>NC_140082.1:12282103-12822081 GCF_964194135.1 Talpa europaea | reverse complement strand
GGGCCACGCCCCCGGGGGCGGGCGGGGCGCGGAGCGGGAAGGTCCGAAGTTGCTGCAGGGCGGGTTCTCCCCGGTGCTGGGCTCTCCCCGGTGCTGGGCTGTGGACCCGAGACCTCAGCCTCCACCGGGGCTTTCAAGTTCGCAGTCTCAAAGCCCACAGCTAGAATGCGGCGCAGAAGGTCACCCAGTCCTTTCTTAACATTATTTTGCAGCTGAGGAAGTTGAGGTTCAGAGCACTTTAGTAACTTGTCCAGGGTTGCCCGAGTGAGGTTGGCCTGAGGTTTGAATTCGGACAATGATGGGTTAGGACCTCAGTCCTGCACCTTCCTGGCTGAGTGATCCCAGGCGTGGGGCTCTTTCAGCCTCGATCTTGTCTTTTGGACTAACTAACGGGCAATGCTTCAGTCATCCATTGAGCAGGTTATGTGTTAGCACCTACCACGTGTCAAGCAGCTAAATTAGGGTTTGAGTATTCAACGGAAAGAAAGAGACACAATTCCTGATGTAATTAACATCATGCTGATGAAAGCAAAGGCAACGAACAAAAACAGCAGGAATTAACTACTTCAAAGCCTGGGGAGCTTAATTAAGAAGCAACGAATACCATGCCCTGATTATTAAAAAAAGTATCTATCCCTGGTACCTATTTTTATATAAAACAAACTCACAATTTACATGAAAATGCCTTGCAATCAGGAGTTTCTAACTAAATGTTCAGTAATGTAGTTTAATAATATTGGTTTGCTGAACATGATTTTGCAAACCAGAAAACCCACGTAGTTGACGCCTAGAAGGCAGCAGGTACTATATAAAGGGGAGGAATCTTTTGGAAAGTGGGGCTTTCTTATGAATGATGCAATCGATCCTTCCCTGAAAACTTGGGGCTTTCTTTGCGTTTGAGGCTCATCAAACTGAATCACGCTCCAGCTCAGACTAGGAGGCAACGAAGACATCGATGCCAAGAATCATTTTGACCTTCTCAAGATGGCGCCAAATCCGTCACTACAGTCACCACGCTCCCTCCAAGACTTCCGCTAATGGCCTCCACTTCCTGTTCAAAGACCCCACTTCTGTCCAACGTTGTGACGGAACACATGCGGTGTTAATTTAGTATTTATTTCAACGGGGACTCACCTAAGTATTTAAAGATAATATGCGTCGCAGGTATATCGCTGTTTCCCCCTCATCTGAGGCTCACGGGTTCTTTAGGAGGCAGGTGTGGGGGGGTTTTGGTCAGGCGCGCGCCGCGGGCAGCCTCTACCTCGGCCGGTCTTCGGAGGCCCAGTGAAGACCCGAGAGTCGCTGCAAGTGCAAGATGGCGACTGCGGCCGCTGCATCGGCTTCGGAACCAGAGGCTGAGCCGAAGGCTGCGCCCAAGGCTGAGGGAGAGGAGGATGAGATGAAGGCAGCTAGAACGAGGAGGAAGGTGTTATCTCGGGCCGTGGCCTCTGCGACGTACAAGACCATGGGGTCAGCGTGGGACCAGCAGGAGGAAGGCGTGAGTGAGAGCGACGGAGATGAGTACGCCATGGCTTCCTCGGCGGAGAGCTCTCCCGGGGAGTACGAATGGGAGTACGACGAGGAGGAGGAGAAGAACCAGCTGGAGATCGAGCGTCTGGAGGAGCAGGTGCGCCGGGGCGTTGGCTCTTTCCCGTGCGCCCCAGGTCCAGCCCGTTCTCCCCGGCCCTTGGCGGTAATAAAGCCGCCAAGACGGCAAAACCGCTATCAGCCACCGCAGCTCCTATTGATGCGCTTACTGCTGGCTCCGGGCTTTGCCAGCCTGGTCTCCCCGAGCTCTCCCAACGACGCAGGGAAGGAAATAGTGTTTTACGGGAGGTTACTGGGTCTCCTAGTGGAGGGAAGTCCCCCCCGCCCCAAGATTACATTTCCTGGTGGCGATTTGGGCCTTGAACTTTGAACCAACTGCAGAACTTCCATTCTTAGCCAGGGCTTTAAACTATGTCAGTAGTAAGGATACAGTCTTAATTGTCAGTTATTTTTCCCGTGGGAAGGATGACGATAAAATGTGGCGTGGTAGAGAAAGTACGGACCCTGTCGACAATAACAGAAATGAAAAGAGAGAGATTTCAGCGGCCAGAGGCTAAGGCTCCAGTTCTAGCGTTTCCACACCTGTGTGTGCTTGGATTAATTTCTTAACTTGTGATTCTCGCCTTCCAGCTCAGTGCCTGCCCCCCTAAGGAGTAAGGTGATCTCTAACTCCTGTGTCATTCAGGGGTTCAGCAGGAATAGGTGGCACTTTGAAATTAGGATCATTTGAGAAAAGATTATCAATAAAGGCAATAAAGGTACTGCCTGCTTGTAAGGGTGTGGGCTGGGAAATCAGGAGCAAAGATTTAATATCCTCGGACTAGTAACTGCTGGACCTTGAGTCCACCCTTAGACCTGAAGGGGTGAGGGGAGTGACCTGTTACCTGAATAGTTGTATGAGAAGATTTGAAACCTTTGGTTGAAAGGGTTCAGCCCAGTTTCCCACAAGGGATTGGGATTGGGGGAAATACCCTGGCCTCCCTCTCTTCCTCTTTCCAGATGTCTGTTGGTGTCTTCTGCTGGGCAAACCTCCTGGAAGGGAGAGAGACATGGGGGCGCCTCATGGAAGGGATTGATCACATTCTCATTTTACAGATGAGGAAGTGGGCTTAGAACATATGATTGAAGGATTTGCTCATAGTCATTCATTTGAACTTTTCAAGGTTGTCTTTGGACCACACGGGATGTGAAATCACTCAGTGATGTGAAGTAGTTTATCTAGGTTACCCACATCACCTTGCTGGGTGTGAGTTTCCTTGTAATGTTCTCTCTGGCAGTGATATTTTTAAGTTGTGAGGTTGTGATATCATCCATAGATGTACCTTGTCCCATTCATCACATCTGATTCTCAAAGGATCCAGTTGGACATGGCAAGTGTTATAGGTAAGTATGCTGGTGTTCAGTCTTGTATTCATCGAGCAAATGCGGCATGACAGGAGGTGCCAGGCTGACTGTGTGCCCGTCCTTTTGGGAGGACTTCTTGCCTATCTTTCAGACTTCTGGCCTTGGGCCTTTCGAGTAGCCATTGGCTTACTGAGTCTTAATCTTCTGTGATGTGGTGGAAATAGAATCATTTATTTTAGTGGTGTGGGTACACAGCTTACTAGGGAGGAGGCCAGGGCAGAGGCATCTCCGGTACAGGTGCTCTGCGCTTTGTCTGCCCTGCCTCAGGTCTCTGAGACTGGCCCAGGATGGGACCTGGCAGGTGATGGTGAATTGAAGGACCCAAAGAACCTCTGACTTTATCTCCCATTTTCTGGGGTTTTGAAAATGGGACTTTTCCAAACCTCCCTCTTGTCTCATCCTAATCCCACAGTCTCTAGTTCGTGCTGTAATTGCTATGTGGTGGAACATAATGATGAATGACTTCCTCATAGGCCTGTGAATAACTTGGCTTTCCCAGATTTGTGAATTCTAGTTCTCATCCTTGAGTGTATTTTAAGGAAGCTCAGAATTCTGTTTTCTCTGTCTGTGTAGCAAAAGCAAAGATTTTTCCATTATTTGTGTTAATGCACTGACACTGTTCGTGGTACCTCCCGGGGCCCTAGCTGCCCTGGCAGCATGGTGCAGTACAGAGTTGTGTGTGAGCTCACACCCTTTACTCAGTGGTGGAAAGACCTTGGACAGTTATTTCAGCTCTCTGAGCCTGGTGTCCCATTTGATAAAATGAAGGTTGTAATAATCCTCCCTCATAGGGCTGTGTGAAGCTAAAGTGACACTATGTGCAGAAAGCTCCTGGCAGTTTTGCACTCAGTAGGTGCTATGCGAAAGGGCCTGTTCCACTCTCCTTTCCCATGGCTGTACCAGTTGCATTCTTTCCACCAGGCCTCCCTGCTGTCTCCACTCACCTCCAGCTCCAGGTCCTGGAGTGAGGGGCTTAGGAAAACATTTCACAGATCTCTCTAGAGCATCTTTTGTTAATTTGTTCAGAGACCAGAGTAGACCCACATACGCACTCGTTTCTTAGTGCTCATGAGACACTGGAAATGTCTCATTTATTTATTTTTTTTAAGATTTATTTGCTTATGCATACAAGAACTGGAGTGTAGGCCAGAGGTGTGTGTGGGGGGTGCGGGAGGGGGAGGTGGAAGGATTCACCAGAGACAGTGGGAGCAGAACAGGTGGATTCATTGAAATACACTGCTGAGGGGAGCAGCGGGTGAGACAGGAGAGGTCTGCTAAGCCATGTGGGTCTGCTCCCTGGCGGGGGATCGAGCTCAGGCCATAGTGGTGATAGTGCTGAGACTTAACCCCTAGGCCACCAGGGAGGCCCTCATTGTGGTTTTAGCTTGCATTTCTGCAGTGACTTATGATACTGAATATGATGTCCCTTATTTGCCATCAGTAAATATGTGAATGGGTATGCATCTATTTGGATATACATGTTGGCTTGTTTTTTTACCCATTTTCTAATTGTTTTATTTTTTACTGTTAAGTTTGGAATTAAATCTTTTAGATGTGAGTCCTTTCTTAGATATGTGGTTTGCAAATAATTTTTCCAGTTTGTAGCTTGTCTTTGCATTCTCTTAACAGAGTCTTTTTACAGAACAGAAGGTTTTGACTCTGGTCGGGTCCTAACTTGCTGACACTTTTTTGCCATGAGCAGTTGTTGGATTTTGACAAAACCATTTTCTGTACAATTGCTAATCATCATTTTTGTCCTTTAGCCTGTTGATGTAGTGGGTTACAGTGGTTGGCTTTCAGAGATTGAACACGCGTGCTTGGAGTCCTATTTAGTCATGGCATATAATTCTTTTTCTACATTTTTATTCATTTCTGTGATTTTCAAAATTTTCTTTGCGTTTAACTCAGATTTTTCTACTGTTACAGATTTCTGGTTTGATTCCATGTGGTCAGAAGGTCAGAAGACATATTCTGTATTTCTTTTCAGTTTGTTGAGGTTTGTTTAATGGTCTTTTTTTTTTTTTAAAGATTTATTTATTATTTATTTATACAAGCACTGGGTACAGTCAGAAGCGCGGGAGGGTGAGAGAACTCACCAGAGCCAGAGCGGGGAGCAGAGCTGGCAGAAGGACCGAAGTACACTGCCGAGGGGAGCAGTGGGTGGCAGGAGAGGTCTGCGCACCATGTGGGACCCTCGCCCGGCGTCCGGGGATCAAACTGGCGCTGCAGAGGCTGCGGGTAGCTTCGTAGCCCAGCGCTCAACCACTGCGCCACCGGGGAGGCCTGTTTAATGGTCTTAATGTATGTTCCATGGACACTAGACAAAAGGCGTGTATATTCATTATTGTTGCGTGACCTGTATATGTCAGTTAGAGCACCTTGGCGGTTGGTGGTGAGTTCTTTTCTCCTTCCTGATTGTATCTAATAGAAGAACTACCTGCTTCTGAAGTGGGGGGAGTTGAGGCCTCCAGCGCAATTGTGGATGTGTCTGTTTCTTTATCAGATTTTGATTCACTTATTCTGAGATGCTGTTATTTGGTACATACACATTTAGGATTGTTTAATCTTCCCGGTAGGTTAATCCTTTCATCATTCCGTAATCTTCCCTTTTGTGTTTGGTATTTTCTTTGTTCTGAAGCCTACTTTTTGAGGTACTGCTGTAACCACTTCTGCTTTGGGGGATTAATGTTTACATGGTATACTTTTCTCATCCTTTTACTTATTGTAAAAGGCCTCTGTCATTGACTTGTCTTCCCCCTAAGGGTCAGTGCTGGTTTTTCAGTGACTCCCCCATAACACATTTATTTTGTCCGAAGCAATTGTGGGTTGTCGCCATCGGTGACAAAAATGAAGTTATTTGATGATGGCATCTTAATTTCAGCTTCACTTTTCCTTTCAGCTGTCTATCAACGTCTATGACTACAACTGCCACGTGGACCTGATCAGGCTGCTGCGGCTGGAAGGGGAGCTCACCAAAGTGAGGATGGCCCGTCAGAAAATGAGTGAGATCTTCCCTTTGACGGAAGGTAATGCATGTGTAAGCCAGACATGTGGAGAGCGTGTGTTCTTTTCATTGCTGAAAGTGGGCTACGTGCCTTAGAAGGAATGTGGAACATAGAGTGGGCAAAAGAAAATCATCCAGAGTCGACTGTTTTTTATCGTTGTATGGTGTTTATGAAAATGCAGCTGCGATCACGCAGCACTGATTCACATTTTGAATCCTGATTTCCTTATTTTAACATTATGATAAAATTTTTTGAGGTAATTAAACTTCTATCCCTATTCTCTCTTTCCCTTTTTAATATTTATGTATTTAACCAGTTCTCTTATAACTAGTTGTTAATGTATTATAAGTAAGCTTTTACAAGCATTTTTTTTTAAGATATATTTCTTATTTATTCATAGAAGAACTGGGATATAGGCCAGAGGTGCGAGTGGAGGGAGGGTCTGGTGAAAGGATTCACTATCGACAGTGGGGAGCAGAACAGGTGGATCTACTGAAATACACTGCTGAGAGGGGCAGTGGGCTAGACAGGAGAGGTCTGCTGTGTCATGTGGGTAGCTCCCTGGCCAGGGATTGAACACATGCAGGCCGTCGTGGCTGGTGATAGCTTGATAGCACTGAGACTTAACCCCTGAGCCACCAGGGAGGCCCTTAGAAGCAATGTTTACTGTAAATGTTTTATACCTCATTTATTCTACAGTAGTTGAACATTTAAGTTATTTCTACTTACTTGGGAACATAATTGCATTGAGTATCTTTGCAATTAAATTTTCAGGAATTAATAATTGAGGTTTTGATGAGGAGTCGGAAAACACTAGTCCTGGAGCCAATTCTGTTCCCCTCTCACTCCAGCACACCTGCTGGCTATGGAAGCTGAAACCAGATTCATTCTTTTCTGTCTTACTCCCTGTGAGACCTTAAGCAAATGATGTAAACATCCTAAGACTCAGTTTTCCCAGCAGTAAAAGTGGGAATAATAGGAGCTTTTGCCTGGTAGTGCCTGGGTTGCATGAGGCATTCTTGTGAGATACTGAAGCAATGTAATGCTTACAGAGTTGCCTTTGTTGTAAGGGTACTGTTACCTGCAGGATCTTCCCAAAGATCAAATGAGAAAATTATCTATGAAACTACCTTGCAAAAATATAAAATGCCCAAGGGGTGTAGGCTATTACGATTTTGGTGATTTGATCTTTGTTGGAAGCATAAGACCTTCTGTGTACTTGGTGCGGGTTTGCAGAATTGCATTCTGGGAGTTGTGCCCAGTGTGTAAGATGGAGGAAATGCTAACGCATGTTGTGGTGAGGGCCGTGGTAATGCGGGAGGTGCTGTTGTCTTGTAGAGCTCTGGCTGGAGTGGCTGCACGACGAGATCAGCATGGCCCTGGACGGCCTGGACCGAGAGCACGTGTACGACCTCTTTGAGAAGGCCGTGAAGGATTACATCTGTAAGTTCCCCGAGGGCTGTGCGGGGGCGGCTGGAACGGGTGCTTAACATCGTCAGTCTCTGAACTGGAGTTCACTCATTCTTCTTGTCTGGCATCTTCAGTTGAGGGTATTTGCTTTTAAAAGAAAAGTAGAAGTCTTTGTAGAGAGGGAATTGACAACTCTCACCCGGCAACTCTCTCCCGCCGGGGGGAGCTTACATGATTTTACCACTTGAGGTGACTAATGGTTACCACACAGTGAAGGGGTTTTCAGTATGCTTTGTTTTAAATATTAAAAATCTTAGGAAAAACATTTTTATTTTGAAATAAATATAGCTTTAAAGAAAATGGCAAAAATAGCACAGAGAAGTCCTTTGTACTCATGTCATCCAGTTTTCTGAGATAGGAGATCACAAAATCAAAGCCAGGAAATTTGGTTCCGTCTGTGTGTATGGCTCTGTGACTTTTTTTTAAAATTTATAATCACTTTATTAAAGTACAATTTACATTTTGTAAAAACACATCCATTGTAAGTGTATACTACAATCAATTTTATCAAATAGAGTTGGGTGACATCGTCTCCATCCTCTCCATCCTTTGTGACATTTTATCCCACATGGAGGTTCACTGGTCACCACTGCAGTCAAGATACAGAACCCTCCCCCCCACAGAGCTCTCTTGCTGGTGGTGCCATGTGACCAGCGCAAGTAAAGTGTACCTGCCTTATCTCCTTTCCGGTCCTTTTCCTCTCTCCTGTTTGTGCTCCCATCTTCCAAATGCCTTTTCTACATACACTGGGGATGTGACATTCCCTCCCACTCCCCTTGAATTAAACTTCCTTCTTCCCAATTTGATTTTCCTCCTTCCCCATTGTGGGACTTTCCCCTTGTGAGATGCAGCAAGTCTTAGAAGATATATTGCCTCAAGGGAGAGTACTGTCTATGTCTTTTAACTAGCCAAGAAAAATTGACCAGATTTTTATAAAACCTGAATAATGAGAGTAATAGGTGTTTCTTAATATAAAGTAATATAATTAAAGTGATTTTAAAAGCTGGATTGTGCCTCTGCATGTGGCCTCTTCTTTCCAGACACATGATGGCCCGTGTTCTCTGATGACCCTGTCACCCTTCCCTCATGTCCCCAAGTTACCAACACATACTTGCTTTCTCTGAGAATGCTTTGTCCCTCCTCACACTGCTTTTTTTGGTCTATTATGGTTTCCAGCTGCTCCCGCCTTCAGGCTTCTAGCCTGCTGCCAGGCTCAGTGCTGATGCTTCCCTTTCCCCCTCCAAGCTACCGTGGTAAGGAAACCAGATAACTGCGTTTAGATTAGGCCTCGTCATTAGTTCTGGATGAAGACCTGAGGAGCTCTTGGATTGTTTTTAGGAGTTCAGTGTGGGCAAATGGTCCCTGCTTGTTTTGACTGTTAAAAACCTCTTGTCTGCTTCTCAGTTTTGCTTTGCTTTGCATATTTGAAGAGACAACCCATGGACCACCTTTATTTCTCAGCCTGTGCTCGGTAGTGATATCTGGGGGTGTTTACTGGGTTTCTAGTAGAATGTAGCTATGTCCCTTTTGCTCCTGGGTTTTTGGAGGAGCCACATCTAGAGGCTTTGTGCTTCTTTTGGAACCCAGGTATCTACTGACACATTCTTTTGTTTGCCTCTTGTAGTTATGGTCTCTGCATGCTTGGATTTGCTGAGTTTAAAATACTCTGAGATTTTAACTCTAGTTTGAGTGTTGGGAAGAGCCATGCCAATGATGTGATGGATTGAAAAGTCTCTTCTCTTTGGAGGAGCAGTTTCCTAGATATCTGCAAACTTGACTGACTCTCAAAAGGGCTTCAGCTTTAAGAGCTAGCTCATCTTTTACTTTGCTGCCCATATGGCAGCTAATTGGTGAGAGAAACAGTAGCTAACAGACTTTATTTGAAATGGATTTTTCAGTGAAAAAGCAAATGTCAGGAAAACATATAGTAATTCTTAAATTTACTTCTTTATCATTTTGGTATTTTTATTTTGCAAAGTTAGTATATAGGCTTCTGAAATGTTCAGATCTCTGAAAAGGGACTTGAAAGGGAAAATGTGCACAGTAAGACCCGATTGCATTCCTGAAGAGTTTAACCTGTTAATCTGATCTTAAAGCTATAGGAATATGTGAGAAGCTTAAAAGAAAGTAAAACAAGACAGCCAAGTCTGATTTCCTTTTGCATAGGTATTGTTAAAATATATTTATTTTTCATATTTAAAAGATTTATGTATTTATACATACAAGAAGCAGGGTACAGGCCAGAGTTTTGGGGGTTGAGAGGATTCACCAGAGACAGAGTAGGGAGCAGAACAGGCAAACTGACTGAAACACATGGCTGAGGGGAGCAGCGGGCAAGTCAGGAGAGGTCTGCTGTGCCATGTGGGTCACCTCCCTGGCCGGGGATGGAACTCGTACTGCAGTGGCTGAGGTGAGCTTCATAGATTGCGTCTTAACCCCTTGCGCCACCAGGGAGGCCCGTTAAAAATAGATTTTTAGGAACAAGATTGGTGCTTTTAATTTTGATCACTTTGACCAGAAGGCTTAAAAGTGAACCAAGGTTCAAAAATAGAAAAACTCTAGGCTTTGAATTTTAGTCTTCCTTAAGGCTGCGTGAGATTTGTGGCTATTTCCATTGAAATCCATTGCTGGGATCCTTTCAGGTTTAATGAGCTTTATTCTCATGCTTCTGTTACATATTACCACATGACACACACTGTGCAGTAAGGCTCAGTGATCACACTTAGGAATGTTGCTCAAGGTACCTTTTTTCCCCCCCCCCAGTGTTAGGCCTGTAGGCAATATTGGGGTGTACAGGTACATTGAGTTGATTGTTGATGACGCTCTCATCTTTACGAATGAATGTGTCCTCGCTGGATGTGCACATTCCTTCTGTGATGCATCAGTTTTGATGTTTGGTTATTTCCTGTCCTGAACTAATAGAATGACTCTTCTCATTTGTAGGTCCTAACATTTGGCTCGAATATGGCCAGTACTCAGTCGGTGGGATTGGTCAGAAAGGTGGCCTTGAAAAAGTTCGCTCTGTGTTTGAAAGGGCCCTCTCGTCTGTCGGCTTGCACATGACCAAAGGACTGGCCATCTGGGAGGCTTACCGGGAGTTTGAGAGTGCGATCGTGGAAGCTGCCCGGGTGAGTGCCTCTGGCCCCACAACCTTGCCCTTGAACAGTCAGGATGGTTTTTGTCAATGGTCCAGGAGAACAGTTAATGGTCTTAGCCAAATAGATCCCTGGCTGGCTGGGCAGTTAAACAAATAAAATCAGTAGTCTTTGTGGAATGGCAAGAATGATTTTGACTGAAAGGCAGGTGATGCTGTCCTTTCTTTGTGCTACTTGAAAATACTACTGCTTTGGTTACATGGACCTGTGGGTAGTATCGGGGTGTACAGGTGCATTGAGTTGCTAGTTGATGACGCTCTCATGAATGTACAGGAATAACCATGCCACTTCAAGAGAAAAAATTCTGTTTTGTGACTGTGAGAGATCATCTGATGCCCCCCATAATTGCATTTTTGGGTTGATTTATAGAATTTAAGCCATAACTCATACAGCATCTCCCTCTCAGTGTCACCTCTTCACTTTGCTTTTCTGTGTGTGCACAAGTAATTGTTGGTCCATCGCGGAGCCCTGAGAGGAAGTGGCCCTGTCCCTTGGGAAGTAGCCCAAGTCCCTGTTGAAAAATCTTAACCTGACTGAGGCATCAGGCTAACTCTGGTGCCCCTGGCGTGTGGCTCTGTCTTGAATCAGTCTTCACCCCTGCATGGATGCTACTCCCGTGTTCCCTCAATGTTCTTGCACTTTCTGAACTCTTTTACTTAGGCCGGTCCTTCAACTGGGCATCAATTTCCTTTTCTCACTGGCCCTGGAGAGCCTGCAGGCGCATCCCAAAAGCCAGCTCCTCCAGGAGTCTCCAGATTTCCTCCCTTATAACCATGAATCTCAGCGCCAACACCTGATACTGTGATACTTGGCTTCTGGCCTTATTATCATCAGTTGGCTCTGTTGCTTATATTCCTTCTTGTTTTCTCCCTATCATAAGCAGAAGCAGAGATAACATTTAGTTTTGAACCTATTCCAGCATTTGGCACAATACTTCATGTTTAAAAAGTCACACATTTTTTCAGTTGGAACTAAAAAATTGTTGAAATAATTTTTGAGGTAGGAAAAATCAAAGTTTGTCATTTACCACGGATTTGCTTCTTTAGCCTGTAGCTGACTTCCTTTCCCCTTCTGACCGGGAACAAACCTTTGATTCACAGCTTGAAAAAGTCCACAGTCTGTTCCGGCGACAGCTGGCGATCCCACTCTATGGTAAGAGAAACTGATGTGTCAGCAGCCAGCCCTTCATGGTTTTTGAAATGTGTGAGGGTATGTCATGTAACTAGGACTTTCCCAACATCCTGTGAGGCAGATATGACCACCTTGAGGCCCCAGGGAAAGCTTATCTTGAATTATTCATGCTCGAGATGGTTATGAGAGTCAGGGATGGACTGGACACCAGGCTTCCTGACTTCAGGTTGAGCTCTCTCATGTAGACAAGGTCTCTAAAAGGAATAGGGAGGCTGACCCTTTATATATTTTAACCATTATCTCTTCAGGAGTGACCTCTTACCTAAGAGTGGGAATTTCACATGTGCTTATATCATTCTTTGGTGGAGTGATTGGCTTTGGGGGTACCATTGATTGGAAATATTCAGATGGGATTTGGCAAGGATTCTCCTTTGGGTGGATGTTTTGGCAGGACATGCTCATGAGGCTCTGGAGCGCAAGCCTGAGCACACTGGCAGTTTTTCTCAGGGTTTGGGAAGAGTCTGGCGCTGCCATCTAGCTTGTTATGCATCGCACACCCTCAGATCCTGTAGGCAGCTTTACCTGAGCCTGGATGCTCTTTCCCTTTTTATTTCATAGATTATTGGGGTTCAGTTTAACAAATTATAAAATGACTCTCCAGTTGAATATTTGGGTGACATGCAGACAAGGTTAGAGCTGAGCTGGTTTGTAGATTCCTTCTCATGCCCAGCATGAGGCAGCATAGCACAGTGAGTAGAACGTGCACTTGAGCCTGGGTTCAAAGCCTTGCTCTGCAAAACTATAGAAAAACTATACACCCCGCCTCATGAGAGTGGGTAGTGAGGGTCAGAAAGAGTTAATAGATGTGAAATGCTAAGCCATGGGAAGCCCTTGGAGAGTGTTGTTGGGGTTGCTGTTAGTTTCATTAACTACTTAATTAGTAGGGTTGCCTGGAACCATGCTTGAGACAGAGTCTAAGGCCAAGTTGTAGCTCAGCGTAAGAGCTCAGGATTCGACCAGTAAGAGCTACTGGGTCACAGATGTGGGAGGGACTGGTGGCCCGAGTTTCATGGGTCGATCTGTGTTCAAGTTGATAAAACCCAGTGGCAAGACCCATGGGTCTAAATCCATCTTTCAATAGATATGGAGGCCACATTTGCAGAGTATGAAGAATGGTCAGAAGACCCTATACCAGAGTCAGTAATTCAGAACTATAATAAAGCACTACAGCAGTTGGAGAAATACAAGCCCTATGAAGAGTCACTGGTAAGTGTTAGCTTCTTTCCTAGTAAACTTTTCTACCAATTTTTCCCTGATTAGTAGTTGAAAGTGAAACAATGTCTTTAAATTTTGTCTTGTTTTGAGATTTATAGAGTGTATAAATGTATACATACAGTTTACATACTAATAATAAAGTGAACATCATGTACCCACCACCCAGGTTAAGAAATAGCGCATTGCCAGTACCTTCCTTAGACGTCTCCTATGTGCCCCTGTCCGATTGCCTCCTCCTCCCTCTCCCGAGAGGTAATCACTTTCCTGACTTTCGTGATAATCATTCCCTTGCTTTTCTTTATAGTTTTATATCTTTGAACGTATCCTTAATATATTGTTTAATTTTGTTTGTTTTTGAAGTTTTATGTAATTGAATCATGATGTATTTTCTTTCATTCAATTTGTTTTGGATTTTACTCGTGTTGATACATACAGTTACAGCCCCTCTGTTATCAGTGCCATAGAGTTGTTATCATGATTTGTTAACCCACGTTCTTAGATAATTGGATCGTTTCCAGTTTTTTGCTAGGATGAGCAGCTTTGCTCTGGCCATTGTGTCTCCTGTACACACGAAGAATTTCTTTAAGCACATAACTGTTGGGATCGCTGGATCACAGGGTAATGCTGAGCTGTTGCAGGTTACTCATTTACACCCAGTAACAGAACTTGAGGTTTTCTCATTTTTCTTTCCAACTTGGGATATTGACATACCTGTATTTCTGATGAGTCTGAAATTCTAATTTTAATTTGCATTTTTCTGATTCCTAATGAAATTGAGCATCTTTTCACATCATTCTGGTTTCCTTTTTTGTGACTCATTTTTCTTTTGGTGTATCATTTTTTCCCTCCTAATTCATTTGTGGGAGTCCTGGATCATCTTAATCCTTATTTTTGGTATTAGTTCTTATTTTATGTCTTACAACCCTTGCCCCTTGTTGGTGACTTGTTTCTTTACTTCTTTTTTTTTTTAAAGATTTATTTATTTATGCATACAAGAGCTGGGGTACAGGCCAGAGATGTGGGGGGGTAAGAGGATTCATCAGAGACAGAATGGGGAACAGAACAGGCAGACTGACTGAAATACACTGCTGAGGGGAGCAACATGCAAGTCAGGAGAGGTCTGCTGCGCCATGTGGGCTGCTCCCTGGCTGGCCGGGGATCGAACTCGTGCTGTAGAGGCTACGAATTGCTTCATAGTGCATTGTTTAACCCCTTGCGCCACCAGGGAGGCCCTCTTCACTTTTTTTAAAATAGCACCTTGTGGTCAATATTTCTAAATTATAAATCTGTTTGGGTTTATCATTCTTTCTCTTATGGTTTGTGCTTTTTGTTATGCTTCAAAATTCTCTCCATCACCCAAGTCAACATACCTAGCTGTGTTTGCTTTAGAAAGTTTATAGTTTTGTATTTCATATTTAGATCTCCATACAGAATCGGCTTTGATGTTGTGGTATGAGAGAGGGTCCAGGCTCCTTTTTCCAGTAGTTCTGGCACTGACTTTGATGACCTGTTCTCCCCTCACTGCTGTGTGGTCTGCGTCTGCCATCTATCTGCTCTGCATTCACCTGCAGTTCTGCTCGGCCCTACTGGCTTATATGAGGCCATCAGAGTGACAATGATTTTATATAAGTTTTGATTTTAGGTAGTCTGAGTCTCATCCACCTTGTTCCTCTTCACTAGGATCCTGGCTTTCTTTAGCTCTTAATACTGTCATTGAATTTAGATCAGCTTTTCAGGTTCTTTTTTAAAAAAAACTAGAATTTTTTTTGGCTGCCCTGGTGG
This sequence comes from Talpa europaea, assembly GCF_964194135.1. Classification (NCBI taxonomy): domain Eukaryota; kingdom Metazoa; phylum Chordata; class Mammalia; order Eulipotyphla; family Talpidae; genus Talpa; species Talpa europaea. The sequence goes on along the minus strand of NC_140082.1, from coordinate 12,807,311 downwards.
CGCAGCGGATTGAGCACTGCACTATGAAGCTGTCCACAGCCTCTGCAGTGCGGATTTGATTCCTGGCTGGCCAGGGAGATTCCCACATGGTGCAGCGGACCTCTCCTGCCTCACTCCCTGCTCCCCTCAACAGTGCTTTTGGTCTGTCTGCGTTCTGCTCCCTGCTCTGACTCTGGTGAATCCTCTCACCCTCCTGCGACTCTGGCCTGTACCCCAGCTCTTGTATAAATAAATAAATCTTTAAAATATATATAAATAAAAAATAAAAAAGCTAGACTTTTTCATTGTAATTGCATTGTCTGTTGATCAATGTAGGAAAATTCTTTTAAACATCAAATCTTCCAATCTATGAACATGGTACAGGTCTGTGCTATTAAGGTCTTATCTTTCTATACAGTTTTTTAAATTTATAAATTTATTTGGTGACATGGACATATTTGTCAGTATTTTTTGTATTTCTAACTGATACTTGGTGTTCTTATAAATGGTATTCTTTTAAAGATTTTCTTTTCTGGTTAATAAAATGTAATTTATTTTTATATCTATATCTTTCATTATTTTTATTTTTTTTTAAAAATAGTATCTTTTTGCATTTTTTTTAAAGATTTATTTATGTATACAAGAGGTGGGATACAGGCCAGAGATGCGGTGGTGGTGGTGGTGGTGAGAGGATTCACCAGAGACAGAGCGGGGAACAGAACAGGCAGACTGACTGAAATACGATGCTCAGGGGAGCAGCGGGCAAGACAGGAGAGGTCTGCTGCGCCATGTGGGTTTCTTTCTGGCCATCTGGGGAGCAAACTCGTGCTACAGAGGCTGCAGATTGTTTCATGGTGCTTAACCCCTTGCGCCACCAGGGAGCCCCCTTTCATTATTTTAAAACCAAGTTAAAGACAATTATATGAATTATAAACCGAATCCAAAATCCCTGAGCTCACAGTGTTCTCTACATAGGTTGGGCAAGTTTTTTATTTAACTGGGGATAATCTGAGACCACCTGTAGTTCTCACTTACTTGTTCACACTTTGATTTTCCTCCTCAACTAAATGGTTTTCATTCCTTCTTACTTTTAATCTATCAAACTTGCTAAATTATTATTTTGAATTTCTGTGTTGACAATAAAACTGTGTTGGCGATAATGGTTGTGACATTTTCTTTCCCTTTCTTGGCCTTAGAATACTATTTTATTTCCCATACCTCACACATAAACTCTCTCTTTTTTTCTTTTTTTGACTCCCAGGGCATTAATTGTGTGTCACACTGCTGCAGGTTGTTTACATTACTACATGCACGTATCTCTTTCTTTGCTTTTCCTTCCTCCTTGCATCCTAGGTCTTTCACTTAGGATCAGTTTTCTTTTGTTGGATGTCTACCCTTCAGCGTCTCCTGCTCTGGACATTTGCTGGGAACAGATCTTCAGTCTTTGAAAAATGTCTTTAGTCTCAAAAGTTAGTTTCTCAGGATATAGACTCTAGATTTTGACACTTGTATCTTCTGGCTACTATTGTTGCTGGTGCCAACTTAGCTGTCCGTCTAACTTGCGTCTTTGAAAGTTAATTTTTTTTTTCTTTTCTGGTTGACTTTAAGATCTCACTGTTTTGGTTCAGTGTCCAGTAGTTTCATTTCAGTGGGTCCAGATGGGCATATATTCTGTTTGGCTTGAGATTCACTGGGCTTCTTGGCTCTGGTTTTGGAACCTTTCCTGGCATAGTAACTGAACACAGCACAAGCGTGGCATAGTGAGACTGTGAGATCCAGGCTGCTTCAGGTAGAATTCCAGCTCTGCCATCTACTCTCTGATTTTGAACTGGCACTTAACCTCCTCAGTATTTCAGTTGCCTTAAATGTAAGGAGGAATAGTAATAATACCTGCCTCAGAGGTGTTATCTGAAGATCAAATAGGTGAAGATCAAATTCTTAATATACCTTTAGCTTGCAAAAACTTAACCTTCACTTAACTTGCTAACTGCCTTCACCTAGATTTTGTCCCTAGTATTTTCTTTGTTTGCCAGTTTGTTGATGAATTTAAGATGTTTATATATTTAATCCAGTGCTTCAGTTCTTTTCAATAACTGGGTAAATAATTTATTGTAATTACTAGAAATGGCGGCGCAAAAACGTCATTCTCTATACAGAGCGTGTGCAGTCATGCTGGCCTGCACTCTCTCTCCCCTTTCTTTCCACATGTCAATATTTGTGTTTCATACAGCCCCGTTAATGAAATCTTCAGTTGGCTTAGTTTTGTGGTACAATCAGCAGTGTGACTGCAGAGCAAACAAATTGAACGAAAGTGTCTAGAAAGAACTGATTTTCAGCTTAATAAGCATTCAGCAAAGTCTCTTCCATCTTCGTCTCCCTGAACTTTGACAGGCACTGATATTTGGAATGAGAAACTTGAAATAGCACCAGGCACTGAATTACTCCAGTGGTTCCCTCCCTTCCACTCAGTGGGCCGGGAAAATGACTTGCATTTTGGACAGCTGGCTGACAGTGGTCAGTGGCAAAGGTGTTTCCTGTCTTTCGGTTCCCGATGGATGGGAGATGTGAACTTCTGTCCTCTAGGAGTGGATTTAGAAAAGGGCTAAAAGTGAAGAGGCACTTGGGACCAGACGGGAAGACACATTCTCCCCACCAAAGGGTCGCCCCCGAACACACAGAGGTTCATATAGTGGGGCTTGGTGATGCTTATCTGAGTGCAGCCAGTCTTGCCACATCTTACTTTATCTGAGGATGGGTTGATGCTTCCTGAGGTAGCAGGTTGCTGACGTCAACTTCAGTGCAATTTTCCTTTGCCGCAGTTAAAAGCGGAGGCCCCCAGGCTGGCAGAATACCAAGCTTACATCGACTTCGAGATGAAAGTCGGCGATCCTGCTCGCATCCAGTTGATCTTTGAGCGCGCCCTGGTGGAGAACTGCCTTGTCCCAGACTTGTGGATCCGTTACAGTCAGTACCTTGTAAGATCACTCGCTTGTTCTAATTTCATTTTGTTTTCACCAGTTTAGAATACATCGAAAGAAAATCAGTAAGCAAGCCGGCGTTAGTTGTGTGCAGCCCTTCGCTGTGCTTTCTTCCCTTTCATCCTCCCTTTCCCCTCATTGCTGGCTCATTCAGAAAGTTCTCCCAGTGTTTTGAAATTTTTTAAACTGATCACTGTAAAAAAAAAAAAAAATTGCTAATAGTTTCACTATTGAGGAAGTTAGCATGACTTAAAAAAAAAAGATTTATTTATTTATGCATACAAGAACTGGGGCACAGGCCAGAGGTGCCAGAGAGAGTGGGGAGCAGAACAGGCAGATCTACTGAAATACACTCAGGGGAGCAGCCAGCGAGACGGGAGAGGTCTGCTGTGCCATGTGGGTCACCTCCCTGGCCGAGGATCGAACTTGAGCTGCAGTGGCTGGCCATAGCTTGGTAGTGCGCCATCAGGGAGGCCCCCAGCATGACATGTTTTTTCTACTACATTCATTTTTTTTTCTGTTAGCTACTCAGAGAAAAATGTGTGAACACACGAATGTAGACAGACTAGCAAAAGGAGACCTCACATAGCACGCAGCTGCAACACCTAATGGTACTAGTGTGGGCGAGTCTGTATCCTCACCTACTGCCCCTTTGGTGGTGTTGTAAAGCAAGTCCTGAAATCACATTCTATTGGTAAATCTTTCAATATGTGTGTATATAAAAGGCTTGAATCAGGAGTCAAAACAGCCATACCTTGACTGATGTCTTCTAAGTCTTCTGTGGCTTCTAAGGTTTGCCCTCTTTTACCTCTCTTCTCTCCCGCTCCCTGTTGGGAGTTCTTTGTTGAGGAAACCAACATTGCAAGAGATATTTTATTTTATTTTGTTTTGTTTTATTTTATTTTTTTTTTAAGATTTATTTATTTATTTATTTATACAAGCAGTGGGTACAGTCAGAAGCGCAGGAGGGTGAGAGAATTCACCAGAGCCAGAGCAGGGAGCAGAGCAGGCAGAAGGACTGAAGTACACTGCTGAGGGGAGCAGCGGGCAGTAGGAGAGGTCTGTGCGCCATGCAGGACCCTCCTCCAGTAGCCGGGAAGCAGCCGGGGATCAAACCAGTGCTGCAGAGGCTGCGGGCAGCTTCGCAACCCAGTGCTCAACCGCTGTGCCACCGGGGAGGCCCGCAAGAGACATTTTAAAGGAAATTTCTCTTATCAATTGTGCTGAATGTGTCTAGTGGAAAGTGAAGCTTTACAATAAAGTGTTAATTCTTAATCCTGGATTTCTTTACCACAGGATCGGCAGCTGAAAGTAAAGGATTTGGTTTTATCTGTACATAGCCGTGCAGTTCGGAACTGCCCCTGGACTGTGGCGCTGTGGAGTCGGTACCTCTTGGCCATGGAAAGACATGGGATTGAGCATCGAGTGATTTCTGGTGCGGTGTTTTGTGGGGAGAATTCTAAGCTTTTTGACCTAATCATTCAATCAGAATTCGCAGGGTGTTTTTTGGATATTGAGGATTAGTAAGAGAACAGACTGTGTTGGAGATACATAGGTTCGATTTTTGACTTCTTAGAGCTTTTTGACATATTAAGATTCATTTTAATTGTCTAAGAAGTCATGGTCTTTTTTCCAAACTTGCCTGGCCTAGGCCTCTTAAAGCTGAGCATCTTGTGGAATTGGCCCTTTCTGGAACATTTTGTATGATGCTGTGGCAGTTTCTTTTGAGCATTTTTATCTAGAGCCTTTCATCCTGAGCATTTTTCTCTAGAGCCTTTCATCCTGTGGTATCCTTTTACTAATTTTTTTTAAAGATTTTTATTTATGCTTATAAGAACTGGGGTATAAGCCAGAGGTGTGGGTGTTGAGAAAATTCACCAGAGACAGAATGGGGAGCAGAACAGGCAGATGTACTGAAATACACTGCTGAGGGGAGCAGTGGGCGAGACAGGAGAGATCTGCTGCGCCATGTGGGTTGCTCCCTGGCCAGGGATCGAACTCTTGCTCTAGTGGTTGGCAGTAGCTTGATAGCGCTGCGCCACCAGGGAGGCCCTCCTTTTACTAATTTTTAAAGGCTTACTACAGTGTTTTAGAGTCAGCAGAGGTTTTTATAATAGCTTCTTTTTGAATTGGCAACAAATTCCTTTTTTTTTTTTTTTTTCCCAATTCTAGTGACGTTTGAGAAAGCTCTGAGTGCTGGCTTCATTCAGGCCACTGATTATGTGGAGATTTGGCAGGCTTACCTTGACTACCTGAGAAGAAGGGTTGATTTCAAACAAGGTATTTAAGTTCATGTGTTTCACCTCAGAACTGAGGTTTTTCTTAGCAGATTTTTTGGTGAATTGTCCCAGTTGCCCATATACATGCTGATTGGGCACATGAAAAACACCAGACATGGGTAACTTGGGTAACCTTTACTCCCCAGAAATTTTAGCTAATTAAATCTTTAAATCATGCTATTGATTATAAAGGAAGTGGGTAACGATCCTTATGTTGTGTGCTGGTTCCTGCCGGCCTTTCAGTCTTCTCATTTCTTCTTTCCCTTTTATCTGCTCAATAGTCCTTTAAGTAAGGTTGCAGTGTTTCCTTTCAATCTTTGAGCTTCTTTATGATCTTGCCTATCTCACCCCCACCCTCCCAAATATCAACCAGAAATATCTCTAACTCGCTTGGGTGTACTCACGGCAGTGTTGGCTCATGCAGGTAGCCTGTAGCCATTCTCCCAGCCTGGGAAGACCCCTCTCTGCTCTGATCCCCCACACACTCCCTGTGCGCACATTTGTCCTCGGTCTGTCTGCTGTGTTCTGTGCCTTTCTCTGCCACTGTGTGATGAGAGTAGGGATTGGCTGTTTAATGTCTCTGTCCCTAGCATTGTGCCTGGAGTATGAAAGACTCCCAGGAATTTTGATGTAGGATTTAAAAAAAAAAACAAAAAACATGCTAGGTGGTTTCACAAACCAAAACCAAACCCTTTTTGCAATTTCTAACAGACTCCAGTAAAGAGCTGGAAGAGTTGAGGTCTGCGTTCACTCGTGCTTTGGATTATCTGAAACAGGAGGTGGAAGAGCGTAAGTGTGGCTCCAGCCTATGCACCTTTTCAGTCAGAGGTTATTTGTCTCTAAATTACTATCTAATTTTAACTAATTCTGTTCTTTAAGGTTTCAGCGAGAGTGGAGATCCAAGCTGCATGATCATGCAGAACTGGGCTAGGATTGAGGTAAATGTTTTTGACAAATACGTCAGTTTCATCCACCCTCCTTGAAGGACCTTTGTCTAACAGTTGGCTGAGCGTCATGGTCTGCTCTGTAAGGATTCATGTTGTATCCCTGGCTAGATATTTCTTTATTGCTTAATGAAAATAATAGCTCCCGGCTAGAAGTTGTGTAGCAAACATCTGAATGCCAGACATTCACTCCTCTCTGCCTCCACTCTGACCCCACACACCGTTGCCATGTTTGTGAGAGTGACCCAGGGTGTCCTATTAGCTTAAAACTTTATTGGGTGCTGGGGAATGAGATAGACATGGCCGCTGCGCTTGTCAGGCTTTAGTCTAGTGTGGAAGACAGGCTGCTTGACATGTAATCAGAGGGGATGATGAGTTGGATGCTACTACTTGACCAGGAACCCCAAGCTCAGTAGGACTTGGGACCTGTCCTTGATCAGCTCATACAATTATGAAATTCTAATCATGCTTTATGCTCTGAGGAGAGGTCAGTCAAAGACACTAACATTTATCAGTTTTTAGATGGAATGTTTGTGTTGTAACCCTTTTAAAGATGAGGCAGCTGAATATCAAGGTTTAATAATTGCCCAAGTCCCTTAGTCAGTGGGAGAGCTGGCATTGTCTGCTATCAGCCTGTCTCGGCGTTGCCTCTCAGCGAAACACTTGGGGTTAAGCTTGATTAAAAACACAAACAAACAAAAAACCAACTAGCCAGGCCTGTCAGAAGTGTGCCTGTCTCCTGCTCTTTGCTTTCAAGAGGTCTAGACAGACTGATCACTTGAGACTTGTTGCTGCAGAGAAGCTGAATGATTAGGATGGAATTGTTACCACTGGAAGGCGGTCCGAGGGTATATCATGGAATGTGGACAGTCGTGGGGGGCTGTATAGGCATGTCTGTTTAAATCATGTTTTGTAAGGGGTGTCAATGTCATAAGGTTTGTGTCCCTTCCTAACTAAGCCTGCTGGCTTATTTCAGGCTCGACTGTGCAATAATATGCAGAAAGCTCGGGAACTCTGGGATAACATCATGACCAAAGGAAACGCCAAGTTTGCCAACATGTGGCTTGAGTATTACAACTTGGAGAGGTAACCCTCCTGGGAAGGGGAGGTGGTGCTCATCAGGGGTAACGCTTCTACAGTCCTGGCTGAGCCTGCCATGGAGGGCTCCTCCTTCACCCTCCCTTAGCAGTTAGACAGGCTTAGATTCCCAGACACAGGATTCTGTGCCTGGGCTGCTCTGACAGCCAGCCTTTCTTTCATTTGTTATTTTGGTCTGTTGGCTTTGATTTTTGGACATAAATTTTTATTTGAGAGCTATTTATTTGTTGTTATATGTGCTTTGTACATAATAGTAGAAAATACTAAACAGTTCAAGGAAAAAAACCCCAAGTTATCTGCCGTCACAGATCTCGACATAACTCCTGTTAGTGAATGATTTGAGTATATTATTAGGCACTTTTCTATACTTAACTTTTTTAAAAACTGTAAATGCAGTTACAGTATACAGGTTATAAACTTCGAAGTTTATTTTAAATAAGATAAGCTCGCTGATGAGTATAACATGGAGAAAGATAGAAAGAGTATGACCTGCCTCCAAAAGAATGACTAGCTTTTTAAAAATATATCTTGAGTATTACACAATATGTATTTCTACATTATCTTTTTTTCTGTTTTGAATATTTTGTTTTTTCCCCCATTTAAAAAATAATGCATGCTCTAATGAGAAGAGTTGTGGGGCTTATGAAGAAGGTGATAGAAAATAAAAGTTCCTTGTATTCCTGCCCCTCAGAGTCATCTGGAAGAATATTCCTCTAGATCAGTGGTTCTCAGATGTTTTGGTCTCAGGACCCCGTCACATGCTTAAAATTTGAAAATCCCAGAGAACTATTGTTTACATGATTTATATCAATATTTACCATTTTAGAAACCGAAACTAAAAAAGAAAAATTTTAAAAATTCACTAAAAAATATTTACATTTAGTGTAAGTAACGTTTTCATGAAAAATAATTATTTTCAAACTCTAAAATATTGAGAAAAATCACATGGTTTTGTATTTTTAGTAAATATCCTTAGTTTTTCCCCACTGCAAAGGGGTCTCAGAGACCCTCAGAGGTACTTGGGTCATACTTTGAGAGCCACTGCTCTAAAATTTTTCTAGTGCCTTACTAGGAATTTACAACATTTATGTATATTTGAACATATTTTTTAACTTTTTTTTAAGAGAATGCCTTTTTTTTTCTTTTTTAGATTTATTTATTTATGCAAGCACTGGGTATAGTTAGAAGCGCGGGAGGGTGAGAGAATTTACCAGAGCCAGAGGGGAGAGCAGAGCAGGCAGACTGATGAAGTACACTGCTGAGGGGAGCAGCGGGCGGCAGGAGAGGTCTGCGCCCATGTGGGACCCTCATCCAGTGGCTGGGGATTGAACCGGCGCTGCAGAGGCTGCGGGTAGCTTTGCAACCCAGCGCTCAACCGCTGTGCCACCGGGGAGGCCCCTGAATTTATTTTTTAAACAAAAGAGAATACAGTGTTTCCTGACTGTCATGATAAGCAGAAGATTGTTTTATAACTATCGTGATTAGCACAGTATATCTTTCCATATTGTTACAAAAGATCTGATTGTAAGCATGAAACTTGACAGTCCCCTGGATTCATGACTCGCCTTGAGTAGGACTGCATCGGAGAGTTTCTCTGGAGGCTTGTCAGGTCACAGACAGCTCTCGGATCCCCCATATGCACTGCACATGCGAGTGCAGTAAAGGCAGAACCACTGTCCAGGTGCATATTCCAGGAGCACCTACCTGCTAGGGGGAAGACTGGTTTAGAAGAAAGCCTCAGTTTTTGACTGGCGGTACTCTTAAGAATAAAGGAAAGGGAAAAAATCAAATGTAGTGATAGTACAAATAGCCGTGGATTGTTCTGGAAGCTAGAGCCCTTTCAGAGCTTCCAGTCCTCTGGCACTACCTATGAACATACCGCCCCTTCTCATGTGCCTTCTGCTTTGCTCCTGGTGGTGGTGACTTTGTTTTCTGACACAGGGCACACGGTGACACCCAGCACTGCAGGAAGGCTCTGCACCGGGCCGTCCAGTGCACCAGTGACTACCCAGAGCACGTCTGTGAAGTGTTGCTCACCATGGAGCGGACAGAAGGTGGAGACACTTGACTTCTGCTTTTGCCTTGAGTCTGTTACGTGGAACGCCCATAGGCCTTATTTTGGTTTGAAAGTCTTTTCTATAAGAATGATTCTTATAAACGACCTTTTAAGCACATCTGGAAGCACTGTGTGTGTCCTGAGGCCTCAGGCCTGCACTCTGGAGCTTCTGAAAATGGGGAGCTGACGCTCCAGTACCTAACGTCTGATGGGAGAGAGCTCCTCAGGGGGTGTGGGGAAGTTAAGAGTTCTATGGTGTATCCTTCAGAAATCTAGGAGGTGAACATTTGTTTCTCTTTCTCTCAAGGAACTTTAGAAGACTGGGACATAGCTGTCCAGAAAACTGAAACCCGGCTAGCTCGTGTTAACGAGCAGAGAATAAAGGTAATCATGCTGTTTATTTAAAGTCTTCAGAACTTCTGAGCACTATTTTGACTGTTTCGGGTATGAAGATTTGTCAAAACCTTTGAGGTCTTCTAAGGAAGTGTCTTTTACTCAGAGTGTTAATTGTGAAACTTGAATCAATATTTAAACCTGACTTGTGTATGTTTTTCAGATTGGCTTAGAGCTTTATCCCCAACAGTAAATGTTCTAGGTAGTGAGGGAATTTGTACCCTAAAGCTTACCAGACTAGAGGAAAAACAATAAAGAGGAGACTCAACCTAGTGATTGGAACATGAGCACCTGTAATTAATTCTTGTCCCAGATTTATAAATTTCCCCCCTTTTTTGGTGAGTAAGTATGGGGGATACTGTGACACGTAACGTAGACTTCAGACCTAGCATCTTTAGAAACCTGAAAAAGCTCTGGCAGGGAGAAGCTATGAACATGTCCTCCTCGTCCTCACCGGGTAGCGAATTCCACCCCCTCTCCTGCTGCCTCACTCCTCAACATCAGTACAGTCAATGTGGTTGCTGCATCCAGGGATCATGTTCCTGATTTTCCAGGCCGCAGAGAAGGAAGCAGCCCTTGCCCAGCAAGAGGAAGAAAAGGCTGAACAATGGAAGAGGAACCGGGCTGAGAAGAAAGCATTAAAAAAGAAGAAAAAGGCCAGGGGAGCCGACAAACGGGAAGCAGAGGAGGAAGATGAGAAAGAGTGGGGCGATGACGAAGGAGGTAGAGCTTCTAGCAGTTTGTTTAGGGCCAGCTCCCCCTTCTAGGGAAGATGCAGGTAGCACAGAGCACTTTTCCTCTTGCCAGTGGTTGCCAGCGTGAGACCCAGACATGCTCTTGTCCCTGGTTCCTCACACGCCTTCCTCCCTGCCATGCTGAGGGCCCCAGCACCCTTGGCACTACCCTTTATCAGCACCCTTACCTGTCCACCTGGCTCCACCCCCCACACAGTGCCGTTGCCACCATGGCCCTTCTGTGTGTGCCCCTCAGCCCTCGGCTGCCATACCCCTGCACACTCCCTCGATCCCACTCTGGCTGAGGCTGCCACCTCCTGCCCCCTGCCCTTTGCATGGCTGCCTGCCTGCCTGCCTGCCATACTCCACTGCCTAGTGGTTTCGACTTGATAGAATTTTCCAGCCAGTGTTTCCATCACCCCTGTGATTTTAGGTGTGGGCAAGTGTGGGTCAGATTGATTTTAGTGAAGTTTAAGAATTATTTATAGACATTGAAACTGTCAGCCAGAGGTAAATGGTGACTGAGTCATTGTTAGGGGACTTTTCTTGGGCATCTCTGGGGGCCTTAGAAATAACTGTGAGTAGCTCACTGCCCTTTAGGGCCCTTGGTCTAGAGGGTTGGGCAGATGTGACATGTAAAGAGGGTGGAGGATATTGATGTGAATCATGGGAGAGGCCAGAGAGGAGGTCTCTAGTGGATCAGCCTCAGCAAGAAAGACTTCATGGGGTAGGGTGAGCGCACCTTGGAACGCTGCATGGGGAGTGAGTGACTGTCAGGGATACAGAGGGAAGGAGCAGCCATGTCAGCAAAATGTGAGAAACAAAACCGACTGGTATGTTCTCCGAGCAGCTGGGTAACCACTCTGTGTGGCAAGTGGGTGAGGCTGGAGCATGGGGCTGACCAGCTGGCCGTGCGCAGCTCACTTGAGTGCCGCATGTGGGACTTTAAGACTTCATCGGAAAGGCAGTGGACAATTGATGGAGAAGTCTGGAAGTGAGGGTCACTGCCAGTTGTTTTTCAGTACCGCTGCTCCGGTGGCAGTGGCGAGAGTGAGTTGGAGTAGAATATTGGGGTTTAACTCTTGGCTCACATAAGACAGTGGTGAATGTCTTAGAACTGTAGACTCTGTAACATGTTCTAAGTGCAGCACACACTGCAGCTTCATTACAGGTGCTTTATTAAATGCAGGTCCCCAGCACCTTTTCCCTTGCTGCTCTGGGCTTCTTGGAGAGGGCCCTGGAATTGACCTTTTATATAATTCAGAGTGGACGATGAGCACTTGTGTTATCAGTTGCCCTTGATGGAGTCCACTGACCCAGATGTAATCGGGGCCTACAAAGCAGCAAGAAAAATGGGTGGATCAGGAACCCTGGATGGAGGGTGTGGTGTGCACCCCTCTGAGTGTGGAGAGGGGGGCAGGTGTCAGCTGTTGTGGCGCAGCTGGTGAGGTGGGGGAGAGAAGAAACAGCTAATCCTGCTACTTTCTTCCTGACAACCTCTAGAACAGCCTCCCAAACGCAGAAGGCTTGAGAACAGCGTTTCTGCAGCTGGAGAAGCACAAGACCTAGAAGCGGAAACCGGACTCTTTGGGAAAAGTGCCCCCGTAGATGCCGACTCCCCTTCAAAGCAGAAGGAGAAGGCAGCCGCCCTGAAGAGGGACCTGCCCAAGGTGCTCCATGACAGCAGTAAGGACAGCATCACTGTCTTCGTCAGCAACCTGCCCTACAGCATGGGGGAGCCGGAAGCGAAGCTCCGGCCACTCTTTGAGGCCTGTGGGGAGGTGGTCCAGGTCCGCCCCATCTTCAGTAACCGCGGCGATTTCCGAGGCTACTGCTATGTGGAGTTTAAAGAAGAGAAGTCGGCCCTACAGGCGCTGCAGTTGGATCGGAAGAATGTAGAAGGGCGACCGATGTTTGTTTCCCCCTGTGTGGATAAGAGCAAAAATCCCGATTTTAAGGTATGTTTGTGGAAAAAAATGCCTTTCGCGGTGCTGCCACTTTTTTCCTGCAGCAACTAGCATTTATAATGTCAAGGCAAATTCTGTACTCTGTTCAGAGCTAAGTTTCCACATTAACTGGGGTGTGGTCTAGCTGGTTTGAGGTCTGACACACAGTCCCTTTTGCATCCGTTGACAAATGGTAATAAAGTCAGCAGTGGTCTGAAGGGCTCTTTCTCTTGAATGCTTGGCTGTGACCAGGTGTCGAGCGAAGTGTTTCCCTATCGCCTCATTGGAGCGTTGTCCAAACAGAATGGCTGCCCTCTTTTGTGCTATTTTTACAGAGCAGACAGCGAGGCTTCCCAGTGAATAATTCGCAGCATCCAGCCCTGGCTCTGGCTGGGACGGGGCCTGTAGAGAGCTGGTGGGCCTCAAGTCCTGATCTCCTCCCTCCCTTCTTGCCATAGGTGTTCAGGTACAGCACTGCCCTGGAGAAACACAAGCTGTTTGTCTCGGGTCTGCCCTTTTCCTGCACCAAAGAGGAACTAGAAGAGATCTGTAAGGCTCACGGCACCGTGAAGGACATCAGGCTGGTGACCAACCGGGCTGGCAAACCGAAGGTCAGCATCTGAGCTGGTGGCGCCTCGCCACCCGTGCCTCTGGCCAGCCCAGCTCCACATTTGTTTAGAGTTTGTCTGGTTCCAGATAGGTTCCTAGTTTGTCTGCTAAGAAACAAAGGATAAGTGGATGTAAAGATAGGTAACGTGACACTACTTGCACTCAGAGCCAGATTCATCTTTAGCTACTGTACTAAAAGGAATAAAACATTTGGTGGGGAACTATAGTGGATTAGTAGGGGCTACAGTGTGGACCATGGGCTGTGGGACCTGGAGTGAGGTATCCCCCCGAAGTCTTCTGCCTTTGCCAGAAGGGAGCCACTAGGCTTCTAACCATTTCAGCTCCCTCCACCCAAGTGCCTGTTTCTGTGTCCTCCCCACACCCTGCGGCTCTTGGGAAATAAATGCACTGCATGTTGAGTGGTGGTGTCAGCACGAGTTTGGATTACTTCCCTTGCCCTTTCCCCCCTGTCTGGAGGCAGACAGGGCTTGCCTGGGTTGCTTACCCTATGTCCAGACCTGATCAGTTTGCCAGTTTTATACTGGTCTGTGTGTAAATTCCTTCCCTCTCTCCCAAGTAAGCACAAGATATATTGAACTTAAAAATGTTACCTGAATGACAGTCGTTTGCAGAGACAGAGAGTAGTAGCGTAGGGAAACAAACCAAGACCAAGGATGGTGGCTGTGGGGAAGGCCGCCCCGTGCTGGGTGACTGCCCTGTACTGGCCTCCGGGCCTGAGCGAGGAAGCGTGTCCTGACTCTGCAGCACCTGACCCTGCTCTGGATTTTGCCTCTCAGGGTCTGGCTTATGTGGAGTACGAGAATGAGTCCCAGGCTTCCCAGGCTGTCATGAAGATGGACGGCATGACCATCAAAGAGAACGTCATCAAAGTGGCCATCAGTAATCCCCCTCAGAGGAAAGTTCCAGAGAAGCCAGAGGCAAGGAGAACACCAGGTGGCCCCATGATGCCACGACAGATATACGGAGCGTAAGTGTTTTCATGCTGACTAGTGCAGACACGGCTGCACCATGAATCCATTTCCTGTTGGTTCAGTGAGGTAGTCAGAAAGCCCGTGCCACTGGGGATGCTCCCGACCAGCTGCCAGCTGGGTGTCTGCAGCAGGCCAGAAGCAGAACTCTTCCTGGTGTATGCCAACTTATGATCATGGTTTGTTTAAGGTTTAAAAAATTTCAAGGCAGTGATTTTTTTTTTTTTTTAAAGATTTATTTATTTATACAAGCACTGGGCACAGTCAGAAGCGTAGGAGGGCGAGAGGATTCACCAGAGCGGGGAACAGAACAGGCAGACTGATGAAATACACTGCTAAGGGGAGCAGCGGGTGCGGCAGGAGGGGTCTGCGTGCCATGTGGGACCCTCGCTGGAGGCCGGGGATCGAACTGGCGCGGTAGAGGCTGCTAACAGCCTCGCAGCCCATCGCTCAACCGCTGTGCCACCAGGGGAGGCCCAAGGCAGTGACTATTTTAAAGCCCCCTTTCTTTGCCATTTGAGTCCATGTGTGTAGATTCAAAACCTGATAGCCCCACCCTGGCCAGCTACATTCTCTCTGTAGTAACAGAGAAGCTAGGACCCCCTCCGCCCATAGCCCGAATCTGCAGAATGGCCAGGTTATTCATGACTGTCACACAGTTTGGCCCTTGCCAAAATTGTGAAAAAGTTTGTTAAAGTGATTTTTACCTTAAAACTAGAGTCAAAGAGACAGGGCTCTTCTTGCCCTTCTTGAGTTTTCTTTTTTACCTGTTACCTAGGCAGTTTAAGACTGCCGTGGCTAATTTTCACAGACCAACCAGGGGCTGGGAGTTGTCGCTTTGAGAGAGTACATTCCGTGTTTGCTCTTACAGGCGGGGCAAGGGAAGGACCCAGCTTTCTCTGCTGCCACGTGCCCTGCAACGCCCGGCCACCGCGGCTCCTCAGGCTGAGAATGGCCCTGGCCCACGGCCCGCAGTCACTGCCTCAGCGGCCACTGAGGCACCCAAGATGTCCAATGCAGATTTTGCCAAGTTGCTTCTGAGAAAGTGAACAGGACTCTGAGAGTCGGGAAATGCCTTACGTCATGCTGGCCACGAAGACCATTGGGTGCCCAACTGTACCCTGGGTGAGGAAGGCCCGCTGCCGCGCCCCCTTCCACAGTTCCTCCTCTGGTTTAGGCAGAAAGGGAGAGGCTGTCCGAGTGAAGCAACTTCAGAGCTCCCTCATATTGAGGGCAATAGGAGGAAAAGGATCACTCTACAGGTCAGGCATAGGGTGTAGTTTCCTGCGATATTTTTGTGTCTTTAAAGAGTAAGAAAAAGAAGTGAAGCTCGAACACACACTTTTTGGACCCAAACTGGTCCAGTTGTTTTCGGCCAGCTCTGGCCCCTTTTTCTAAGACACCTCTCCCACACCCTGCACAGCACACGTGCCCGCCACTCTTTTAATGTTTAAAAGACACAATGGCAGATGCTAGGAATTAACCAGAATGGCCTATTTTGGTAAGAGGGGGCGGGGTAACAGAAGACACATAAAACATTTGATGGATTTTTGTTCAAGGGGGCTGTGCGTTTTTATATTATGTATTTGTAAATGACATGTCAACCCACTGTTTTATGTTTCCTAAAAGCAAACTGTTTGTGACATTTGTTTTGTGTGAGAATTCTGTGCGCCAGCTGCTGTGGACCATTTTCTTTGCCTAGTGACTAGTGGATTGTGTTCTTTGTCGAAACATTGCATTTCAGCCCTTCGGTTTTCTTTAAATACCATGTCAAGAGCAAATTTAAATTCTCCCCATTTAGCTCTTTGTTTATGAAACTGAGGTTCTCTTAAAGATTTCTTGCCACATGGTACTCAGATGTACATTCAAATATGGATGAATTTTGAGGTGGGTGTACCTTGCTTTACCTAATAGATGTGTAAATAGAACTTTTGTAAGTCAACATCTGTTGTCCTGGATTTAAATCATTTCAGCTGTGATGCAGCTTCGATTTTTTTTTAAGTTTCAGTTTACAGCAGTTTGATACTTTAGCTTTCAAGCTTTTTACCCCTCATCTTTTACCAAATACTTAATGCTTTGAAAGCACTGTCACCAGTTGAGCAAGGGAAATTGACTTTAAAGGTACTCCGGGGGTAGAAAATAAAATCAGGGAATTCTTTTTTTCCCCCTGTGTATAACTGGGGTATAGGGTGCAGGGGGTGTAAGGATTCACCAGAGACAGTGGAGAGCAGAACAGGCGGATCTACTAAATTACACTGCTGAGGGGAGCAGCAGGTGAGACAGGAGAGGTCTGCTGTTTGTCATGTGGGTCCAGCTTCCTGGCCAGGGACTGAACTTAGCGGTAGCGGTGATAGTGCTGAGACTTAACCCCTAGGCCGCCAGGGAGGCTTGAATCCTTTCATATGTAATGGAAATTAGTTCACTTTTCTGTTCTTTAAGTATTATGCATCAGTTAGGCTTTATATTTTTTCACTCAGCATTGTTAATGGGAAATTTAAAGTTAAGAAAGTAGACAAAATAAAATAAACCCCTGTGTACCTATCAGCATCTTCCCCTCAGCCTGTCTTCCTTCATCTCTAACCTTGCCTCCTTCCTGGCTGTATTGAAAGACCTCCCCCCAACACCCCCAGACAGCACTCACCCAGTACTATGTAGCATGTATCCCTCAGAGGTGAGGACAGAGGCCATATTGTATCATTATTCCTAGAACCATTTCCAAGACACCTCAGTGTCTTTATCTAGATTTCCAATTTCATAAATGTCCATTTTTCCTCACAAAAGTTATGATTGGTTGATAAACCTCTTAAATCTTTTAATACTTGTAGGTTTTCCCCTCTATCATCTTGGAAATGTTCTTTTGCCAGAACAATATAAATAGGGCTGAAGGTCTGAGAGAATCCTTTCTTTTCCTTATGATAAATGGGGAATATCTCTTAAATAAGACAGCAAAGAGTCAGGCCTTTATGTAATAAAATACTTTATTAAAATCAGTAATTGTTAAACTAGTATCCTTCACATGTCACTAAAGTGCAAATTTCTATGGTACAAAGCAAGCACTTCTGTCAGGCTTCTCAGTGTACTGATAAAACCAAGACCTAAACAGCAGAGTTCAAGTTAATACCTTAATGGCAGCATACAAGTAGGAAAATACTCTTAGAAAGGTTTTGAGTATCACTTGGGACCATTCCATACATTATTTTTCTTCATCTTCCAGAAAACTGAATGTGATTATACAATTGAATAACTAGTGGCTACATCAGAACATTGACCTCAGTTCTCTTAGATCTGAATTCCCAAGTCAGAGGCAACACCGTTCCATCTAGGTCATATGTACTCTGAGAGGTGCAGGACAGCGCCCACACCATGGCCGTGCCGGGAAAGGAACCCAGTGATTTTGGCCATTCTGACTCGGTAGCAGCAGTCTTGCTGGCACTTGTGCCACACGTGATTGAAAGAGAAGATTCTGCTTCCATTGAATGAGAGCTTGGCTGTACGACTTACAACACTTGGTCATTTTACAAGTCACTTTTAGAAAAATAAGGCCACTCCAGGGCCATCTCTTCTGCTTCCCTGAGGGGATGCCAGTCCGCAGGTACACTGGCTGTGGAGGGGGTCAGGTTGGTCAGACAGTAGGTAAAACTGCATGGCAGCAGGGACATGCCTTGGCCAAAGGTGGTCAAAGTAGAAGCTGGCTAATCCATTATCAAAAGTGTTAGGTGTGTTCTTGAACATCACTTCCCGAGACATGTTAAACACTCGGAGTGGGAGCAAGGGCAGGTGAGTCCACTTGCAAGACACCTGGTTTGCTGCCTGGTGGTGCAGATCAGCCCAGACAACTTGTAGACTGAAACCGGGTCTGAGCTGTTGTAAATGAAGGGGGAGAAACAATACACAGGAGAACCAGGCCGGCCATTCCCTTATCCCTCACTAGAAAAATAGATTTGGAAAACAATAGCCTCTGCTACTAGATTTGCACGCTAACTGTGGCTCAAGAATTCTTGAAATAAGCAAGGTTATCTGACTAGAAGTGCCATCAACATTCAACAGTCATTTCTTATCTCAAAAGTCTGCTCTACCAGTAAGAATTAGTCCCAGCACTGTCGCCTGTGCCAAGGAGCAAAAACTTCTAAGACAGCTTCCAACCATTCCCCAAAAACTGGGGCTGGCTTCTCCCCAGGAGTAAATTCCCAGGTAAAGTCACAGGCCTCTGGGCCAGTTTCAAAGAGACTTGGAGGAGTTATCCTCTGGCTCCGGACCTCGTCCCGCAGCTCCTGCCTCTCTCACGTTAGTGCAAATTCTGCTCCAGAACCTGTGTTCTGGTCACACGAGGGGCACCCGTGCCCCCAAAACCTTTTGGGGCCACAAGATTGGGGCTACCAGCACACACAACAGACACCACACATTTGCTAGCTCAAAAGAAGAAAATAAATAACTTGGCTGAATTATAAGTTATCTTAGAGACAAAACTTAATAATTTAGTTTTTTCCTTTAAAAAAAATTTGGAGGTAAAGAATGTTTCAAGGTCCTTATCTGCCTCCTTTTGCTTTGGGAGACGTTCTAGAAATGCTAAGTCTGATCCTAACCCCCTTCCTCCCCCTGCCAACATCCCTTCTCACCAAGGAGGGGTTTACAGGATCAGGGCTTCAGAGGCAGTGTCTCCTTGAACCCAGAGTGATTTGGTTTGGCCTCTGGCAGCGCCACTGGGTACTCTGCTGTGGCAAAGAGCAGCGTGTCCAGGGTGGTCTCTGTGCACTTGGCAATGAAGCGGATGAATGGCCTCACGTCGCCTTCATTGGCCACCTCCAGTACGTGGTAGTACTCGGACCTCTGCTCCTTGCGGATGGTGATGGGCGGGTAGCCCGCCTGCATCAGGATGAGGTTCATCAGCAGGCGTGAGGTCCTCCCATTGCCGTCAATGAAAGGGTGGATGTAAACCAGTTTATAATGGGCCAAGGCTGCAAACTCCACCGGGTGCAGGTTCATGGCGTCCTCGGAGTTGAGCCACTGTATGAACTCCTGCATCTGCTTTTCCACCTCTTGAGGGTGGGGAGGGATGTGGTGGCCCACAAGGACGTGTGTCGTCCGGAACCGGCCGGCCTCCACCGGGTCCACGTACCCCAGCACCCGCCTGTGGATCTCCAACACATCACTGATAGTGACGGACCCAATGCGGGAGACCAGTGTTGTGTTGACGTACTTCATGGCAGCGTGCATCCCGATGACCTCATTCTGCTCTTCCAGGCTCTTCCCTGGGACAGCATAGCGGGTCTCCAGGATGTGCCTGATTTCCGAGAGGGTGAGGGTGTTGCCCTCGATCGCCACGGTGTGGTAGATGTGATGGTAGTACGTTTCCTCCATGACTCTGCGCAGCGCCGAGTTGCCCTTGGGGATGGACATGACCTTCTTCACTTTGCTGTCGATGATGCTGAAGTACCTCTGGTCGATCTCCTCCACCAGCGGCAGCGTCCGGTCCCGGTTGACCAGCGCCTTCTCGTGGTAGGGCGAGAGGGTCAGCGCCCTGGTGTATAAGTAATCCGCCTGGATGATGTCCTTGTCTTCTTCCGAAAAGATGCCAAACTCGTTGAGCGCATCTACGAAGCCCGGATCCATCTTGAGGGCGTGCAGGAAGAGCTTGTGGGCTTTCTCCCGCTTGCCCTGGCGCTTCATTTCCAGGGCTTGATTCAAAGCTGCTTTGGCTTCCAACTTACCAGCTAGAAGAGAGCCAAGGGAGCATGTCAGGGAAGGTGGGGAGTGGCCAAGGCATTCAGGGGAGCTGTCACCTGTGCTTACCTCCCCGCCGTGTGCCCTGGAGCACTCTACATGTATGGACAAGTCTGTCCCCCACAGCCCAGGGGGCTGGCGTCCTGGTCACTGTCCATCTGTCCCCAGAGTCATTCTCTGGGAGGCATCACCTGGCCCCTGCCTTCTGTAGTGCGTGGCTGAGTTCCTCTGCGCCACAGCTCCTGCTAGGCCTCCACTCTAGGGAAGGGTCTGGGGGCCCATCCCTGGGCTCTTCTTAAATTCTTTTAACCTAGTGATTTAGGTGGAGGCATGTGTGTGGGATTTTGTCCCAGGAGACAACTGCTGGTTCTATGTGTGTGTGTGTGGGGGGGGGGGGAAGACGGGGGTGCAGCACTACTGGCATCCAGAAGTAGAGACCAGGGATGTTCAACATCCTACCATGCATAGGATGTCCCACAAAGCACGCTCCCCTCGTGTTCCCTTGGATCACTCCTTATTCTCAGGTCTCAGCTCAGGCATCCCCTCCTGCAGGGAGCCTTCCTGGTGTGCTCCTGTGGCCCCCTCTACTACTCTGCTTCTCTACTACTACACTGGTGATGGCTATAGTTCAGACACCTGTTAGCTTGTCTAGGCTGGGAGCTCAGGGCTGACCTGTTCACCTACACCCCTGGGCCCTGCACACATGACATAATTCTAAATAATCTATGGAATTGACAAGTGCTGAGGAGAGATGGCCCATCCATCTTACCAGCAGAGGCCTTGGTCTTGACCACTAGCAGTGCTGCATCCCTGGAGGTGACACTGAGCTCTGTGGAAGGGCTGGGGCACTTGGTGGCCGTGTGCTGCGTCCTGTCCAGCTTGTTCCTGAGCAGGTAGAAGCCTTTGAGCAGGGCCAAACACTGTTCCTCCATGGCCCCCAGCGGCAGCAGCATGGCCAGCAGGGACCCCAGGACCACGCTCAGCAGCACCGCCCATAGCAAACGACCACAGACTGAGACCCATTTTGGTTCGGTCACTGCCATCACTGAAGCCATCGGCATGAGTGTCATCTGGACTCTGGGCGAGTCCCTTGCACATATCCACAGTCACCTAAGAGAGAGCAGGATCTGTGATCTGCAAGGAACCAAGAGTTGTAGATGAGGCAGGGGAATCGAAGTAATTCAGGATAGGTTTCTGATTTCTGCCGGGGCACGGTGATCCCGTGCCTCTTCATTCACTGGGAGCATAACAAGGAGTGGCTGTAAGTGGGGACAGGCCAGCCTGTAGGGTAGTGTGACTCCCTAAGAAGTAACACCACTACTGCCCAACATTTATGGAGTGTTTGCTGTGTACCAGGTCCTGTGTTAAGGACCTCCTCTCTTGTGATCTTCGCCAGGAGCTGATGCTTTCACACTCCATTCTCCAGATGAGGAAATGGAGCAGTAAGTTCCTTGCCCAAAGTCACTCAATGAGCTCTTAGGTCTCCCTTCACACATCTGTGGCCTCTGACCTTACACATTGGGTGTTTGGGAAATAACACATCTGGATTAGCCGAGGTAGTTCTGGGGCCCATCCTTTGGTAAGCACAGCTATTTGGTAGTTCGGATTATTGCCACAGGGTGGCCACCTCCTAGCCACAACACCGTTCCCCATTCTGGCCTTTCTTCCTGGCATGTCTTGCAGAGTCCTGCCTATTCTATTACAAGTGTGTAAGGCTCTGGGTGAGAGGCGGTGACCCACTGGCCTGTCTGTCAGTGCCCACTGGCATGAACTTGGGAGTGGCCGGGGGAAAAGGAGGGGTCAGGGATGCAAACCATTATGCTGATAATAATAAGCATTTATTGGGCAACTGAGGTGTGCTGAGCACCCAGCTGACTGCTGGCCAAGCCTCATCTCTCCTAATCCTCACCACCTCACCACGGAGCGCTCCCCCCAGCTCCCATTTCAGACGAGGGACACTAAGGAGCAGAGAAGTCAGTTTCCAGAAGGCCCACTTTAAAAGGCCAGTGCGCCGGGGTCCGGGGGGCCTCGGTCTTAATCCCTGCCTTACTCATAAGCAGGGTCTGCGTGCTGCTCCGGGGCTCCTGGGGGGGCCCAGCCTGCGCCCCGAGGTCCCTGCCGGCGCCAGCTGGGGGCACCGCAGGGCTCGGCCTCTCCCTCACAGGGTCCTCGGCGCGGCGGGCCACGGAGGCGGGTGCGACGACAGCTTCGTGCCGACGGCCGAGCGGGTCCCCGGGGCCGGGCCCCGGAGCTCGCCGGCGTCGCGGGGCAGGAAGGGGTGCGCTCCGGGGGCGCGACTCACCCCCACTCTAGGGAGGGGGAAACTGAGGCCCAGACAGGCGACGGCACCGGTCTAAGGTTGTTCTGGGGAGCCGGCCCTCTCCTGGCCCCCGTCCCGCCGTACCCACCCGGGGTGGCTCCCGCCGAGGCCGCGGGCTCGCCCCTCCTCACCGCGCGCGGCGCCGGGGCCGCCCGCAGCCTCCCGGCACCCGCAGGCTCCCGGTCCCTGGCTCCCAGATCGCCGCGGTCGCCGGCCGGCTAGCCCCGCCCCCCGTGGCTCGCCATTGGTCGGCCCGCCATCCTCGTCTCCGCGGATTGGCTTCCCCAACTCGTCCGCCCCTCGCATTTCCGGGTTCTCGCGTCAGCGTCTGCTTTCCCGGGAAAGACGCGCCGTGGGCCACTCCCATTGGCTGGGTCCGGGGACGGTCTCGTGCCAGCAACAGCCAATAGGCGGAGGAGGGGCGGGGCCTGGGCGACTGGCGGGAGAAGCCGGTGTGGTGAGGCCTGTGGCGCTGTCGGGGCCCCCCCGGAACGTGCCGCTCTTCCCTCGGGTCCCCTCGACTGGCCCGGCGCCGCTGTCCTGGGCCTCAGTTTTCTTAGACGTGCGATGAGGTTATGATGGCTTCCACGTCTCCGCCCAATTCGTCTGACTGCACAGCCCCTTACCCGCACCCCAGTTCCAAACCTCCACATTTGCCCCCTCGGGGTCACTCTGTCCTTTCGTTATAGGGCAGCCACCTTCCCTTTGGGGGTGACGGGATTTGTCTTTCCCAATGTCCTGATGGCTTTGGTCTGGAGTGGGGGTGGCGTCCACAAAGCCTGTATGGGATTAGCTCAGGACATCCTTTCCCCCTAACACTTTCTCTCTCCTTCTTTCACATTCCAGCCCCCCCTTTTACATTTTCATCCTCTTTTTTTTTTTAGATTTATTTATTTTTATACAAGAGCTGGGATACAGGCCAGAGGCGCCGGAGGGTGAGAGGATTCACCAGAGACAGAGTGGGGAGCAGAACAGGCAGACGGAACAAAGACACTGCTGAGGGGAGCAGTGGGCGAGGCAGGAGAGGTCTGCCGCGCCATGTGGGTATCTCCCTGGCTGGCCGGGAAGCAAACCTGCGCTGCAGAGGCTGCGGACACCTTCACAGCGCTGCACTCAACCCACTGTGCCACCGGGGAGGCCCTACATTTTCAGCCTCTTAAGAAGGGGCTGACTGTTATTTTGTCGTCCCTATGAGAAGATTGTCAACCCTTGAAGCTGAGCGCTGAAGCCTCCATCTTAGTCCACAAGTTTTGAATCCCAGCAGCTAGGATGTGCCTGGAAATGGTAAGCTTTAAGATGTCAGCAGCATCTTTAAGGTGTCAGAGAGACCCGGGCTCAAATTCAGATTTTCTCACCTATGCTGTATGACCCTAGGTAAGTTATTCTAAGCCTCAGTTTCCCCATTGTAAAATGAACAAAAAGCTTACCTCTCCTTTGCCCTCTAGTTTGGGATATGCAAAAAATTGATCACTTCAGGACTTCACCTTCTCCACGACACACATTCCCCTTGGGAGCCAGTGCCTGGCAGTGGTTGTCCAGCCAAGCTCAGATTGTCCAGCCAAGTTCAGGTTGTCCAACCAAGCTCTGCATCTGCAAACTAACTAAGTTACATTCAGCAAGTCACTTGATATTCCTGATCCCCAGCTTTCCTAAAATGGGGCTGACAATGATGACAGTACCTCCTCCTAGGGTTTTGTGTAGGGTGAGGTGACATCCTACACATCTTGGCAGAGAGCATTCACTTGATAAGCATCCATGTTGCAATTATTCCTGCACCAAGACTTTTCTGCTTTCCTTGTCCTTTTGCAGGTTTCAGTGAGATTCCAGGGAAGCTACTGATCCACAGCACAAAATGAAGCGCCCAGGTCCAGGGAGATATGTGTGATCATGAAGGACAACACGGGGGAACAATGTGAGGTGAGGGACCACACAGCTTTTTGCCCGTTGGGCGCCCTTTTATATCTTATCTAGCCCCTGTTTTTCCCCATCTCCCAACCTGTGTCATGGAGTAGATGCTCAAGAAGTATTGTTGATCTGAATATTAAATAGCTGAAGCGGGACAAACCATGGAGTTTTCAAGAAACAAAAATCAGGATAGTGGTTATTTCTGGGACTGCTTGTTCCTATCTTTTGAACAAAGACTTTGATTCTTGTTCTTTCAGAGTCCCCTGAATTTCATTTTTGATTGTCTAAGTGGTAATGTCATTATTAAAACCTCCCCCCTGAGGAAGGGCTACTATCAGCTAATCATGAGAGAGGTGGAAAACTCTAAAGCTCTGGGGTCAGACAGATGTATGTTCAAATGCAGGGCCCACTGCTTCCTGACTGTGTGACTAGGAGTAAGTCACTTACCCTGCTGAGCAGGGTATCAGAATTTGTGGGTCTCTGTCCCTCTTAGACATTTGGTGATGTAATAATTTTCTCTCAAGGTACTATCCTCTTTCCTCTCCTTCTTGGGATTTCAGTGTAACCTCCTTAATGACTTTTGGCCACAGGTAGCAAATCCAGGTGCTACACAAGAACTGTTAATGAATAAAACTACCTGAGTGTGAGACAATAGGGAGAGGTGTGGAATGTGGTGAATATGAGAAACCCCTGCCTTGTCTGAAGTGGGCAGCAGCTTCTCAACTCTAGCCTATATTTATTATGCTGTGATACAGTCCAAAAGTTGACAGGTTTTCCAAGTTCTCAAAAGAAAATTCAGGCCTAGATTTTCAAGGAAAATATACAGATTTTAAGCAGTTGGCATGTCTTCCCTTCAAAGGGCTGCCAGGTTGTAATCCCTGTTAGTCTCTGGAAGCTGTCTGCAGAGAACAGGCAGGGAATATGGGAGGAGACCAGCACAAATGACTCTTGGCAAATGATTGCACCACAGTCTGTGGACACCAGGGGGCAGTAGTTCAGCTGGCATCTCATCCCTCCTTCAATTCCTTTGTCAGGAGTTTATAGTCAATTTTCTTTCTGGAGGCTGTCTGCATTCAGTTGTGTTGAATGCACAAAATATGGTCCCTGAAGCGATATTCAAATGTTGGCTTTCTCCATCTTAACCATCCTGTGTTTGGTGGAAATTGCCTCCCTGTGGCCCACGCAGAAGTTTTCTAAAAGCGTACCTTGACACTTGACAAAGAACCTGAAAGTGGTTGCACAGGAAATGTGTCCATTATGCAAAACAAAACAAAACAACCTTATGCCTCTTTAAGAAACAGCAGTCAAGTACTTTTTTGCTGGCAGAAGCAGCTTCTTTTGCTTAGGAAACACAAAACTCCCCAACTTAAGGCCAGATTGCATTGGGAAGGCTCCAGAATGACTCCACTTCATTTAGAAGAAAATACACCATACCCATTCTCTCTCCCAGATTCCTCTAATTCCCAGCCCACCTCGGTACTTTTTTTTTTCCTCCTGACTTAATGTTGCTTCAGAAGAAGAGGACCTCCAGCAGCCCTTCCCCCCAATTCTTGCTTCATCTCCTTCTTATTTTATTTTTGTATAGAAGAACTGCAGGGGGTGAAATGATTCACCAGTGACAAGGTAGGGAGCAGAACAGGTGAATCTACGGAAATCCACTGCTGAAGGGAGTAGCGGGCGAGACAGGAGAGGTCTGCTGTGCCAAGTGGGTTGCTCCTTGGTTGGGGATCGAACTCATGCTGCAGTGGCTGCGGACAGCTTCATAGGTTGTGTCTTAACCCCTTGCTCCACCAGGGAGGCCCGACTCAGGATGTTGTTCATACCATACAGGTCAAGTTAATTTTCACCAATTAGATCTCAGACATGCAAATAAGTATTATCTTTAGAGCAAGTCATTTGAGAAATGCATTTCTCAAAAAACTTAAACATCACTGCTTTTTTCTTGTTACATAACCAATAACTTTATTTCCAAAAAACAAGATGGGATAGTTAGAAATATAGTAGAAGGCACAAATAAACAAGAAGAAAAATCACCCATACACAATTATATTAGTTTTTTTTTCTATGTACGTCTAACTAATCAGTTAAGAATACATTCCTGAGAGGGGAGGATCACAGTTAGGTTAGATATTAAATTTTGGTGGGCTTAAGACAAGTACCTTCATTTGGGGACTGTCATTTTCTTTATAACAATGTTCTATGCTGTTTTTTTTTGTTGTTGTTTTTTGTCTCAGCACAATGCTTTAGAGAAGTTCTAGGTTATTCATTTTATATTGCTGCATGCTACTCCACTTATAATTTATTTCCCATATACCCATTAATGGGCATTTGGATAACTTCCAATCTTTCCCTGTTACAAAACTGTATTGCAGTATAATTCCTGTGTGCTTTTTTGGCACACATGCAGAAGTTTCTCTAGGGCAGAGTTTCTAAAAGAATCACCTGGGGAGCTTTTTTAAAAAAACAAACCCATAACTGGGCCTGCTCCAGACCAATAAAGTCCTTTGTGATCTTCCTGGATCTTAGCTATAATGGTAATGATTGTACCTACCACGGTATCTGACTCTTGGGAGTGGTAACTAACGCTTGTTAAGTACTTACTGGATACTAAGTAATTGATTCATATTATTTTACTGGAATTTGGTAATAGTGCCATGAAGTAGATATAGTAGTTTCTCCTTATCCTTGGGGAGATAGAATTCAAGGCCCCCAGCAGATGTCTGAAACCAAGGAGAGTACTGAAGCCTATATATACTATGTTCTTTTTTGTACACATTACCTATGATAAAGTTTAACTTATAAATTAGGCACAGTAGGAGGTTAACAACAATAGTCATAAAATGAACAGTTGTAACAATACAGTCACAACAACCTTCCGTCGTTCAACCACAGTCTGCATTTACCACGGTGATTCCTACACAGGGTCTAGGTGTGGTAGGCTGGGCCTTCTAGGTTTGTGTAATTGCTGTGTTCATACAGAGATGAAATTGCCTAATGGCACATTTGTCAGAGTGTATACCCATTGTTAAGCAATGCACGATTATATACAGTGATAAAGATTATGTGAATGTAGACTCTCAAAATAGTGTATTGTTCAGAATGTTTTTGAACCATCCTTGACTATGGGTAACTGAAACCATTAAAGTGAAACTGTGTCATTAAACCCACTTTATGGAAGGTGAAGCTGAGACTCAGAGAAGTTAGGTAATTACCCTGAGGTCACACAGCAAGCAAGTGGCAGAGCCAAGGGTCACAAGTGGTCTTCCAGACTAAAACCTTAAGGTTTTAACCACTATGAGACCCTATGATTTCAGAGCTGACAGGTTACACTTTAGCTGTTAGGTGGGGAAACTGGAGTTGATAGAGGGCAAGGAGAGAGCCATGCCACAAATCTAAGACTATAAGTATTTATCAATTTGCATAGTTTGTGTATCAAGAATCCAGGAACATCTTAGCTGGATAATTACGACTCGGGGTCTGCTCTTAAGACTGCGGTCGCAGTGGGGTGAGACTTCTGTCGCCTGCACTGGGGACCCATTTACAAGGTGGCTCACGCACATCCTGCAAGTTGGTGCTGGTTGGTGGTCAGGGGCTTCTCTTCCTGTCCCTATGGGCAGCTGCACAGGGCTGCTTGAGTGTCCTCACAACATGGCGGTGGGCTTTCCCCGGTATGGTTGATAGAAGAGCAGTGTCTTTTATGGCCTGGCTTTTTCCAAAGCTCTCTTCTGCTGAGCTCTACAGAGACCAACTTTTGTACAGGCTGGGAGGGGCTACAGGAGGCTCACAAAGAAGGACAGATCTGCTTATGCTATTCCCTTGTGCCTGCCCCTCCTCTTTCCCTGTGGTTCTGGCCCAACAGCCCCACAGGAGGGAGATGAGGACCCCTGCTAGGAGGCAGATTCTATAGGCTTGAGACTTCCCCGTGAGAACAGTGGTTCCCAGTTGCTGACTGCCTTTCCCGCAGCTGTTTAATGAAAGCCTTTTGACCAAGCTGTTCTCATTGGCTCAGGAAACTCCTACTCCTACCTAAAAATATGGCTGTGTTGACACGGAAACTGGCTCAGGTGCTGAGGATGCTGGTGGAGAGGACAGTCTCTAGGAGACGTGACTAACACCCTCTCTTTCTGAATGGTGATGGTGACTCATCGTGGCCACTTGGGCAGCATGGAGTGCAGACCTGGAGGAGGTACCACCTGCATTCCCCTTCTCTATTCACTGACTCCCGCCTACCCCTGGCTGCAGCCTTTATGTGACCAGCACCTGGGACCTGCTGGGCAGAGGGACTGCAGGCCATCCTGTGTCCCAATTGCAGTCCGTTTGGATGTGTCCCACAAGTTCTCAGTGGAAGCTTTCTGTTGCCATAGTAACATGGAGACAAGGAAATTAACACAGGTGCCTGCCTAGCTAAGAAAGCCAAGCTTTTAATACACATTTCTCTTTTAAATGATAAGAATTCCTGGGAGGGCTTTGGATAGACATCAAAGGGTCTTTTTCAGGTGTTGAAATGCTCTTTAAAAAAATTATTGCAAAATGAGTGCAACCCTAATCAGAGTGATGGTGGTGGCTTTGGAGATCTTAGGAGAATGAGAGAAATGTTTAGAACTGAGGCAACTTATTTTTAAATAGCAGCTTGATTGGTATATAACACTGTTGAAAGCGTACACGTCAAAGGTTTCTAGTATATCCACATGGCCACAATCGATTTTAGAATAGTTCTATCATCCTCCCATTCTATCCCCCATGCCTCCCCCACTCTCTCCTTCAGCCCCTGACAATCTATTTTCTATCTGCATAAAGTTCTCTGTTCTGGACATTTCCTGTAAGTGGAATCATACAATCTGTGATCTTTTGTCCTGACTGCTTTCAGCATTTTTATTCTTTACCTCCTTAAGCTGCTCAATAGTTTCTCTAATGAAAATGCTGCCTCTGTTCCCTTTGAGAGCAATTCATTGGCCTGGTACACAGTTGCCAAATTTGCCCACAGGTTCAAGATGGAAGGAAAGTAGCAGGTTCCTTGGAGGCCATAACCATTCCTGCTCTATCTTGAGCCTTCCTGCTCTGAGACCATTGAGGGGGAAGTGGCCCCTTTGGAGCACAGCTGGCCAGATGTCATATCAGCTTGACACCCTTCCCATGACACCCTCTTTTGGAGGCTGGAGTGTGGGAGACAATCATCGGACTCTTACCTGGTTCCTGGCACTACAGCAGGAGCATCACATGGATTAAAACCATCTTTTTATGGGATCCACTTAAACACCACCTCTTTTACTTCATGCAGATGCTTTGCTCTGCATTTCTGCTTCTTGAGCCCTCGACTGCTGCTTGACTCTGCTGTGCCCATAGAGTACAAGCGAGTATGACTGTCTTTCAATAAAACTTTATTTATAAAAAACAGGTGTTGGGCTGCATTCGGCCCACAAGTTATAGTTGCCAACTCCTGCTTTAAACCATTGTGGTGGCCCACAAAGTCCAAAGCATTTACCATCAGGCACCTTAAAAGAACAAGTCTGCTGGCCCTGGTTTAGAGCTTGGGTTCTGGGGCTGGGCTTTCGGGGGTGGGAGACCCCACTCTGCTGCAGGGCAGTTGTATGGCTTGGGCAGGTTCTCTCAGCCTGCCTGTTTTCTCATCTGTGAAATGGGAATGATCCCAGTGGTGATGGGAAGTATCCAGTTGCAGACATGGTCATAAGCCCTGTAGCCGAGGTGGGTCCTATTGGGGCCAGGGTAGTAGCTGTGGGTCACCAGGGGTGTTCCCTGTTTCCATTGGCCCCTGAATCAGGCTGGTGAGTGTCTAGGCCCTGAACTTCAAAACAGATCTGAAATAGGCTGTCCCGAGTCCTCCTTAACCCTGAGATTGGACCAAACAAAAGTTGCTTAACTTCTTGGCAGGATTTTTGTCAAGGGCAAATAGGCCACGTACAAAGTGACTTTTGGTAGCTGGTGACTGGAAGCTGAGTGTTAGAATGAAATGGCCCATCTGATGTATGGCCTTGGCTCACACAGCAGCTCTGAAGACTGACTCCAGTTCAAATCTGAACTCTACCATGTCCCAGCTGCGTGCCCTCAGGCAAATGCCTTCACCTCTCTGAGCTCAGTTTCCCCTGCCATAAAATGGGATTAACAGTAATACCTATGGCAGGGGTGTGTGGGAAAAGATATCCCATCATACCTTTTGCCCATTTGTGAATCATCTGTTTTATTGTTACATTTTTCTTTAAGTCAACTTTTAAGCATAAAGCTTTGCCCTAAAACCTTAATGACAACATTATATGTTCAAAGGGCTTTTTTTCCCCCTACACATCGTAACTGTACTTAAAAATGTTCATCCCACTAGAAATTAAACTTCACAAGACCAAGGACTTTTGGGTATTTTGTTTACTGCTGCTCCCCCCACACAGTGCCTGGCACATCACAGGTACTTCATGAACGGTTGTTGAATGAATAAAGGAATGAATGAATAACCCTCAGTCACCCTCCACACTTTGGGAAGTGTTAAAAGAACTCGCAGGAGATGGTGTGCTTGGCTCCTGGTCCATGTGAGTCTTTGACAAATGTTTGCTATTACGATGATTATTAGTCTGGACAGAGAAACACGGGGCCCTGGGACTGGACGGCTGCTCCTCCGTGTTTCCCAGCAGCTGTCCTCCCAGCCTTTGGTTCCAAGTAGGGGTGAGACCCAAATGCAGTCAGCCTGGGACATCTTTTGGCTTCTCCTGAGCTCTCTATCCAATTGGCTGGACTGAGCTGAACCTTAGCAATTGGAGGGAAGCTGTGGGGTCTAGAGAGAGAGATTCTTAGTCCACAGGGGCTCGGATCAGTCCTTAGCCATTATTTATTATTGCTGCTGGCATTTTTGTGAAAGAGATGGCAGGAGCTTGGGCACATCGTGGCTTCCAGATGTCCGCTGTAAATGCTCTGCACTTGCCGAGTTCCCAGGAACACAAAACCTGCTGTCAATGGACTTGCCCAGAGCCTGTATTTGCTGCATTTTTGTTCTTGTTTAGTTATTACATTAAGTCTCCTGTGATTACAGAGCTGACAGCTGGTAAGGATTTGCATATGGCATGAAATTAAGTTAGTTCATTTTAATGTCTAAACTGAGCAGGGTGCGAATTTGTCTGGAGGAAACTGTCTCTCTTATCTTTGTTTGCTCATCTGCTTTCCGCACTTACCTCTGGTGTTTTCAAGTTTGAGTTCTCCACCCTGTCACCCCAGGAGCACATGGGATTGGCTCCTTCCTCTAGAATTCCAGAAGCGATTTTGCACTTGGAGCTTAGGGTGTTCTCTTTCAGGTGTTGGGAGGATACTCAGGGGCTGGTGTAAAGACATCAGCATTGTAGCCTCGAAACTTTTGCTGTGTGGCCTTAGACAAGTCGCTTTCCTTCTCTGGGCCTCAATTATCTCATCTGTCTAATGAGGCATTAGAAGTAGATAGTGTTCATCTTGGGGGTGCTTTTGACATTTGGGATGGGACAACTTTCAGTTGTGTGGGACTGGGAGAGGTATTGCACAGCATTTAGCATTCCTGGTCCCCGAGGACCATATGACAACATCACCCTGTAGGGGCAGGAATGGCCACGGAGCAGGTTTTCTGATCCAGCAGACGGGGTAAAGGAGCCCTCAGTGGCTTTTGTAGGCTTTTGTTGGGATTTACCGGGTACATGGCAGGTAGGGGTGTCGGGGGGCCAGGAGGCTGGCAGGTCTCCCAGCCCCCAGCAAGTCTTCACTCTGAGCTCTCTGGTGATCTCTGCTGCTCTGCTTCTCTGCTTCTCCTGCTTCTCTTCTCTTGGCTTCTGCAGGCATCCCCATGACGCTGCCCTTAAAAGCCCAGTCTTAGCCCAGGTGAATCCCATCTACATAGGCCCACACCCTACTCCAGGTGCCCGCCATCAGGCATGCATTCGGACCCGCAGGGTTTCATCATCTATCCTAATGGTGGGAGGGCAGAAAAGCCTGATACTTTTTACCTTACCCTACAACCCCCAATCACTGCCAGCCACAAAACACCCCCTGCACATTTCTGAAAGCCTCTGTAGGGATCACAGTCAGCTCCCTGCTTATGTCCTTGGGTCCCTTTCCTGTTCCTGATCACACTGCCTCTCAGGGTGCATCTCCCCCAACATCCAGCACCTGTGTCTATGGCTGAACTGCCATGGCCTGGCAGAATCTATTTTTCTGGAAGTGTATGATCCTTAAGTTCCTCACCAGTTGGGGAGGAGTGTGAGAAGGGGATAAATGCTTCTGCCCCTCTGCCTCTAACCCATTTGGCTTTAACTATCCCCAGTCGAATGCAAACAGGCAAATGACCAGTGCAGAAGCTTCTGCAGGATCAGAGGGGAGGTAGCCTGCATCATGTCCGGAGAGGAATGTGGATAGGTGTGGTCCACTTTGGAGCTAGAACCAACAGGACTTGGGTGGGATGGGGAAGCAGAGGGAGGAATCAAACTTTGTTGCCTTAAATGACCACTGGAAGGGACAGTTTTCATGTTAAATCTACTGAGGGTTCTCTTAGAAGCTGGCCCTGTTCACTAACGAATCAGCGAGACACTAGAGGGCCCCAAAGAATCTTCTCTGATGAAAATCTCTCCACGGGGGATGAGTTCTTACTCATCGGGCTATCTCTAAACATCCTCTTGGATGGTGAGCAGCTCTCTCGGAAGACTAGAATTCTTATGTTTATGATGTTCAGGGAAGATTCTGGGGCTGAGAGCATCACTTCTGAATGAATGTGTGGGATTCACTCCCGTAATCATAACTACTATGAGCTTCGGTTTCTCTTGGCTAATGGGAACTGTATTCATTAGGACTTTTAAAATTCGAGTGACAAAAAGCAACTGTAACAGAGGAAATTTATTAAGACGGGGTGGAAATCAAGTCAGGGGAAGGTCAGGAATTCAGCGGATTCCACCAGCCAGAGTCCAGGTGAACCCAATAGGGCTTCCTCTCTGCTGCTTTTTCCTCACTGCCTGCTTCTCTCTGGGCAGTGACTTGGATCTCTTTTTTCTCTGTCTCTAAGTGTCCTCTGCTCTGCAGACCACACCATGGAAAACATGGCTTTTGTGTTTCTTCAGGGCTTACATGAGAATCACACCAGCCACCCCGAAAGAGTCTTGTTTGAGTTGGTTCTACCTTCAAAATTCACAGGGAAGGATATTATTGGCCTATGCCGGGTCAGGTGATCATCCCCTAAGCCAATCAGCTGTGACTGAGGGCAGGATCTCATGTAAATGGGTTGCTCCTCTTGTGGCCATAAGGACTGAGGTTATTTCCAAAGAAGGGGCACAGCCCCACAGAATGCTACTGCTGGAGTAATAATGGTCCTTGCTGCAAATGTGGTAGCACCTGTCAGACACCATGTGGTCCTTGATAACATAGTGAGTGCTCCGTAAAGGTTAGTGTCTGTCATTATCACTATTGTTGTTGAAATTTGATTTAATCCATCCTCAAGCCAGTATAGTACCTAAAGTCAGCAGATACGCTGTCAGGAGGCCCCTCCAGTGGCTTTATGGTTTGAAGACGGAGTTTCATCTGAGCTATCTGTCACTTTCCCTGAGTCTTTAGGGAATGTCCCACTGTATTCTTAGTTATTTGTCCCTATGACAAGGGAGTATAAAAGAGTGATAGTGGGGCTGCAAGTGAAGTGAGATCAGTAATCTCACTTTCACAGATGAAACAAAAAAGGGGGTTTCCTCTCAAGACTGAATCAGAGGGCTGAGCTGAGTGAGGGGAAGGGACTCAGGCCCAACTCCCTGTGTGTCTGTGAAGATCAGCAAAAGATATGAATTAGATTGTAAAGAGGTCCTGAGATCTTGTCCACCTCCTTTTCATTGTCCAACACCCCCAAGCTATTTCTGCTTAATCCAGAACTCCTTTTGTTGCAAGTGACATGACTTGGCTACACTTGCTAGTGCTCTAAGGGGGCTTGGTTGGCGTGTGTATCTGGGAAAGGCAGGAGTGGTATGTGGACAGGGGTAGCTGAAGCCAGGGATCGAGCAGCGCTCCTGGGACGCTCTCTTTCCCTTTTTGACTCTGTTTCTCTTCATGTGTCATTTTACATATCCAGGTTCATTTTGAGCAGCAGGACCATGTGACTGGCAAACCCATATTTTCACCCCTTCAGCATTGTGACCCCAGAGACAATGTGGGTCTATGAGAAGTCCCCAGGGGAGAATTCAGATCTGTCCAGCTTGAGCTCCAGGCTTCTCTCTGAACCATCCTGGTCTCAGACCATACCTGTTGCTGTGGAAGTTGTGGAAGCTACTGGAAGCTCATAAAATGGAGGGTGGTGCCCCAGAAAGAGTGTTCTGGGAAGACCAGGCCACAGTTGTCCACTCCAGCTCCTCCCAGGGTATCAGCAAACATGAAGACCTTGGGGAGACCTTTTGCAGAGGGATTTTATGCTTGTTGGGTGAGCAGAAAGGAGAAACCTAAAAACATATGGTGTTGTGTAGTCTGGGAAATGAGAGAAAATTGGTGGAACACAAGATAAGCCACTTCGGAGAGAAGAAATTGAATGACACTGTTGCAGAGATGTAATCACAGCCCATTAACCCAGCGTGGCACCTGGGCCTCAGGGCAGGAGGGAGAGGGAGAAGCCACCAGCAGGATCCGCAGCCCGCCCCATGGCAGGGTCTTGCCCATGGTTAGGACCGTCTTCGTTGACAAGCCATCAGATGGAGGTTAGACCAGCCACAAACTGCACAGCCATCCCTGCCTAAGAGCAGGTCAACATGGAGGGCAGGTCCATCCTGCCTATGACGGGGCCATGGAGAACATATTCTCGCCACAGTGGTCCTAGCCAGTTCTGTGCAGCTTCGGCCAGCTCTGCTCAGGGCTTCTCTGATGCTGCGGTGTGGGGCTCTCAGGAGGGAGTAGGAGCTGATGGGTCAGTGAGTCCTCCCTTCTCCCCCTAGGACAGTTCTGAGACATGGTTCCTAGGGCTGTGTTGAGGATCCTGCAGGAGCAAGCCCCTGCTCACGCTGGCTGTGGCCAATTTGATAATGCATCCTGGTGTGGGCTCCCCACCATTCCCATTTGCTCCCCACTCCCTCGCTCTCCTCCCTGAGTGCATGGCCCTGAATGAAGTACCCAGAGGAAAAACACTGAAATTGTTTGCAATTTCCACCTCCATCCCTATATCACTATTATCATCTACCTCTCTACCTGCCTGTCTGTCTGTCTCTCATCATCATGAAGAACTGGCTTACACAATTATGGGGGCAGAGAAACCACACAATCCCAGAAAAGCTGCTGGTGTAATTCGGTCTGAGTCCAAAGTTCTCAGAACCAGGGAAGCCAATGGTATAAACTCCCAGTTCAGAGAGAAGAGGAGATGAGCTCTTCCACTCCAGAAAGGGGCAAATTGCCCCTTTCTCTATCTTTTGTTCTATTCAGACCCTCAACAGTTTGGATGATGCACCAGGGAGGGCAATCGATTTTCATGAGTCCCTCCTCAAATATTCAAATAGCAATCTCTCCTGGAAATACCCTCCCACACACACACCTAGAAATGATGTTTAATCTGGGCATCCTGTGGCTAGTCAATTTGACACATAAAATGAATCATCACATCGAAAATGAAATGCTGCAATGAATCTCCTCAGACCTAAAACTTTTTAGGTTGTGAAAATAGTTCTGGGGATAAATTCTCTGAAGAATAGTGGCTGGGCTGAAGGGCTTGCTCCTCGGCCAATTTGAGACTGTTGCTAAGTTGCCCACCTTGGTTGCAGCCCTTTGCACTCTGTAGCTTCCCTGATGCTGAATATTAACCTTTAAAATGTCTGACAAGTGAAGGAGGGAAAAATAATACTCTAGTAGTTGCAATTTTTAGATCTTTGATTATTCGTTAAAGGTCATCTATCTACTTCTGAAATTGCCTGTGCATGTCCATGCCTCGATTTGCGGGTGGAGGGTTAAGGTTTTCTTTTGGACTGTGGGAACTCTTAGTTTTGTTTTTGTTTTTTTTTTTAATTTATTTATTTTTTTGTTTTTTATACATGCACTGGGTACAGTCAGAAGCGCGGGAGGGTGAGAAAATTCACCAGAGCCAGAGCGGGGAGCAGAGCAGGCAGAAGGACCGAAGTACACTGCTGAGGGGAGCAGCGGGCGGCAGGAGAGGTCTGCGCGCCATGCGGGACCCTCCTCCGATGGCCGGGGAGCAGCCGGGGATCGAACCGGCGCTGCAGAGGCTGCGGGCAGCTTCGCAACCCAGCCCTCAACCGCTGTGCCACCGGGGAGGCCCACTCTTAGTTTTTTTAATCCCTATGTCATGTATGTGGCAGATATTTTTCCCAGTTTGTTATTTTACATGATGTTTCATTTGTTTATGTATTTTTGTCAGCCAGGAGTTTATAAAGTTTGATGTGGTGAAATATGTCAGGGTTTTTCTCTCCACATCTGGACTTTATATCATGCTTAAAAAAATCTTTCTCCGCTCTATAATTATAAAATTATTCTTCAGCCCTTTCTTGTAGAATATATGTAGCTTTGCTTTTTTTTTTTTTTAAAGCATTTCAACTAGAATTTATTTTAGATAATATTTTATTCAACTCTCACAACAGTGCAAAGGGCTGTTGCCATTTGGGTAGAAGACTTGGGTCTCTGCCTCAATTAATTGAAAGAGAAATAGAGGTTCTGTGAAATCAAGAGATTTATTTATCTATTTATCTTGGGCCATTTGATGAGTTCTACATAGAACATGGGTGCTAGAACCTTCTGCTTGTATTTGGAAGCAAGGACCCTGAATCTGGCCCCAGTGCCTTCCACCCAGCTCCTAGTGATCAATGTTTTGATTCTTTAAACACTCCTGAAATGAACAAACAACGAAATGGCTCTCAGAAGCCCCAACTGCTTGAGGATTTCTGTACCCCTCCCCACCCCAGCCCCCTTATCACCACTGTTCCTTCTGTTGTTACCACCACTATGTGGTCTTTTCTGATCTTAAATCTTTCTAACTCCCGGTGTCTTCAGTGGTTCTTGCCTCCCCTTCTGCATGCCGGAAGTTTTAGACCTCAGGATGGTCATCAAAGTGTTGTTTATGTGTGTGAAATAACCCTGACGTTCAATGGCAAGACTCCTGTGAAATAAGGGATGCTGGAGCCCCTGGCCAGAGTGTCCAGGAGTTATGAAATGCTGTGTGCACGTTACTCGCTGGAGGTGGTCACTGTGGGTTGAGAAGCACAGGGCTTCCGCCCAAGATTGCCCGCGGACTCACCTGTCTGTGAGGGAACAGCGCTCTTTGAGGCAAACAGGGGGCCTGTGCCTCCCTGTTGGGGCGCCATGACCCCCAGCCCCCAGCTGATTTTAGCCTGTGACTGTCAGGCCAGGGGTTGCCCAAT
Organism: Talpa europaea; assembly: GCF_964194135.1. Classification (NCBI taxonomy): domain Eukaryota; kingdom Metazoa; phylum Chordata; class Mammalia; order Eulipotyphla; family Talpidae; genus Talpa; species Talpa europaea. The sequence goes on along the minus strand of NC_140082.1, from coordinate 12,770,023 downwards.
CTTCTTACTTCTCAAGAAGCCAGAAATCTGCCTTTTTGACATGAAGTCTCTGGAATTCAAAGTGTTGGCAACTGGGTAGATTTAGGAAACATTATTTGGACTAAACAAAACACATCTGCAGGCTGTATCCTGCCAGTAGCTGCTGGTTTATGGCTTCTAGTTACAACAGGCGGTGATGATGATGATGATGATGATAGCACATACTGTTACTGAGCACATACTGTTACTGTGCCCGCAGGGGACTGTGCGTTATATGCATTAGCTCATTCATCCCTGACACCACCCGCTAAGGCAGACGTTATTATCCTCCTGTCATGCAGATGAGGAGACTGAATCTCAGAGAGGTGAAGTTATTTGCCTCAGGTCACACAGCCACTAAGTGTAGAGTCAAGATCTGCATCCAGAGCCCCCTCTCCTAACACCTCTCCTGTACCCCATTACTCCGTGGGATGGCCCTGGGTTTGTGATGCACACACACAGTCTGGCTGGAGACACCCCAATGCGCTGACTGCTTATTCTATCTTTGGATGATCTTTTTAAAAAAATCTGCATTGGAAACATTTGTTTGACGGGGGTATCCAAATATTAGCTCAATTACAAATAAATTAATTAAAAAAGCATGTTTTTATATATGGAACATCTGCAAATTGTGTAACAATAAAATAATAAAGGTCAAAGAGGGCCAAAGAGCCCAATTCTCTTCTGTTCCTCCCTGTTGCTGTGGAGTGTCCAGCCCCCTTCTCCCTCCCATTACCCCCCAAGCCACAGGGCTGCTTCCCATGGGGTCTCCCCAGAGGTGTGGCTCTGTGGACTCTCCTGCCTCCTGCTGCATCAGGACCCGGTGCGCCAAGGGCCTGGCTGTGTGCGTGCGTCCTCAAGGGCACTTTGTCTTGGGCTGGGTTTCCCAGATCCTGAGGCAGGACTTGTGTGTCCCAGGGGAGAGGAGAGAGGGAGTGGGAGAGGCAGGCCAGGAAACAGAGGAAGCCAAACAAGGACAGCTTCGGCCAAGTCCCAGGAAGGGTCACCTCAGCCCGACCCCGAGGGGGAGCCTGGATGTCAGTCACCTCCCAGCGTTTGCGATGCCCAGGAAGGGGAGCTGGCCCTGCGGTAGGGGCAGAGCAGAAACGCTCAGCCACGTCAGCCTTTCTGCAAGCGCTAGCAGAGACCCCCCCAGCAGCCAAGACTGGTGCTCAAAAGATCACTGAAAGCTTCTGGTCGTGGGAGGGAAGGCGGGGAGATGGTGGTTATGGCCATACGACCTGGGTGGAGCACCAGGGTCATCCAGTGCAGATGTGATTCAAGGTGGGAGATGCTGGGATATGTTGGAAAGGGGTCTCAGAATCTGGGACTGACTTGGTGTCTCTGCTCACCGTGTGACCCCGGGCAAGTCTCTCAACCTCTCTGAGCCCTGGTTTTCTCTGAAAAAATGGAGGCAATTATTTGCCTTTCCCTTCCAGGGCTTGTAAATTGTAAAATACCACATAGATGTGGGTTGTGATTTATTTATTTCCTGTCTGTGTTCTAGATTTTAAACTTGATGGGGCTGTGTTGGATTAGTCAGCTGGGTTGCTCTACCAAAATATCAGATTGGTGGCTCGGACAACAGAAATTTCCTTTGTCACTGTTCTGGAGGCTGGAAAGTCCAAGATCAAGGTGCTGACAGGGATGATTTCTGGTGAGGCCTCTCGCCTTGGTTTGCAGATGGTGCCTTCTAGCTGAGTCTTCAACATATGTATAGTATTAGTTAGCTTGGCTGACTTTCCTCTGGACACAGGCAGGGTGGGGGTTGGAGAGAGAGGAGGGCGGGAGGGAGGGAGGGAGGGGAGAGCAAGAATTGGCATCTCTTCTTATAAGGACACCAGTCCTGTCTGATCAGGGCCCCGCCCTTATGGCCTCATTTAACCTTCGGACCTTAAAGGCCCTGTATCCAAACATAGTCACCTGGGGGTTACCATTTCAATACATGAATTTGGGGCGGGGGAGAACACGATCTGGTCTGTAACATGTGTAAAATGCCAGCATAATCCACAGCAGATACTCCATGAATTTCTCCTCTCCACCCCCCCTTTCCCCTCAGCTTTTCCTCCTTCCTTCTTTTCCTTCCTTCTAGCCAATATTATGTTCCAGGACCTTTCTGAGCTGGCAAGCAGCAGTAAACAAGACTGTCACTGCTCCAGCCTTCATTTTTTGAAAAATATCTGACCTCTGACCCATGGTGAAACAATATCTGTAAGCTGAAGTTTGGCCCGAGACCCCCAAAATGCCGCATGTGAAATCAGAGCTGGGACATCCAGGCCTGGCCATGGGGCCTGCTGCAGGCTATACTTTGGGGGCCTGTATATGCTTAACATGGTCTATTTAAATAGTGGCTAATTTGAAAATAGGACTTTTACTTAACAACGCCTATTTCCAGCTTCTTGTCTTAATTAGATGAGTTGGCAGCCCTGGGCCTGCATTCTTGTGAGGCCTTCGTGGGTTTGGGTGGCAAGGCAGCCACCCGGGGAGACAGGCTAGTTAGTGGTTGCCGGTTCACTCAGCTCCCAGCCTGGTCTGGTTCAGTAATGATTACCTTTCTTCCTGGTCCCTGTGGATACTAGGATCCGGTTAAATAAATGGGACTGTGAAGGGAGAACCTGACTTTGGACCTTATTTTTCTATGTGGATACTGGGTCAGTAGAATCTTGCTCTCTGCTCTTTTCCCATGAGCTTCAGATCATTGAATGTGGGCCAGGTTTGGGATGAAGGTAGGGCAGGTGGGGGCTGGTGGGAATCGGGAGTTTTTTCGTGGCAGGTGGCTTGCCTGAGGTCCTGTGAATGGCATCCGTCCCCATGTGACCATGTGACTTTCTTTGGCTAATAAGACTTTATGATACTAGCAAACATAAGGTGAGCGGAGCTGGACAAAGTGTGTCTTGGACACAAAGTGTGTCCATGTGTCTTGGACGCCTGCTTTAACTATCAGAATGTTCCAGGCTGCCCCAAAAATGTCTCGACTGCAGTCATGGGTGAACCCGGCCCAGACCCGAGGAACCTGCAGACTTGTGAGCACTGATAGAAACGGTGGTTGTGCTAAGTCATCTGGGCCATATCATGGCAGCAGATAACAGGAACATTTATTTATCTACTATGTGCCTGGATACAGGGGTGAACAAACTAGATGTGGCTCTTGTCACCCATAAGGAAAGATGAAACGCAGCCTCTTATAGCAACATGGAGGGCGTGCCAGGGAATTATGTGTGGTAAAGTCAGTCAGAACAACAGAGACAAATACTGGACATTTGCATAGAGGATACCAGACATTATAAAAACTACTTGACCTTAAACACTGTGAGGGCCCCCAGATGAACAGAGAGGGGGAAAGGAGGATGGGACAGGGGATATGAGGGAGGGTGGTGGGGGAAATAAATAAATAGGCACAATTCTTGCCTTTAGGCTATTTGTAAATATTGCTCAATTCTCTCACCTATCTTGAAAGAGTGAACCTCAAAAAGGAAGGATGTGATTTACTTCGTGGTTAGCACTAATTACAATAACTGAGATATGGGAGCAACCTATGTGCCCAGGGACAGATGAATGGACCAAGATGTGGTATGTATCCACAGTGGAATACTACTCAGCAATCAAAAATGCTGAACTCTTGCTATTTGTGACAACACCCAGGCGATCATGCTAAGTAAAATTAGTCGGAAGGAGAAAGATAACTACTGCATGGTTTCATGAATGGGTGGAAGAGAAAGAAAAAAAACAAAGGGTCAGCTTAAGCCAGTCCAATAAGAAACACTAGAAATCTGTCTGTTGAATTAAGGTGGACAAGCGTGGAGAGGGAGAATGAAGAGGGGGGAGGGCCCCGGGGGCAATGGTGGAGGATGCCGGGTACCTGGGCGGGGGTCTGGTGTGGGGCCAGGCAGCTACAGAGGTGGGACCCTCTGCCTGAGTCACATGTGCTGTAACCCATGTCATCTCAATGGTACCCATAATAAATGGACACGTTGCACTAGGTTGATCCGGGATGGATTTCTTTCCCACCAAGTGCTTCGCTCCAACTTCTCTCTTTCCCATTTTAATTGTTCCCTCAGCTGCTGCAAAGATGCCACTGGTAGAAACAGCTTTTCCTAGTAATGGAAATCCTTTCCAAGTGTTGTGTGCAACGGGGATGGTCTTAAGTAATTTCCGTAAAGAGCGAGCAATTCCTGGTGTTTTTGTAAGGTGGGGAGAGGTTTATGTACTGTAAAGTTTGATGTATTGTGATAAATGATGCTTTGGGCTGAGATCTATGCAGAAAAACGCGGCTTGTCTGTGAGTTCTGGGAAATACACTGTAAATAAAAGTGATGGTTTATTTCTTGGCTGGGCATTTTCTCTAATAATGTAAAGAGACGTCAACACCCATTTCTTAGGGGCAAAATATGAGGTTCTCCTCCCTTCTCACTACAGAGAAAGATTGACTAGAGCTGGCTGGGTTCTCCAGACTCTTGAAGGAAGCAGGGCCCGCTCAGACTGCAGACCTCACGCTGAATGCAGGTGAATCAGGGAAGCCGGCACCATCTGGCCCGCATCTTCCCTCCTCCTTCTTCCCTGGGGCATCATTCCCCAAACTGTCAGCTCTGCCTTTAGCCTGCTCTGGTCAAGTTCCTCTGTGAAAGGGGAAAGCCAGTCACGGTCCCCTTCCAAGCCTCAGTGTCCCCACCTGTGAAGCTACCCCATGATAACTCACAACTATCCCTCTACCTCTCTATCTGTCTCACTCTCCCAGGGGCCCAGCTGTGATTCCGTCCCTGGGTGTATGCATTTGTTAGTTGCATCTTAGACATAGAGGAGAATGAGGACTGGGTTTCTAACAGTGGCACTGTGGGAGTGTGCTGGGAAGTGGGAGGTGATTTTCATGTAGTGCATGTCTGGGGGTTGCTGTTTAATCTGGTGCTCCTCAGGTGATGTTATGGGGCTGGATGCCCTTGACTGAATGTCAAGGAAGTAACTTTGAAGCAGGCATGAGTACTGGTTTGTGTAGCCTTGAGAGAGTTAAGTCCATTCTGTTTCTTCCTCTTTGTAATGAGGCGACTCTTTCAGCTCTGACATTCTGAAATCTATTGAAGTCGGTAATATTCTTGCTTACATGTCTGAGTGTGAGAGGCACTTTTCCCTCCAATTCCCTGTTTTCATCTTAGGGATAGAACTTAGTATGTAAATCAAGATTCTTTTGATTGACAGCCTTAGAAACTCAGTTCGAATTGGCTGAAACAGGGCAATTTGCTGACTGAACAGATTGAAACTTCTAGGGATCTGACTTCAGGTATGGCTGGATCCAGGTGTCCATTGAAAGGTCTTGCTTTCCTCCAGACTGACCTGTGTTCTTAGGCAGGCTCTCCGCTGACAGTGGTGAAGATGACCATCAGCAATGCCAGACCTTTATCCCACTAGGTTAGTACTGTGGTAGAAAGGGAAAGCCTTTCCCTCAGAGATTTTAGCAAAAGTCCCAGATTTCCTTGGCTTAGCTTAAATGCCCACCAGGGAGTGCATGACTGGGTCATATGCTCACTTTGGAGCTGGGGGCCTCATCTAGACACCATCAACAGAGACAGGTGGAAGTTCCCCATAGAAATGTGAGACCATCAAGCCAGAAGAATGGGCAATGGGTGCTGAGCAGACCTGAACAACAGACACCTACCCTCAGGGGGCTTAGAGACAGACCTCAGAGTCTTCTTGGCATTTTTCATTTCTGGAGTCCAGATGGAAGTTCAGGTATAATACAGCTCAACCCCCTTCCTCCCAAGCCTGCCTTTTAGAAAGAGCACTGAGGCTCCCAGGAGGTGGGGCCATTTGCCAAAAGTCCCTGAGTATGAGACATCTGAGCCGTACTCACAGCTCGGGGAACAGGTGGCTGCTCTTCCACTGATCTCTGCATCTCTGGATGGCCCCTTACCCAGCGGGGACCCTACCAGGCCTGCAGTATTCTGTGTGGATCAGGCTTCACTTCTCACTCAGATGCAGTCTAGAGTTCAGCAGCATCACCAGAAGCTGGACAGAATTGCAGAATTCTGGCCCCAACCCAGACCTGCTGAATCAGAACTTCCATGTGAACAAGGTCACGGGGTAGTGGTCTATGCATTGAGAAGTGCTGGTCTACACTGTGCATGGCGGGGTCCTGGGGCCTGTGAGATGCTCCACTCTGCTCTGGCCAGGACGTCCTCCAGCCAACATGAAAGGGACTGTCTTCTCTTACAGCCTGGCAGAAGCCATGGTCATGGCAGATGGGTGCGGGCTGCCAAATGCTCTTGGTCTAGAAGGTCTTCTGTGAACTTGACTTGCCTTCCTCCAGCTGTGAAGTCTGGGCACGGCTGCCGTCCTACTGTCCTTGCCTTCGTCACTACCGAAGGTGTGAGAGTTGGTGAGAGGTCCTGAGACTGGGGGTCAGGTTCTGGGGATTTTCTGAGCTGTTCGAGCTAGAAAGTTCCCTTCCTGAACTTCACTTTCCTCTTCCATTAAATGCAGTTAGCAATTCTTGCTTTCTTCTTCTCATCAACCCGGTGCAAGATCAAGAACGTGGATACTCCATTGTAAGCCCCAAGCGCTGTGCAGATCCACTGCCATGGTCCTTTCCCCTGTGATGTGGGGGAATGTTGCTCCTGAGATCTCCTCCATCCTTAACTTTCTGGACCCGTCTCGTGGCAGACTGGCTGGGTGAATGTCGCTGTTATTGATGCAACCGCACAGAGTCCAGACCATTAGGAAGAGCGTGGCCAGATATTAATTACAACATGAGCCACATGTAGTGGGAGCCGAGTGTTGCTGCTTCCCTGGGTTCAGGGACATTTCTGGGAAATGGGAAATCACATAATGTTTCATTCAACATTTATGGCGATTGGCTTGGGAGGGGGGCAGAGTTTCTATGGCCCTGCAGGCTGAGCACTGGAAAATTAAATGTCTTGCATTTTCACTCAGTTCTAATCATGCCACCAGCCCTGGGATTTACGAGGCAGTAAAGTCTTGAGTATTGAACCAGCTGGAGGCCTGGCTGATGGCTCCCAGCCTGTATCCTTGACAAGAGACCCTCCAAAATCTCAGGGCTTAGTTATGTCCCATCAACATAGTCCAGGCACCTACTGTGTGCTGGGTGTGGTATGAATGAGGCAGACCCGAGATCTGCATTCCTAAGGTGATGGGTACCACCAGTGATGTCCCAGGTCACACAAAAGTGCCCCCTGTGGTTAAGGGAGGTGGGGGGGAAGCTTCCAGATGCCATGGGTTGGCTGAGCACTGGTTCCCCCAAAAGGTATGTGCATGTGTTATTCCCTGCAAATCTGTGAATGTGACCTGGCTTGGAAAAACAGGATCTTTGCTGATGTGATTAAGGATCTTAAGATGGGATCATCCTAGATTATCCAGGTGGGCTGTGAATCCAATTAAGAGAGTCCTCACAAGACAGGAGAGGGAAGGACGTGTGGGGTGGAGACAGAGGGAGTGCTGCGGGTGCTGCCAGAGGATGTGGAGCCCCCAGAAGCTGGTTGGGGCAAGGGAGGATTAGTTCCTGGAACCACCAGTGGATCAGGGCCCTTGATTTGACACCTTGATTTGGACTTCTGCCCTCTGGAACTGTATGGGAATGAATTTCTGTTTTTGAAGTTACCAAGTTTGTGGTGTAATAACAAATTATGAAATTATCTGGCAATCCAGAAAGACTTCTTGGAGGAAGTGACTTTTAAATTATTAATTTTGCAGATATTATAGATGGGAAGGCTGAGGGCTCAGTTAAGTCCCATGCAGATGTTAATTGGGATCAGGGCCCACACCGGGAACTTTGATCCCGGCCTTGGCTGACTTCTGCCCTGATTTCCCTCCATCAAAGAGGAAGTCAGGAATCACAGGGCCTTCTGCTCAGTCTACTTTAAAAAAAAAAAAATGGCAACCTTTCAATCTCTCTCTTCCTGGCTAGGAAAACTGCCCATAAGGAGGTGAGACAGATACTGGCCAGGCCAGGAAGGATTTCTCCTTCTTGTTTATCAGATGATTTTGCTCCTGGTGTGCTGTCTTCCCTTCAACAATAAAAAATCAGTGGCTGATCCAACAAACAAGGCTGTTTCATACTCCTAGCAACTACAAAGTCAAAGCTCCAAGTGATCAGCACTTAGGACTCCTGGCCTGCCCTTGGCGTGGGTGCCCGAGTGAAGGTGGCATCAACGATGCACCAACCTGGGATGTGAGTGTGTCCCTGTGGTTTTTTCCATCCTGATATAAACTGCTTAAAAGTGGTTGGCAGAGTGGAGGTTTGTCCTCTTTAGAGGGTCTGCAGGCTCCTGACGGAGCATGTCATAGCTGGTCCTGAAGGAGACAGGCCCACAGGTGTGGACATGGCCACCTGCTGCGTGCTGGGGGTGTCCGAGGGAGTCCGAGGCGGGTCTGAGGCGGCGGGTCCGAGGGAGCCTTTGGCTGGTTGTCAAACCTTCTGTTGGGGGCAACTTTGTGGTAGAGGCTGAATCCTGCAAATGGGGACTTGGAGCTCATGTCCTAGTTAGATGGAGCAGGAGCAAGAAATAAACCATTAGCAGGAATGAACTGGGGCTTGATTGTTACTGTAGCATCACCTGGCCTGTCCCACCTGCCTGTTCCTCTAGGTGGGAGAGGAAGTTATGGAGGCAGGAATGGAAACAGGGGACCTCAGAGCAGGTGGTCTCATTCCTTGAGCGAGATGAGAGACAAGGGAGGTAGTGAGATGGGCGAAAGGGGTGGGTCAGGTACTAATTGGTGCTAAGAGGCCATGACTTGCACTTGGGTGAGATGTAATGTGGTAACGATACAGGGTGTATTTGCAATGGGGTTGGGGGATTACTTGTGCTGGGCTGCTCTGTGACTCGCCACTTGGACAGCATTCGGACCATACATTGCGCTGAGAGTCCCTCACACGGTCTGCTCTTAGAGAATAAATTCTGCTCATCTTCGCCCAAGAATCAGGTCTGTTTTCACTTTACAAAAAGGGCAAAAGAAAGTTCACTCCAAAGAAGTGAGGGATATGGACCCGCCTCTCCCACCCACGACCCGGGTGCTTTCTGTCGCTTATCACAGAACATGGCAGGTGGCCGTCAGCTGGCCTCACAGCGGGTGTCAGGGAAGGAGTCTTTGGCTTGATTATATTATTTGACTGTCCCCACGGAGGAGGAAATAGATCTAAATCCTTCTGGCTTTGGGCCTCATGCTCTCCCTCCTCCCCCGACCTTACCTAAGTCATGGCTCAATCAGAGGTGATTTTTTTAGAATCGTGGCCTTGAAAATGTGTTAGCCAGAGAAAATCTTATTAGAGGGGAATTGTGTCAGGAGATAAGGAAGAGCTGCCATTTAGTGCCTGACGTTCTCATTCCAGTGACCTTGTCTTTGTCAAGGAGCAACTCTGTCCAGATGAGACAAAAGAGAGAGAAGGCCTGGAGGGGCCGGGGCACTAGAGGTCAAGGCTCTTGCAGCCAAGGTCAGGTCAGCTGTGGATGTGTGGTTGGTGGCTCCCACCGCCTGCCTTTCTCTGGAGAGCTCAGGAGCTGGGGAGGCTGCCCACTCCAGGGGGGTGCTCTAGCGTTTGTTGCAGGGTGTGGGCCTCTGCTCCCTAGTGTTCGGGATCTCCTAGGCACATGTGGCAATTTACACTCACACAAATTCAATGAAAGAAGATGAAGAACTCAGTCCTTCAGCCACCGTGTCTCATGGCCACCATATTGGATGGCACAGATGCAGAATGCTTCCTTCAAGGTGGGAAGATCTGGAGGGCCGCGCTGGTGTCAGCTGTTGGGGAGACTTGAAGTGGAAGACCTTCAAACAAAAGAAAAGAGGGGGATCTTCACCGGCCCTAGCTTAAGGCTCCTAAGTGCCTCTTACCTGTCTCCCACTTGCTGGTTGTCACCCAGATCTCAGTCAACCCAGAGGCCCCCATCCTTAACTTCGGTGTTACACAGACTGCCCAAGCCCACTAGGGCGCGGCTCATCTTGTGAAATATCTCTTGAGCCAGGGAGGTGTGGCAATTACCCACCAATTCTGACACGTCAGCCATTGAGGGATGTGCTCCGGGTGGCAAAAACAGCATGAATTCTGGGTGCTGTCCTCCCTCCTTGGCCAGAGAGAAGCCCAGGAAGGGGATGCAGGAGCTGGCACGGCAGCTGGGAGCTGGACCAGGGTGCCCAGACATGGGGAGTGGGGAGGGAGGTGGCAGGCACCCAGAATGCCTGCAACAAGTGGCAAGAGTGAGGCCAGACAGAAGGTGCCACGGGGGACACTGGTCCTGCCACTTTCTAGCTCTTTGGCCCCACATTTTCTTTTCTCACCCCATCTAATCTCCCAGTGCAGTTAGGGTATCCCTTTCAAATATGAATCAGCTCATGTCAACTTCCTGGGTAAATATGGCCCTGATTTCCCTTGATTCACAAATTTTACCAGAAATTCTACCATTGATCCAGGACCTGTAAAGACCCATGTGACCTGCCACCTCCCCCGCTCCCCCCACATTATCTCCTTTCACAGCCTCTTGTCTGTTGCCTAGTGATCCAGAGATTATTTCCTTGATTGTTCCCCAGCTGTTGTCCATCTTCCCTCCTCCTAGATGGGAAACGTCACGCTTCTTTTATTCCTCACTGTATGTGCCGGCACAGTCCCCAGAGGTGCCATAACTTCTCTTGAAATAAGAGGTGGTGAGTGGCCTGTGTGCACCTCGACATCTTTGAAGCACAGCTTTCCGGCTCTGTAAAATGGGAATCAAGTAGAAATACCTTGTAAGGTTGTTTTTAAGGTGGAAAGGGAGTTATGAAAAGTGCACAGCATGGAGTCCACACCACAGTTGGCAGTTTTTATGATTATAGAAAAACCGAGTGTTCAACCCAAGTCATGTGTTCCCTGAGCCATTTTGGAGAAAATTCCTGATGCCCCAGCTTCCCCGAATACAGTAGAATCTATTTCCTTAAAACAGGACGCCTCCCAGGTAGTCACAATACAGCTGTTTGAATTGGGACAGTAGCTTATACGCTCCTACTAGCCAATCCTCAGACCCCATTCAGGATGAACATTGGTCCCAACATTGGCCTTGGTTGTAGAGGGACCCAGTCCAGGAGCTTCCACTGCGTGTCATTGTCCTGTCTCTTGTGGCTGCCTCAGTTTGGGACATTGCTCAGTCTGCCTGGACTCAGGCGCGCTGGATGCTTCCATCAGCAGGTCTGCCCGATGCTTCCTGGTGAGCAGATTCGGGGAGAGGGCATGAGAGGTACTGAGTCCTTCTCATCAGCCCTTCCTGTCAGGTGCCCCACGATTCCCATTTGTTCCATGACTGGTGAGGTTCATGTTGATCCTGTGACTAAGGTACTTTATGGAAGCTTCTCCACTGTGAAGTTATTCTTTTCCTCTTCTTAGAACACCTTGTTAGTAAGTATTCTTATGGGAAGTGTCTTTGAAACTATGTAAAGATGCTGTGGATCATCAGACATTTACTTCACTCATTTGCTTATATCAGTATGAACTATTCTCCGTACTTATAACCCATCACAATCATCACTTATTTGGATGCCCCAGTTGCCTCCTTTTTGACCTGTGAGAGCCTCTTCAAACTGCCTTTTCTGTCCCTGGAGATGAGCCCCTTTGTACTAAGAACACTTCTTTGCTTTCTGAGACAAGATGTTCCAGGCTCATCTTGTACTTTCCCTGAGGCAGCCCTGGAATCCACCATTTCTCAGAGGAGCCCATGCACAGTACAGTCTAGTGGAGAAAATCTAGAAACAAATATCTTGGTGTTAAGTGCTGGGGATTCACAGATCTGAAGGCCCCTCAGTGGACAAAGCAAGGCTGTGTGTGTATGTGTGTGCATGCACACATGTGTGCGTTTATGACATATATTCACATCTGTGTTTGTTTCTAGATTTTCCCCATGTTTCTTACATATTTAAAACCATAACATCACACTGACCTCTGAGTCCCATTAATCACCCCAGATTTCATTCTGCTTTTCTCCCTTTCCTTTTTTGGGATTCCCTTCTCTGATGGTGAGAAAGGCCATCATCCTCAATATACTCATTTGATCAATGAGACACTCCTGTTTCGGCTGCCATTCCTGCTTTGCAGGACACCCTTGTCACCCTGCCTGTGCTCTCTCATCCCTTCTTAGCTCTACCCTCATGCGGATTCTCTCTCTCTCTTTTTAAAAAAGATTTATTTATTTATTTATACAAGCACTGGGTACAGTCAGAAGCGTGGGAGGGCGAGAGGATTCACCAGAGCTAGAGCGGGGAACAGAACAGGCAGACTGACGAAATACACTGCTGAGGGGAGCAGCGGGCGTGGCAGGAGAGGTCTGCGTGCCTTGTGGGACCCTCGCTGGTGACCGGGGATCGAACCAGCACTGCAGAGGCTGCGGGCAGCTTCACAGCCCGCTCAACTGCTGCACCACGAGGGGAGGCCCTACCCTCATGTGGTGTCTGCACTCATCCCATTTGGGCTCTGATGGCAGTTACTACTATTATAATAATAATAATTATTATTGCTGTTATTGTTATTATCATCCTTGCTAGTGGTGGGACTGTGGAATAGTTGAGATCCTTTTCTTATTTGGATAATCTGCTTTTCTCTAGTCAAAGGAGCCCATTCTTCAGGCTCATGGGTGTGTGTGTGTGTGTGTGTGTTTTATATTCATAAGATGCTTCCTCCCAGTCCCCTCTAAGAGGTCAAAGTAATTAAAAATCCTTAATAATTATCCAACATTCAGAAATTGATAGCTGATTCCAAGTGCCATGTCTTTTATTCTTCCACTTCCCCCACAGAAATCTAAGGGAGGAAAAGTAAGTAGCAGATGAAATGATCCCCCACTCACTTTCTATAAAGAGGAAAATTAGCTGCTCTAATAATCATGAATATTAATGTATAGCCAATTTCACTCAATTAAAGTGATGATCTATAATTTTGCCTCAGAACTTTATGGAGGCCATTTCAATGACTGCTGAGTGGAGTTGGGTGCTCTTTAAAGTTCACAGGTTTGGTTTAACTCTCTCACAAGCTGGATCTAGCTTCCATGTTGGATGGACCCCAAGTTTCTCCCTGGCCAGATGTTGCATTTATTAGAGCATGCGCTTTTTTTGTTTTCAGGGCCCAGGATACATCACTGTCATGGCAAGTTTTAAACAGTCTCCATAGCTCACACTGATTCCCTAAACTGTACCCGCTCCTGACTCCTCTGATGCACGGGGTCCCTGGGGTGTGGACCTGGTAGTCATATATACTTAGTGAAGTTTCACCCTCTCTGGTCAGGGCTGATTGACTAAATGGGGAGCTCTGACCCCAACATGGGCCAGTCGGAATTTGGGGTTGGGGCTAAAAAGATCCAGGGTCAGTGCTTTTGAGCAAACACTTAAAACTCAGGCAGTGCAGGCAGCTGCCTTATCTTCTCTTACATGTACTGGGTGACCCTTATGCAGGGAGAGAAATAGGCTGAGGGCCAGATGCAGAGAGGAAGCAGGGGTCCCTTGTTCAGGTGTCTCCTGAGTCCTGGCATGCCTCTGCCCTGCGTTCCTTAAAACAACGCTGTATTATTATACTAAAGGTCCCTTTTATTCCTAACTTTAGATTTAGAAGGCTTCTGTTATCTGTATTCAAGGAGCCCCAGCCAACATAATGATCAGCGGACAGGACTTTGGTCTTATTTCTGAGACCCAAGAGAGCATTTCTGGCAATCCTTGCTGCTCACAGCAGTGCTATCCTAACCAGAAGAAAGGCCCAGGGCCAGGCCAGGGACTGGAGCACCAGTCATAGCCTCCAGCTTTCAGGTTCTATTTCTCTCTATCCATGGGCAATTCTGTTAAAAAAGAAACTAGAAAATCAGTCCAGTGGAGAAAATCACTCAGACAGTTTGGTATTTTTGATGCCAACCAGTGGGTTGCTTGACATGTTATTTTTCAACCAGTTGTTGTGGGTTCTTGTAGACACAGCAGCTGTGTGTCAGTGACTTTTTGCTGTTTCCTTCCATCCCTATCACTATTTTTACCTTTACCCTACCCTGTTTTCCTTTTTTTTTTAAAAAAAAATTATTTATTTATTTATACAAGAACCGGGGTACAGGCCAGATGTGTGGGAGGGTGAGAGGATTCACCACACACAAAGCGGGGAACAGAACAGGCAGACTGACGAAATACACTGCTGAGGGGAGCAGCGGGCGCGCAGGAGAGGTCTGTTGCGCCATGTGGGACCCTCGCCGGCTGGCCAGCCAGGATCAAACCGGTGCTGCAGAGACTGCGGACAGCTTCACAGCACTGTGCTCAACCGCCTGCACCACCAGGGGAGGCCCACTCTGTGTTTCTTAGCACTCATCACTCCCTAATATTGTAATACCTCTGTGAGAGTTCATTGCTTATTGGTTATTTCCCTCAACTAGAGCCGGAACTTTGTCTATCTTGTTCACTACTGTACCCTAGTATCTAGAATAGGACTTGCCACTTACTAGATGACCAAGAAATGCTTACAAATTGAAGAAATGAATGAGGGAATAATTTGAACCTCTTTTTGGTAACCCCCAAGCAAAGGTTCTGTCTAGTGACCAAAAACATTACAGGGACCTGAGTGTCATTTTGTGCAAACTTCTTCCTGTGCATGGGTGCTGTTTGCAAGGACAAGTACCTTTTTCTGAATGAGTCTAGAGAATGTGGCTTGGATGAATGCCCAGCCAGACAGGGTCAGCCCAAGAAGGGCTGCTGAGGCCTGAAGGCTTGTCCCAAGTCTAAGGTACCTTCTGGCAGGGAACCGTAAGGAAGAGGTTAAGCAGGTCCCAAAGAGCTAGGACTGGAGGAGAGATTCAGAATTCAAAATGTACCAAATAATCCACCATGAAGTCAGGACAATGGCTACCACTGGCTCTGCCAAGGGCTAAGAGCAGCCTCTCTCATCCATGTGTCTCTATATGTCTGTCCTCCACATGTCTCCTCTAAGACTCCTCAGCAGTACCAAGGTGCAAGACAGGTCACAGAGGCAAGAGAGATATTGGCCCACCCACCTCCTGTGTTATATAGGGGCTGCTCATCTCTCCCCAAGTTTCAGTAGCTCCCCAGCTCAGTGAGTCCTGTTCATGGCATACTGGGACTTTAGCCCAAGGTGGCTGCATATAAATGGGGTAAAGGAAATGGTACTTCCTCTTCTTGGAGGTATGTCTGTAACAATAATAGCTTCTATCTCATTGGGTTGTTGTGCAAACTCACTGAGCTAATGAATGTCAATTTCTTAGCCCTGTAATTGGCATATGGTACTTGCTCAAAGTTTTTATTATAGCTCCATTAAGAGAAATTATCCTTCAATGTTGAGAGCACTGGTTTGTTCATTCATCAGACAAGAATTGATTAGTTATTTATCTAGCATGGATTGGGTATTTGTGTGGGATAAGCTCCAGGGATATGAATGTAGTGTTAAGATGATTTGCTTTCCCAGGGAGAATTAGCATCATAGAAGAGATTATTATTCTGAGAACTCTCCGAATAATGACATAAGACATGATTTTCTCCTGTGCTCTCCAGGGCTACCAATATGGGTAAAGTCTTGAGGGAGGACACAAAGCAGTGTTGGAAAGTTTAGAGAAATCTTGGAGTTGGGAGACATGGGTTCATTTTTGGTTCCATCTTGCTGCTTATATTGGGAAAGTAACTTCACCTCAACTAGCTCATTTTCCCACCTGAAAAATATGGGTGTGGTACTAGATTAGTTGGTGTCAACCCTCATTGCATCAGAATTATTGGGGATCATGTGTTCAAATATACAATATAAGTTTCCACTCTGCAGTGAATTATTCAGATGTCAGAATGCTACAGGTGATTCTGAGGTACCCCTTGAAACACAATTTGGAACACACTTTGAGGAACTGTGACACAAATGGTAATTAAAATTTCTTTTTTGTGGTTCCGGTGCTTTTGAAACACATCGTAGTCTCCACCTTTAAATCTCTACTGTCTACAGAAGTCAAGGATATGGTGCAGCCACCAACTTGATTTTTCCTTCTTCCCACTCAACCTTTAACGCTGTAGGGAGCTTTCCATGGTCCTGAAATCAATTCCAGGGCTCTGCAGAAATTTGTCTCGTTGGCATCTTCTGGATGGCTATTCCTTCACAAAGGGAGATCAAATTGACTGTAAGGTCTCCTCCTCCTCCTGCATTGAACTTGTCCCAGCCTTTCTTCTGCTTGGTGAAAGAAAACCGTGTTTTTGTTTCCATGCCAAGTTGCCGGTGCTCTGGTTTCCATGACAGCAGAGAGGAGGAAATGAAATCCAGGTTTTCACCTACAGGGGAATTAAAATCACCCTCTTGGAGCACAAATAATGATTCCAGGATGGTCCTGAAAATTGTCATTTTTTTAATTGTCCAGCCAGATAGCGTGGAGTGCCAGGAAGAAGGGGGCACAAAGGAAGGGTGGTTTTAGAAGGGCTTTCGTGGGGAGAAGGTTCACAATAACAGTAATATCAACATCAGTGATAACACATCACAAGTCCTCCCCACTTTGAAATTAGTGGCATCCACTTTAGACCCTTAATTCATCCTATGAATTTTATTCAGGATGAAAAGGGGACCTCAAGTGGAGAGGTGACTTACACACTATTTTCATGCTGTCTCTTTAATGCTTGGATTTCTCATTACTTCACCAGGACCTCTCCACCAGTGACCAAGGCTAGTGCCAGCATGCACAGGGCAAGTTCACTATTGAATCGGGCACAGATAAAGGAGAGTCCTGGAGCTCTTAGTGGAGTTTTCAGGCTTTAATGCTCTCTCAGGGCACCAGGCACACAGCACACCAGTCAGGGAGGCTGGCACACAAGGAGGCAGGCTTGGACTGGGTGTGGGGGGGAGGGCCTGGGAGGCAGGCAGGCAATGGAAACTCCCAGCCAGCCGCCCCCCCCCCACAATTTTTACTCTCTCTCTGGACTCTCTCTGGCCTCTTCTGTAGCCACTTGTCTTCCTGCAGCTGTCCTCCCACAGCTGTCCTGCCATCTCTGAGTGAAAATGCCATATAGTCATTTTAGGCTCAGGTGTGCACAGTTACACATGTGCACACACCCATGCTCCAGGTATGCACAATCAGGCATGCATGCCCTGAGCCCATGAACCTTCTATGTTAGCAAGATCAAGGCTTCAGGTGAGAACCACAGAGGCCAGAGGTATAAAAAGCCTAATCAACTTCATTTACCCTACACCAAGCATGGACTATTCTCATCCCCTCCCATTTCTGATAACAGTGCATACCTGAGAAGCCAATCTTAGCCAGAGTGTGATGATGAATTGAAGAATTATTCTCTCAGATTAAGTTTATTTCTGGAAGTAGTAGCGTAACACAAACTAGTAACTCAAATAGCAAAGGAGTGGACACTTTGCTAGAGCCAGGAGGAAAAGCATTTTTAAATACAGGTCCCCAGTCTGTTTACACAGAGCTGTTCTTACTCACATAATCTTGTGACACTAATTTCATGGTCTGTATATCTTCAGGGCAACCCTACAAGGCAGGTGCTATTATTACTCACATCTGCACAAGAGGAATAAGAAGCCAAGAGATACTAAGCAACTTATCAGAGTTCACACTGCTAGGAAATGCCAGAGCTGGGATTTGAACTCAGGTTACTGACACTCCAGAGGGACATGCTAGGCAGAAGTCAGGATCACCCCCTCGAGGCACACACCTTTCTTGAAGGAAAAGGGCTCTCCTGCGAGGCTCTGATGTGGTTAATTTCAAAGTGGTTTCCTTAATCAAGAGGATTTGGGATCAGAGGAAGGCATCTGAAGAGAAGAGGTTTGGGTTGTGTTCGTTTTGGAACACTGGCCCAGCCAAGGGATACGGGCAGTTGTGTGAGTCCCGAAGTGGATGATAAATAATAGAGGCCTCACAGTCATAGCAAAATCACTTGGTTTTGTGCTCTGCTATTCTGGGAGGACCTGATGGCATTTTTAGATTTATCTCCCCATTCTGCAGGGGGTTGGATGCCAATGGATGAGATTTTATCTTTGCAGAGACTCCAGAGGTGTGATCTGGAGAAAGAATTAGTGTCATGCAATCCTAAGAGGTTAGGATTTGCTTAGGAATAGTGAAGTTCCATCTATCCCAGAGTGTTTTGTACTTATCCTTGGGGCTATAGACAATGATGTAGATGTTGTGAGTCAGGATAAGCTCACTAATGCAGCAATAACAGTCAAACCTAGAAATCTCTGTGGCTTAACACAACAAAGCTTTATTTCTCCCACACGGATTCTGATGAGGGTCAGTCACCCATCTAGGGCGGCGATCCTTCATTCAAGGATTCAAGGACCTGGGAGGCTATGATTTTTGTGAAACTGCTGCGTCATGGTGTAGCTGCCAGGTCATGAAGTGGGGGCAGGGGACCTGAAGGGCTGCAGATGTTGCAAACTTAACGAGTACAGACACAGAATTTAACAATCTTTGCTCTAAATAAGAACTGGTTTGCAAGAAGAAAGGAAGGTATTCGCCAATTAGGGGCTCTGCCTTCTTATTTTCTTAGCATATCATGATCACCGACCACCACTTCCCCCTGAATATGACCCAAGACCCCCCCCAAGATGTGCTCTGTGCTCAGCAGGGGAGAAGCAGCCTTGACTTTCAGGATGGGAAGAGGAGGAATTAAGATGCTTTGGTAGGAAGGGGAATATGGAACTTGTTGCAAAGTCCCAGAGGCTATTTGGAAGGTATGCTGATATCATGTATTTGAAAATTGTAGTCAAAGAGTGAAACAGGGCCTCTCCTGGTGGCGCAGGCGGTTGAGCGCAGGGCTGTGAAGCTGTCCGCAGCCTCTGCAGTGCATGGATTGGCCGGTTCCATCCCAGCCGGCTGGCGAGGGTCCCACATGGCAAGGCAGACCTTTCCTGTCGCACCCCCTGCTCCCCTCAGCAGTGTATTTTGTCAGTCTGCCTGTTCTGTTCCCCGCTCTGACTCTGGTGAATCCTCTCACCCTCCCACGCATCTGGCCTGTACCCCGGTTCTTGTATAAATAAATAAATCTTTAAAAAAAAAAAAAGAGTGAAACGCAAACACTTGCCCATACAAATCCACACAAACACACAGAGGCCAACCCACAAAGACCCACGATTCCCACACACACATCCAAGCACACCCAGGCACACCTACACTCTCCTGCTCTCTGTGGGTGATTAATCTCCCCAAGTCTAGGAGGAGAGGCTGAAAGGTCTCCAGGTCCTATGAGGACTGTGAACTGGGTGTAGGGTAAGGAAAAATGTCAGGCTTTTCTGCCCTCCCGCCATCAGGACAGATGATGGATCCTTGCGGTCCTGAATGCATGCCTGATGGCGGGCAACTGGAAAAGGGTGTGGGCCTAGGTAGATGGGATTCACCTGGGCTGAGACTGGGCTTTTAAGGGCGGCGTCACGGGGATGCCAGCAGAAGCTGAAAGAGAAGCCGAGAAAGCAGCAGCAGAAGCCAAGAAGCCGAGAATGAACGGAAGAGCAGCAGAAGCCGAGAGAGAAGCAGAGAACGCAGGAGAGCCCAGATAGAGTGAAGACTTGCTGGAGGCTGGGAGGCCTACCAGCCTCCCAGTCCCCCAGCACCCCTGCCTGCCATATGCCTGGTGAACCCCAATAAAAAACCTGCAAAAAACCACTGAGGACTCTGACTCCTCCTTTACCCAGTCTGCTGGATCCTAGAAAACCTGCTCAGTGACCATTCCTGCCCCTACACTGGGCCTGCAGCATATAAATCTGGGGTTGCCAGAAGAATGGGCTCAACCATCCCCATTTCTCTCCCGCTGGTACCCCATAAATCTCTCTCAGCCCTGCCCCCTGCTCCTTCCCTTCCTGGCAGCAATCTTTGCTGCTACCTCTCCCAGGTTTATTAAATTTAGGTGCTGGAATGGTTTGTTTTCTCCCCAGCCCAGCAGAGCCTGCCTGACAGGGGCAAATTTACCATCCCTGGAACCTGCGGAATCAATATTGCTTTCTCCTTGCCTGAGAAAGAAAGTGGGATTTAGGGGAATCACCACGGTTGGTTTGACCTGGGCCCCTGCTCCTTACAGAGCAAGGGGAAGCAGCTTCTGACCAGAGCAAGACTGACCCTCTCCCCAGCTCAGTGTAGGCTGCTGAAGTTGTGATACAGCCCCTGTGGACCCCCAGACAATGGAGGTGAAGAACATTGGAGGCTTCTTGAAAGTGTCACTGATGCAGACAGGAGAAATTCCTTATACAGTGGTTGAAAGCACTAATTGCACTCAGCCTTCCTGGGTCTGAGTCTCAGCTCACCCATCCAGTGGATAGAGACATACCAGTTGCCCAAGTCACTCTGGGAATACCACGTAGCTATGAAAAAGGACATGCCACAGATGTCTCTGTGCCATCCTTGTAGATTGTCCTTACTACATGATGAAGGGTTGAAGGTGCCTTGTAGAACGTTGTGTGCAGTTTGATTTTTTTTTTTTTGGTAAGGAAAAAAGGCATATAGAAGGAACTCTATCTGCTAACAATAGTGACTTCAGGGTGGGCTTGGAGAATGGAGTAGGGGAGTTACTCCACATTACACATTAAACCTTTGTCACATTACTGTGAGCATGTGTTATCTTCATAGTTTCAAAATCTCATGCATGTTTTTAAAAGTTCAAGATGTTCTCAGATATGTTAAAGCTCGAATGAACTTTGTCTCTACCCTGGTCCCTGCTATTTATTTGGAACAGATACTGAATGCCTGATGGAAAGAAGAATAATATAATTTTAGCTCAATATCTCCTTTCTTGGATAGTTTTGTAAATATTTAATGAAACAGGCGCCTCATGGCAGTTAGTAATTAAGGAATAACTCATCAGAGGCTTGAATTGAATATAAAACTGAGTCTTACCACCTGCCTGACCCCCATCTCAACTTGCTAAACATGACCTTGCTCCAGCGGTCCAGGGTGGGCTCACATTCTAGGGGACAGCTTAGAGAAGCTGGGGCATCATGTTTCTTTATGTCGCTGTTCATTAGCTCTGACCTCATCTCCAGAATAACTCTTGGGTGTTGAGATGGTGGGGGCAGGTGGAGGGGCATGGATGGGGCTCTTCCTTCTCCCCATTTCTTGAGTCACCTCCCCCCTTGTTCAGAGCAGAGAGCCCCCACTGTCCCACTGAGATCTCCCCTGGTCTAGACTTCCCCATCACCTTCTCCACCTATCCACGGAGCCAGGGGAATCCCTGCTCTCCATTCATTCTCAGGGTCCCTTGTTCATGTCTCCATTTCACAGGTGCCAGGAGACCAGCATGCTATTCTTCTCAAGTATTTTAACAGGGACCTCCGTGAACAGTGTTTAATCAAATGAGCAACTGTAATGGAGAAATTGCAGGTGTTCTGATAGACCAAGGGATAGAATAATTTAGAGCTAGGTAGCAGTTCCAGTTGTTAAATAGCATTTTTCTCCCTATTTGTAAAAGTGACATGTGCTCAGTGCATGACACTTGGAAAACACAGAAAAGCATAAAGAAGATGAAATAACAAATTCCTCTATAATTCAAGTCAAAACTTACCACCAGGCACACGCGCACACACACACACAGTGTGTTTACTAAAAATAGCATACTTTGCATATTCTTCTGTAGCCAGTTCTTTTCCCACAGCAATATATTGTGAGCCCATGCCCACAAACTATACATATTCTTGTAAACCATGATTTTTTTTGCAGTGGAAAACTATCAAGGAACAAAACCATTAAAAGAACCTGCTATTATCACAAAACTCATGGTAACCGTTATTACTTAAAAATATTTTTTAGGCTTGTTCATGCAGACGTGCTCTAGAAGGCAGTCTCCATGGGGTCTTGACTTGTTTCTTCCACCTCTGTGTCCTGAGCACGTGGAATAATGTCAGGCAGGTAGTTGGAGCTCAGAAAATATTGTCAAAGGAATGAAACATTTAAATGTATTACTATGTTATATATAGTAAATATATACTTAATAGGATTCCTGGAGCAGAGTCAACTTGTGGTATTTTTTTCAAGGCTTAGAAAGCACTCATTTTTTTTTTTAAGATTTATTTTATTTATGCATACAAGAACTGGGGTGTGGGCCAGAGGTGTGGGGTGAAGGGGTGAGAGGATTCACCAGAGACAGAGTAGAGAGTAGAACTGGTGGATCTACTGATATACACTGCTGAGGGGAGCAGCGGGGGAGACAGGAGAGGTCTGTTGCACCATATGTGGGTCATCTCTCTGGCCAGGGATCAAACTCAGGTGGTGATGGCTGAGACTTAACCTTTGCACCACCAGGGAGGCCCAGAAAGCTCTCATTTAATATAGTTCATGTGTGTTCTGCTTTCCAGAAGGAGACTGGAGTTCACCTTTGGGAAAGATCATCCCTTGATTCTGGGTGTGAGTACTTGGTGAGCAGAAAATAAGAAAAATAGCTGCCTTTGGTTCTTGGGGAGGCTCCAAGAGCTGTTAAGTATTCTAAAGAGAACCCAGTGCAAACTGTGTGTGTTAGCAGAACATGCCCCTGCAGGGTTGGAGAAAAATTTGACTTCAATTGTGGAATTAGGCCGCTCCAGGCCTGAGTGTGCTTGTTTGCTCTTGAGAGCTGGGGTGTGTGTTCTCACCCTAGCATTTGCTCACCTGAGTTGGGGGTTGGGCTCCAAGTGAGACAGGAGGGCCAAGCAGGTTTGGTCTCCACTGTTGGTCTCCATTCTAGTGGGGATGGACAGGCCCCGCCAAGCTGACTTGGAATGTCCTGCTTAGACACACAGCCATTCACTCTGACTCACACAGGCATTTTTATGCTGGGTCCTCGCTGGTGAAATGTGGCCAAGGAGCTGCTGTCAGTCATTTGGGAAACACCCACCAAGAGTGAAGCCAAGTGAGATTAAAAAAAAAAAAATGGAAAGAAACAAGTCTTGATGCTGTCTTTAGAATACCTAAATCAAACCACACTTGAGCTTCCAAGTTACGCGAGTCAGTCAATTCCTCTTTGGGTCTAATCGCTTGGAGTTGGGTGTCTGACAGTTGAAAAGTCTTACGTAACAGAGTAACTGAGGTGAAACCAATTTGAAATGTGCAGAGCCCCAAATAGTTGCCAATTATCTGTGTTAAATTTTCAAGCATTTAATCCCTTCCGCGGGGGTGAAGGAAATTTTATTTTCCTGAATTCGTCTCCCATCCCCTGGGGCAAAGAAATTATTTTGTTTTGAGAAGTCAGGTATCTGGCCACACCCAGAGGAATAGCATGAACTGGTTCTGAAAGCGGGGTCCTGTCTTTAGAATGGCAAATGTGCTCTGCGGGGCTGAACATGTGTTGAGCGCTGGTTGTATACCAGACTGTCCTCTGCAGAAATTCACTGGTTTCCCTTCACAGATAAAACCAGTCAAACCCTGATGAATAGAATGTATCGTTTTGGACCTTTCCTCCATCCTTTCCCTGCTAGATCGCTGGCTCTTGCTTCTGGCTTATGTTAGTATTTGGTATGAGATGATAGTTAATTTAGGGCAAAATTTTACGTGGCAGGATAATTCATTGAGATATTAATTTGTGTTTTGTTTTGCTACACAAAAAGAATGAGAATAGGTGGCAGTTATTTGTAAAGTCTCCAGACTGGATGCGGTTAGCAAAGCGGGAAGGTGAGGGGCGCTGGGTAGGCTGACATGCAGTGTCTGCTGTTGTCGGTGCTTCGTATGTGTTTGTTTCTCTCTTCCTCTACTGTCTTGTTAGACACAGAGAGAAACTGGGAGAGGCAGAACTCTCCCAGGGAGAGTCAAGACCTACCCCACGCCCAATGGCTTACATACAAAGCTTGTGCATTCACATCACGCAGGGGACTATGTGGCCGAGAGCTGTCAGGGATGCTGGAGGGGATCCGGGCACTGACGCCATGGCTCTTCACAGTCCCCGCCACCCAGAGGCCAGCACCGCACAGCCAGATGATGCTGACAGCCCAGCCCCAGGAACACACCCCATTATCTCAGGGAGGGAACTTGTTCCCTGCTGCTTGTCCCTCAACTTGCAAACCTCAACAGTGCCTCTGAGATAATGCCTTTGAGGATTGGTGTAAAGCAGGTGCAGTGAGAGCAGAGTGAAGCTCCTTGATAGCTGGGGGTGGGTAGTTT
Source organism: Talpa europaea (assembly GCF_964194135.1). Taxonomy (NCBI): domain Eukaryota; kingdom Metazoa; phylum Chordata; class Mammalia; order Eulipotyphla; family Talpidae; genus Talpa; species Talpa europaea. The sequence continues at coordinate 12,745,974 of NC_140082.1, read as the reverse complement.
GGAACTCTGTAGGTATGTGATACTGCACAGGATCCTGGGGAGATGGCTGCCCCCCACTGGTGGAGGGGACCAGGAGGTGTGGACTGGCTGGGATTTAGTGAAGGAAACTGGATTCTGTGTGTAGGGGCTCTCCGTCTGAGTCCAAACAATCTGTGCAGGGGTATCTCCCCCAGTGAGATCATGGGAGACTGAAGATCAGAGGCCTGTTATTTCCTGTGCTTCCTATTAAGCCCCTCAGAGTCCAAAGTGAAGCTTAGAGAGATGGAAAGCCACCCCAGAATATGGAGACTGAACTGCTCACCCGCTCTGCAGGATGAGAGCTCAGAGTTGATTAGAACATGAGCAGGCTGGCTATGTGCAACAGAGCTGCCACTGTTTGCTAGCACCAGGCACCGAGCTGAATATTTTAATTCATGGTATTATCTTTATCCCTCAAAGCAACCCATGATTTAGATATTGTTACATTTATAGATGAGGAAACTGAGTCTCAGAGCAGTTAGGTAGCTTGTTGTGTATAGCATATATTGTGAGTGCTCCACCACAAGTACCCCCTTGGGTCTTACCATTTCAGGGTCCATGGGCTGGACTCCTAGCCCTGACCATCTGCAGCTCTTGACCTGAGGGCTCTTGCTCACCACGGGAGGCCCCTTGCACAGCAGCCAGAAGTGCCAGGGAGTTCATGCCCCTCAACCTTGTCATACAGGAGCTGGTGAATAAACCCCACTGCCTTTGTTCCTTGGATGAGTTACCACCCATGCCGTGTCATCAGTGGCTCCTAGGGGTCCCGGCAAACTTCAACTCCAATTGCCCATCTGGGAAGCTTCCCTGCAACACACCAGTGCCCTGTTGGTACTTCCAGAGGTCACCTTCTAAATCAACTACTTGCACATGAGCCTTGTCACAGAGTAAGTTTCTAAGGGATCTCAGGCTGAGACACTTGCCAGTGATAAGCAATAAACTGGAGCTGGGATTTGAATCCTCTTCTGCCTCTCTCTGATGTCTGGGCACCTAGTTGCTACTCTAGAACTTTCTTTTAAGCCATATATGTCAGCATTTGGAGTATCTGCAAGGTCATCATGAAGTCCAGGTTCTCTGTACTTGACAAGCTACCCAGCAGTGGTCTGGCTGGGTGTGTGCATGCAGACCCCGGGGCTGGGGTGAGTTACTACGCATGTGGCAAGAAGAACAGCTTCCCTAAGTCAACTCCAGGGTGGAGTGCTTGCTTCTGTCTGGGAAGGAGGAGGGAAGAGCCTGCGTGCCAGTGCTTGCTAGTTAGCATGCTGCCCGAGTACAGTTTCTCCAAGCTGGCCATCTCTCAGCTGGGTGATAAAGTAATTTAACTAGGACTGTCTTCCAGGCTAGAGCTCCTGGAGATTGCTCCGCATTTATCACAGAAGAAAAATTGGGATCTGCAGCCCCCGGGCTGGCAGCATCATCTGGGCTTCAAGCCGTTGATCTTTGAATGGTCAAGTTCTGCGGCGGGTAATGGAGTAGGAGCCTGCATGCTCTGGCAGCCGTGACGGGGCGCCTGGGGCCAGCCCACCACCTGACACAAGTTCACAGACTTTGTGTTTAGTTGCTGGTGGTGGGGTGGGAGTTGATGCCCCTGGGAGGATTCTCCTGTCTGTGGATGCCTGCTCGGCTGGTTTGCGACGGTGTCTTGATAGAGAAGGCTTGGGGAGCAAGTAAAAATATTTTTTTTAGTACAATTGTAATGGAAATTGCATGTTTGCCTCCATGCAGGGGTGTGCAAAATGTTCAGGGAAGAACGTGGTAGTAAATATTTTAGACTTTGCAGGCGCTGTGGTCTCTGTGGCAATCACTCTACCCAGGAGCACAAAGCAGCAGAGACAGTATGCAGGCGGATGAGCATGGTGGTGCTCCAATAAAACTTTATTCACAAAAGAGCCCCCGGACTGGATTTGGCCAACCAGCCTTCTCAGGCCTGCACATTCATCCCCTTTCTCCGCTTTCCTGCAGTACCTGATTTCCATTTCACCCTCCCCCCTATGTCACTGTGCTCCCAGGACAGAGACACCATCAGGGATGGATTTTGATGGACTTAAGCCAGCTGGCACGTTTCATTTCCCTGGGCCTCCGCAGTTGGATCATGGTTGGGCATGTGACCTACGTCGGCCCAATCAGCAAACACAAGCATTTCCTGGACGCTTAGGATCCGTCCCACCTTCTGCTGATTTAGTTTCTCTCATGTATAACCAAGAAGATCTTAAGGCATAAAATAGCCATTGCAAACGTATCTGGAAATTTAAATCAAGGAGTGCAAACAGATGCCAGTGGGGAATCGTGCAAGCCTATAACTGTGTCACATGCAAATTTTGCCGAGATCTTGATGTGCTCAGGGCATCTGTGGAGAGGAGCACAGCCTGCGGGAGGCCTTCCTGGGTTGGATGCCAAGCAGATGCAAACCTGGGGACACAAAGCAAGGCATTGTCCAAAGCCTTCTGAATCTTAAAATTAAGGCCTAAATCTACATTCTTATTCAAAATAGCAGGGAGGGAAGGGTGTTTTCAACTGACGAAGCATCATCATCCCCTATTTCTGTATTTTTTCCCTTAGATCTTTTCTCCGGTTTTTGTATAGGATATAAAATACAAGTCCTCTGACCCCTTCCAGCCAGATAGCCACTTTTTAAAAAGGTTATTTTAATTTTTAAATAGATTTTATTATTTGTAATAGATTTTTTAAAGATAGATTTTGGTTTTTAGAGCAGTTTTAAGTTCACAGGAAAATTGAGAGGAGGTGCAGAGATTTCCCACACACACCCCTCCCCCAGTGACCTGCACAGCCTCCCCTCTACTAAACCCCCTACCATGTGGGAGATTGTTACAATCGGTGAATGCACATGGACAAGTCATTATCATCCATAATTCTTACTTTATTTTCAGGTTCTCTCTTGCTGTTGTACCTTCTATGGGTTTGGACAAATGTATAATGACTTGTATCCATCGTTATATACCATAGAGAATATTTTCAGTGCCCTAAAAGTCCTCTGTTTTCCTCCTATTTACCCCAGGTATGCAGTTTTTAACAGTTTGGAGCACACCCTGGCAGGTGTATCTATGCATTTACCTGACTATGCAGGTGCCTAGATGTAGCATTTCTTTTATTTTTAATACTACTTGTATAATACTAAGAGATCTGTGACTTGCTTTTTGACACTAATAAAGAGGTCTTGGGAACACAAGGAGAGCTACTTGATTTTTTAAAAAGAAATACTTAGTATTTCAGTGGAATATTCCAGTGGGATATCATCTATTTCCCTGATGGACATTTATTTCCAGCTTAGTGTGTGGGGTGTGTTTCCCGCACATTCTTGTCCATACATATTTGTGATGTTTCTGTAGAAAAGATGCATCTGAGGGTGAGGGGGAGAGTAGGGAGGGTAGGAGGTTATGCAAGTTTTACATTTTGATGGAGTGGCTGCTGCCCTGGGCAAGAAGGTGCCGGTACAGGCTTTCCTGCTGGTGAGTTCCTGCTACCTACCCTCTGCCCTGTCAACAAAGGGCAATTGCCATTGTTCTGCTTTTACTGGTCTGACTGGCAAGCAGGATATCCTTGTGGTTTTCACTTCCATTTCCTTTATTTGTTTAATTCTCAAACAACTTCCTTTTTCTCAACTCCACCCACCAGCCCAGTTCTTCCCACTCTCAACATCACAATTCTTTTCTTCTCTGGGTCTCCGGGTTGACAATGTCTTTCGAGCTCCATGGCCAAGGCCTGGGTCCCCTGGGAGTGTAACTGGCACAACCTAATCTCACTGAGGTCCTTTTAGGCTTCAGTGAAGGAAATTAGGTCGATGACGTAGAGCATGCTTAGAAGAAGGGGTGTTCACTGGCCTTCACCTTTAAGTTTCTGCCGGGGGGTGGGCTGCCAGTGGGTTTGGCAGAGAGATTGGAGTAAGAATGCTGAGGGTCTGGAAAGGCTTCCTGGGACCCCAGGGATGAGCTGTGTCAATCAGCTTGCAGTCAGAAGCCAAAGACAGGTGTCAAGATCAGGGATGAGTGTGGCTGGCCTGGAATGGGGGTGGGAAAGGGCTGGAGATGGAATAAATAATGATTATAATACAAAATGCACTCGTGTCAGGGGCAGCACTGAAGGCCTCAAGGGCGTGGTCCCATGTTAACCCCATAGTAACCTATGGAGTTGGTACTTCTGTTATCCTTCTTTGGAAATGTAAAAACCAAGGCTTTGAGTGATGATTTGCTTTGGAGACCCCGTAGCTTGTTGGTGGGTGAGCTTTAACTCCTGTCATCTGCTCTCTCTTAACTTTAGAGACACTATCCCCCACTGCGAGGTGACGTCTGACCCTCCCGTGTCACGAAAGATGCCCATGCACCATAGCACTTCATTTCACATAGCCCACCCTTGAGGGGGGCTTTTATCCCCATCACAGTCAGGAGAGAGAAGAGGTTCAGGAGAGGGAAGTGGTAGAAGTGGGATCTGAACCCTGGTTTTTAATTTCTAGTTCAGTTATTTTGACCCCACTCACATCTGAAGAAATCCAAGCCTTTAAAGCCAACACTTTTTTGTTGGATGTTTATCTCAGCCTTGTAGTTCAGCCCAGGGCACCAGCCAGCCAGCACCGTCACACCCTGGTAGGTAAACTTAAAAAAAAAAAACAACAACTTTTAAAATTAATACGTGTCCATTGTTGGAAAATTTGAAAGTGGAAGCTACCAAAAAACTTACTAAAATGATTCATAATCCCACTCTCCAGGGTTAAGATACTTTTTTATCTTTTTGGTGCAAATGATCTAGTCTTTTTTGAAGAGTATATACCCTCTTCTCACACAGCTTTTTTGTGTAACAACGTACAAGGAAAAGATTTCAATAATTCATTTTTTTCAATTTGGGAATAAATTTACTTGTGTATTTAGGTAAGAGGCATTGTGAGTCTTAAGCTTTTTGGCTGCTAAGCATGAAGTGAAAAGGAGAAAGAGATATACCGTATGATTTTCACTTACTTGTGGAATGTAAGGAAGAAAAAAACAACAAATAAACAAAACAAAAACTACCCCTTGGACTCCACAACAGAAGGGTGGTTACCAGAGGGGAAATAGAGGGTTGGGGATAGGTGTAGGGGGCTGATTGGTGGCTGTGGGTGCGGATGGTGTGATATATATAGTCACCGAGATGAGAAATTCCACCTAAAACCTATACTGTGTTGTAAACCAATGTCACCTCAATAAAAAGGGGAAGGAAAAAATCTAACGAGGCTGCCGTTCAGGTGGATGTGGGGGCAGAGGGGTATGGAAGGGCACCAGGCAGGGGAGAGGCAGACCTTTTTTTATATTATAAAGTGTAAAGCATTTGTCCTTAACCCAAAACCAATAGAAACCCATTGAGGAATTTGGAAATAGGAAGTTGAAACATTCAGATGTTTGGTTTAGGAAGATTCTGGGAGTTCGGACAGAAATGGGGGTCAAGGATAAAGCTACGTAGGAGGCCAGTGAGGACGTCCCTGTAGTTGTAGCAGAAGGAGATAGCGTGGGGGAGGGGTAGTGGAGGTGGAGAGGTGGGTGGCACCCAGGGGTGTTTTGGAAGGAGGGTGGAGATGGGGACTTGGCTGTGGAGTGGATGAAGAAGGAAGCAGGGAACTGTTAAACTCTGTGGATAAATGGAGACGCCCTCGTCAGAGGAATGGGGCACACTGAGCGGGGAGCTTGGGAGCAGAGCTGGGACGCAGACGATCAATTTAGGTTTGCACAGAGGCGTCCGGCAGCAGCCATCCATCCAGGCGCTTCCATCAACTGACAAAGGATCCCTCTTCCTGCAGAGTGGGCAACTTATAATCACTAAAGCTGATTTTCTTAGCACAATCAGGAAGCAAATTGGGGGGAAGGGGTAGAAAACTACCTACGCTGCGTCGTGATCACTCAACATCAGTTTCCTTCAACTCCTTTAGCCACGCTGGGGATGTGTCAGGTGAGAGAAGGACATGGAGGAACAAAGAGAAAGGGATTCTGCTTTATCCCCATTCTTTAAAGCGCCCAAGATAGCAGTCACTTGGTTCAAAGTGGATGAACTGAAATCCACCACCCCTTTCCAGCACCTATGACACGGCAGCCTCAGTGACCACCAGAATTCTCTTTCTCTCGGTCCCTCCCAGGAGCAGACTCAGAAGCCACATCTTTGTGGTCTGGTGTGGAGAGACCTTATGTTTGAATAGAGGCAAAGGTAAAAAAAAAAAATAATAAATTTAATCAGGACAGTAATCAAAACTAAATTAAATTCACATGTTAAGTAGGCACTGCCAGTGCTGTCAAGTGATTAGGATTAAATAGAAATATCTGTTTTCTTTTGCTCCCTCCCCTTCAACCTTTCCCAGTGTTGGTTTTTTTCCCTCTAAAAGTAAAGAGAAGTCTTAACAAGCACCTCAGTGAATGATGTGGAGTTCTCTTGGAGTTTTCAATTTGGCTGTATTGATTTATAAGGTCTTTTCAATTACTGAATTCTTCTTGGAGGCTGCGCGTAGGGCGAGTACGTGAGACTCATGCTCTATTGATCCCAGGTACTTAGAAAGGGGGCATTTATGTGTCTGCTTTAGATTGATGAAGTTGCAAATAATGAAGCTTCCCACGCAACATTTATTAAATGAAAATCTAGAATTCATTAACACAGGAACTTGTCTCGTATTAGAAAACGACGGGGGTGTGGGGGACTTGGGAAAAAAAATAGGGACTACGGTAGTTATCATGAACATAATATATGAAGCAATTTGAATTCAAGGGAAGGCAATTTTGAATCTTATTAAATTTTCTTCTCTCCTTTTATTGTGTGAGCACGGTTGGGTGGCTTCTGGGGAGTCATCGATCAAAACACAGGTGTGTGGGGAGGCGGGGGTTGGAAAAAGAGACCAGTTCCCAAATCCTTGCTCTAGTTAAAATGGGACTGCCACTCTGTGCGTAGGTGGCCCAAGAAGTGGAAAGTGAATGAATGAGTGCGTGAGTGAGTGAGTGAGTAAATGAGTGGATCAGGGTTAGGAAAGACCATTGAACATCAGCTGTGGTTGCCAAGAGAAGCTGCCACAGATACTTAGCCAAGCCCTGTCGGGCAGTTTCCAACTCATTTCACTCATTCATTTATTCACTCACTCACTCACTCAACAAACATTTACTGTGAACTGACCCTCGGCAAGGTATTATGTTAGGGTTTTTTAATAGTTTCCTAAGGTTGTCCAAATAAATTATTTGCAACTTCATCATAGGGTGGCTTAAAATAACAGAAATTTATTTTCTCATAGCTTTGGAGGTTAGAAATCCAAAATGAAGCTGCTGGAGGCAGCGTCAAGTCCCCTCTGAAGGCTCTCGGCAGAATCCTTCCTTGCCTCTCCCAGCCCCCGGTGGCCCCAGATGTTGCTTGGTTCCTTGGCATTGCTCCAGCCTCTGCCTTTGTCTCCACATGGCCGTCTCTCCTTGTGTGGGTGTCTCTTAGGCTCCCTCTCCTTATAAGGGCAGCGGCCATCGGCGATGGGGCCCACTCCTTCCAGGATGACCTCATCTAAACTTGGTAACATCTGCAAAGGTTCTGTTTCCAAATAAGGTCATATTCCCAAGTTCTGGGTGGACATCACATTGGGGGAGACACTGTCCAACCAAGCTCAAGCGTGAAGGGGGTAACACAGATTGCCCCTCTGGGGCTCACAAGTCAGCAGCAGAGACAAGAGGAGCACATGTCAGCATAGAAACACAAGTCCATGCTTGTAAACATGCCTCCCACGTTATAGCATGTCCAGCTGGCAGCCTGCTTTAGCCCCTCAAATCCTGTCTGTAACTTTGCGAGATGGAGTAGACCAATGCTCGTTTTCAAAAACAAGGAACAGGAGATCTAGACGGTGAAGTCACACAGCTGGTGAATGGCACATCTGGTCTTGCTAGTTCCTTTGACGTGCTTAACGTAGGGAAATTAGAAAACACAGGTATGCATAAAGAACCTGGTAGAATCCAGCCGCTTACAGGTAAACACTTAAATTTTGGCGTGTCATCCTTCTGTGGAATTTGCAGTGGACATCTTTTTATCTGCTGAGCAGCCCCATTCTCATCTAATTGCCTCATGGCAGGCTTCCGGAAGCCAGGCCTGGGGAGCAAGACCCGACCCTGGCAGTTGTCGATTAAGTCAGGCTCAGGCACCAGGCCCAGATGCACACGGGGTCCACTGGTGTCGAGAGTAGGAATTTGGACTGGAGACTGAGGAGTTTCCAACAACAGCCTTACTGATCCCTGCAGTGGAACAGGCGAGAATCTGGAACAGGCAACACCACACTGTGATAAAGGCTTGGAAACAGCAGAGCGGTCTGCAGTGAGGGAGAGGCAGAGGCCAGCTGAGAGGGAGTTTCAGAGCTAATTCCCATGATCCAGCCGCATCGTATACCTTTGAGCTCTCTGTCTATGCTTGTGGCAAACCTTCCTTTTCCAAGTCAACCAGAGTGAAAGGTTTTCAGTTACTGGCAATCAGTATGGCAAGTGACAACAAAAAGGACTCCAATGTCTAATTGTAGCTTAAACCATGAAGCCATGTATTTATTTACCAAGGAGGGTGGTTCTGAGTTGGTTCCATCTTTCTGTGTTGCCTCCCCTGACGTATAGGAAAGGTCTGTCCTCAGAGTCCCACGATGGCTGCTGCCATTCCAGTAATCACATCCTCACCAAGAGAGTGTCCAAAACCAGGAAGGGAAGACAGCTAGAGCAGGAAAGAGCTTTCTCTGCATTATCGCCAAAGGAGTTTCTCTACTAATGAGGGGGCAGGGAGGAGAATTACTCCCTGAAAGCCTCTGGGCAGATTTTCTTTATGTCTCAGTGGTCATATCTGGGTTATAGAAGTAGTCATCATTTCTAGACCTGCCGCCGGATGAGGGAATGAGTAACAAGTCTTAATTAACTGTGGGGCTAAACATACTGATCCTATAGGGCAACGTCAGAGCCCATGAGTCAGGAAGAAGGGGATGGAATGGTCCTGGCAGGGTAACCAGTAATCCACCCCATGTGTCCTTTCCAATTATTTATTTTTTAAAGATTTTATTCATTTTAGCATAGAAGAGCTGGGGCATAGGCCAGAGGTGCAAGGGGTGAGAGGATTCACCAGAGGCAGAGTGGGGAGCAGAACAAGTAGATCTACTGAAAAACAGCAGACGAGACAGAAGAGGTCTCCTGTGCCATAGCTGGGTTAGCATCCTGGCTGGGGATTGAACTCAGGCCTTAGCAGTCAGTGACAGCGCTGAGACTTAACCCCTAGGCCAGCAGGGAGGCCCCACTCCATGCCTTCTAGTAAACCATCTATAATGTTTTTTCAATCTACAATATTCACTTAAAATATCGGGACCATCTTTCTATTTTGATAAGTGCACAAGGTGCATGACTTTCCCTGTTAGAGTATAAAACAGAGACTCTCAGCATAGGTGGTACAGCCTGGGTGATGCCCCCACCCCTCTGCTGTTGCCCTGGCAACAACCTATCCATTCTCTGAGTGTGTTGTCAAGGACAATCGTGTCTCAGTCTTCCTTTTGTTAGAGACTTTTAGTTTTCTCCCTCAGGTAAGACTCAGGTTTCTAGAGAGGAATCATCTCCTTCCTCCCACTTCACAACACCCTACTTGCTCCTTCTCCTGAGGCTGGACATTCACCCCCAAAGGCTTAGAAGGGGAGTCAAGGAGGCGGGAAGAGCAGATCCACAGGGCTTTAGGGTAGAGGCTGTGTTCGCTCTTTGGGGACGCTGGGGGTTGATCAGGGATTCCTTCACCTGAAAGTGACCTAAGTGAATGGCCAGCACAGACTGACCAGGGCGATGCTCCTTTGACCTTCGAGCTCCTGCTGGCCTTGGGAAGGGAGGGCAGGGGCTTATGGCATCAGTGGTTAAGCACGCAGACTTTGGACTTGGCCTGACCTGGGTTTGACTCCTGGCTTTGACTCCTGGCATAGAAGCAAGTTACTTAAACTCTGAGTCTCGATTTCCTCACTTGTGAAAGGGGTATAATCATACCTACTCTGCGGGGCATGGTGTACAGACAGGGGAGATGTGAATGTGTGGAGCGGAGAGCCTGGCAGGCAGGTGGAGCGGAGAGCCTGGCAGGTAGAAGATGCCCAGGGAGGGATTGCCGCTGCTGGCGTTGGAATAGAGTTTTCCCAGCGCTGGTCCTCTCCCCACCCCCCACTCAGTCTCCCCCATTCTCTATGTCGGGAAGGGATAACATGCAACTGTGGTCCTCAATTTCCTGTCTGTAAAGAGGAAAAATAATGAAAAGAGACTTTATCCAGTACGTTGTAAGTGCTTGGTAAACAGTAGTGATTATAATGCGTATTACCACTGCCTGTGCGGCGCATTTAGCAATGTGTCCAGTGCCTCTCAGGAGCCAAGTCCATGCTTGGTTCTGGAATTTAGCAGTGACCCTGACCGTCTCAGGTGCTCCATCCCTCCTGGGGCTGAGACACACTTTGACAGGGAAGCAGGCATCCAGCACAGAGCCAGCCCTTTAAACAGAGCTCTTCCTTCAGTCCTCCCTGGAATTATGGCGTTGGGGGTGGGGAGCAAGGATGGAGATGGGTGAATGAATAGGAATAATGATCTGTCAGGAAGAAGCGAGTGTCAGCAAATGCAAAGGGACATTGAAGAGCTGCTGTCTCGGTGGTACCGGGCAGAGGCTCTTCTGGGCAACTTTCTCCAGCCCTGGGAGACGTTTAAATGCATCCATTTCAGCAGGCAAAGTAAGTCTGGGGCTGTGCTTCTGAAGCTCCAGTTCTTTGGGGCTGGAAAATGTGAGCTGTATTCAGCAGAGCTTGGGGAGCAAGGACTCACCCGCATCTTCTCCACTGATGTACTTGACCTAAAAGGCAGCCTAGGCTGGAAGGAGGCTGGGGAAACATGAGAACAGAGAGCATTAGTCTCTGTTTATGATTGGCCCCAGTTTGGAGGGGTTAAGAGCCTGGGCTCTGGGGCCAGAATGCCTGGGTTTGAATCCCTGCTCCTCCCCTTACCAGCTGTGTGACCTCAGGAAGACCACCCCACCTCTCTGAGCCTCAGCTTCCTTATCTGTAAAATAGGGATGAAAATGACACCTACCTCACAAGGTTGCTGCAGGAATTAATTCAATGAGACAACACATCCATGATCCTGGCTTTCTCATCAGCTGTCATGACTGCAAGGCAGTATCTCTGTGCCCAGTTCACTGATGGGAAAACTGAGAATCAGGTGGGAGGTGCTGCCTCAGAACTGTCTTTATTTGTCTAGTACCTATTAGGTTTTTAATTTGCTGCAGAGTCCCATATCATTCTGTTGGTAGGTAGGTGACCACTGACTGCATTCATGCAATATGTTGAGTTGAATAAATGAATGGATAACTGAATGCAATCAATTGTTTTATATCAGAAAGTGGTTGAGGGACCCTGATCCCAAACCTCATGCTCCATATGAACAATTCTGTGGAGGTGGGAGTGTCAGGTGGGTGGTGATGCAGGAACCAATAGCCACTATTGACTGAGAACCTACTGTGTGCCCGGCCCCTTGCCAAACACATCACACGCATTCTCACAGGATGCACAAAGTCATCCTGTGAATAAAAGCTTCTTTACTTCCACTTTGTAGATGAATAAGCTGAGTCTTATGAAGGTTAGAGAACTCACCCAAGGTCATCCTTTGGGTGGTGTCAGTATTTGGATACTCTGACACCAGAGAGTGCACATCTGGTCTACACCGCATTGCCAAGAGGAGGTGAGTGACTAGCCCAGGTCACACAGTGGAAGTGGCACATCCCTGGCAGGTGCAATCAGGCTGCCTGTCTTCAGTTCTGCCCTCTTGGCCCTGCAGACCTCCCTGGTGCAGACGGAAGCCCATGTCACTGTGCCCAGGCCCCCTCACAGCCTCAGGGAAGGACAGAAAGCCTCAGTCAGGGTCGGGGGCTCAGCTGTTCCCTTCAGACCCTGCTGTGGTTGAGTGACTTTCCAGATTGGATCCAATTTCCAGCCAGAGCTGAAATGTGTCAGACGCTTGGCAGCAACAAGCCAAGCCGGCCAAGGGCAGTGGGATGGAGGCGGCTAATGATTTGCTAGTGGCGGCCAATTACCAGCAAATTGTCAGAACATGGTAGTTCGGGAAGATGGTGTCAGTGATGGCTCCATGTCTGGGCCAGACAGCCACAGTGGAGGGAGGTCAGGGCATTCCCCTGGAGCCACTGCCCCTGCGGGCTGGCATGCATTTCCATCTCAGACACCGAAGGCAGCAAAAGAAATGAGAAAAAAAGGTGCATTTGGTGTGTCTGCCACCGTGGCCTATAGAATCCTGAAATGGCGGCCTCGTTGGTACAGGGGACACACAACAAGCTCATGCACAGGAGCAGGGCTTTGGTTGACCAGTTGGATGACCTTGAATTTATTTATAAAACAAGAACTTGTTTATTTATAAAATAAGAATAGTGCTGTGCTTCTTGTAGACTTGCCAGGTCACTTAAATGAGTGAAGACTGATCAAAGCCTTCCTTAGAAGGGTGCCTGGTGGCCCTAAGAGCTCCGTGCAAAGCAGCCTTGGGGTGCTCAGGTGGTTCTACCCTCCAGCTGATGCCCCTTTTGCTCATCCCTGACCCCCAGCCCTGGCCACTTAGTAGCTCTTTATCGAATAAGTCAACAAAATGGCTTCTTCCTGCCTATCTCCAATAATGGGATATCCCCAACTCTCCGAGTTGTTGAATTGCAGCCACTTTGCTGCTTGGAGTGGTCTGGGCCCTTTTACTCTTCCTTTCCTGGTCTCAGGAGCAGGAGGGGATGGTTTTGAACCTTTGATCTGCCATTTCCAAGACCTGAGTTGGGGCAAGTCACTGTGCGTGCTTCAGTTTCCTCAAAGGGGACTTGTAATAGCACCCTCCAAGGGTTGTGGCAAAGTTTCAAATGACCAAGCTGTGTCTGTGTACACATATTCTTCCCTGTGTGTAGATATGAGTGTCTGTGGAGTGTGTCGCACATAAGCACGTGCCGAAGTGCATGGGAAATAGCAGTCCCTGGCTCGTGTTGGCCATTGGTATTACAATAATAACATAGCTATTCATTTATTAGTATTGTTGATTACTAATAAGCTTCCCATATGGTCTGCCTTGCGAGGATGAGCAGAGTGAAAACCCTTTTATTCGAGTCAGCACAGTAGCCAATGATCATCTCGCACTATCTCCTAGGCAGGTTCTGTGGGTTGGAGAGGCTCACCCCACTAAGGGGGCCTCCCCATGCTGTGTCTCAGGATCCCCTGTGGTGTTCATGCCCGGATGTGCTTCTTCCAAAGGCACGCAGCCAAAGACAGCACCGCGGGTAACGGAGCTGGCCAGTCCTGCCCGACATGACAACCTCTGCAGTTGTTTCCCGAGGCCGCTGGAACAAATTGCACAAGCTGGTGATTTAAAATAACTTGAATGTATTCTCTCACAAATCTGGAGGCCAGAGTACAAAATCAAGGTATTGGCTGTGCTCCCTCTGGAAGCTTTAGGGGAGAATCCTTCCTTGCCTTTCTGGCTCCTGAAGGTCATTGGCATCCCTGTACCTACATGACTCCATTCTCTGCTCCATCTTCACATCACCATCAGACCTATAAGAAGGATGACGTCCCCAGCATGGCTTGGCACAGAAAGTGCTGGAATCTGCTGAGGGAGTCGAGATGATGATACACTCCAAAGGATTTGCAGGACCTGTTATTGGGCTCCATCAAGAGGACAGCATAGAAAGTTGTGTTAAAGAGAATTTGTTATTACAGGGTGTTCTTCACATCCTGTTAAATAGGATTTAACTGCTAATTAGTTGGCCCAGGTTCCATTCCTGATACATTGCTCACATAGATCATCTGAGTTATCTTTGTTTGAAGAAACTCATCCTAATTGTACCTGGGAATGTCAGTAGACAACTCTCCCCAATAAGGGCATTAAAACCAGGGGTCCTGACTCTCTAGGGTGAGGGTCTGTGTTATCCCATCAGGCCAATCACTCAGTCCTGCAGAAGTGCTAACAGAAGGGCATTCTGGGAAGAATGAGGGAAGAGGGACATGATGAGTATTACTCTGGTCTTGAGACTGGCTGCAGCATCAAGCGTTCTTGATTATCCAGAATCTCTATAATGTTAGTTATCCCACTAACATTCCTATCATGAAAAACTTCCCCAAACTGTGACTACCCAGTTTTCTTGAGAAACTGTAGGCTGCATGTGAGAAGCAATGCATGAGAGCAGTTGAAGGGGTGGACTGTAGCAGACACTGCTGGTCCCTCCTAGGTCCTTTTAATGGGCTGGTGGATCCATCTTCCAGGTGCTGGAAGGTCTGACTGCATGGCTACCTAATTCTCTGGCAAATTGACATCAGCTAACAGGATTGCCTTTGTCACATGGGACAGCTGACAGCCAAGGGTACATTGACACAGGAATAAGACCCAGACCCTTTGCCTCTGGGTGGACCATCTCTGACATAATTCATGGTCCAGAGAACCTTGTGGAATCAGGCTGAGGCTCTAGGCTCTGAGGCCACATCCCTGCTTAGCTATTATCCCCTGCCTGTCCTAGTCCCCTCTCCCTACTTTCTCACTTGAAAAAAAATCACTTGCATAAAATAAAAATAGCACCACAAACCATAAGAAATCTGGCAATTAATCTAACTAAAGATGTGAAGCATCATGATCACACCAAGTAATTTTTTTTTTGGTGTAATCAAATCATTCCTTAATCTCACAATTTCTTGAAATCATTAAATATCTAGTCACTGTGAAAATTTCCCAAAAGATTATAATTTTTGAAATATAGTTTGCTTGTTAGAATCTCTATAACTTTTCTATTACTCCTGCAGCACATTACCATAAGCGTGGTGGCTGACGCAATAAATTTATTATCTGACAGTTCTGAAAGTCAAAGTTGGATGCACATCTCACAGGGTTAAAATCAAGGTATTTGGGTCTTCTTGGTGGCCTAGGGGTTAAATCTCAGTGCTATCACTGCCACGACCCACCTTAATGATAGCCTGTGTTTGATCCCCAGCCAGGGAGCTCATCCCCATGGCACAGCAGACCTCTCCTGTCTTGCCTGCTGGTCCCCTCAGCAGTGTATTTCAGTAGATATCCTGCCCTGCTCCCCGCTCTGTCTCTGGTGAATCCTCTCACCACCCCCCCAAACCTCTGGCTTGCCCCCCAGTTCTTCTACGCAATAATAAATAAATAATTTTTTTTAATCAAGGTATTTGTAGGGCTTCATTCCTTTCTGGAGCTTCCAGGGGAGAATCCGTTTCCTTGCCTATTTCTCTTCTTGATTTTCTTGAGTTGTCACATCTTCCTGACACAGCCAGAAAAAACTTTTAAAGACGCATGTGATTAGATTGGTTCCACCCGAATAATCCAGAATAATCCTCCCCCTTCAAAATTCTTAATTTTAGTCACATCTGCAAAGTCTCTTTTGTCACATAAGGTGACACATTCATGGATTCCAGGAATCAGGACATGTGTATCTTTGGAGACTGTTCTGCCATCACAAGACCCAAACAACATTCATATGCTGTGGTTGGTTGGTATATCTCTTAAGTCTTGTAAAATCCATAGGTCCCTCCAGCATAACTTTTTTTGTTCTTGCAAATTATGATTGGGTTGTCAGAATTCCAGCCAAAATGAAAGTTTCATTAGTCAAGACTGGTCCTCCAGCCTAGATTTTTCTGTATTGTCATGGTTTCTTTAAAGTGTTCTTCTGTTACCTGTTTTTCTTATAAATTGGAAGTTGGATGTAGAGGCTGTATCAAATTTATGTTTATTTCTTTTTGGAAGACTACTTCAGGGCAGGTATTTTTGTATTTTTGGGGTGTTATCAGTAGCCATTAATGCTCAATACCCCAGTCTATTCATTCTATAGGCATTGCAATGGGTGAAAATCTAATTCTATAAATCTGTGTATGTTCATATTCTGGAATGTGTTTATAAACTATCTTCTACTATTTGGTTAGTTCTCCTAAAAGAACAGCTCTTTTAGGAGAGAGAGGATACGTGCTTCTTCTTTCCCTTTATTTTCTGTTTTTTGAAATATAGAGTTGGGTCACTCTTGCCTCTGCTACCCATGATCGTTGAGTTTACCTTTGACTGTCATTATAAAGTGAATGATTTAGCATATTTGATGACCAACTTGAATCTATATTGTAGTTTTAGAACAATAGTACCCAAAATTTCCTCTTGCAAGAATCCCTCTATTCTATCTCCAAGACTCCTTAATTGAAAAGAGTTTGCTCACTAAATGCACTGCATAAAATAAGAATCAATGAGTTGCCTACATTTTATTTTTATTTATTTATTTATTTATTTATTACTTTTTTATTTTATTTTATTTTTTTTAAATAATAAATTTTATTTTTATATTCCCCATACAATTGCAACCCCCCCTTTCTGATCCCAATCCCTCCCCTCCCGCCCCCCACCCCCCCAAAAGTGTCTCTGTTTCATAGTTTTTTGTTGATTCTGATTTTCACTTTCTTATAGTTATTCATTTTCCTGGTCCCTTATTTAAGTTTTCTAGATTCCTGCTATGAGTGAGACCATCCGGTATTTTTCTTTTTCTTTTTGGCTTATTTCGCTGAGCATGATCCCTTCCAGCGCCATCCATGTTGCTGCAAATTGCATGTGCTTATCTTTTTTGAATGCTGAGTAATATTCCATGGTGTATATGTACCACATCTTCTTGATCCAGTCATCTATTTTTGGGCATTTGGGTTGTTTCCAAAGCTTAGCTATTGTAAACAGTGCTGCTATAAACATAGGGGTGCAGGTGTTCTTTGGAATTGATGTTTCTGTGTCCTTTGGGTAAATACCTAGGAGTGGAATTGCTGGATCATATGGAAGCTCTATGTTTAGTAGGTCCAGAAATCTCCACACAGCTCTCCATAGTGGTTGGACCAGTTTGCACTCCCACCAACAGTGCAGAAGAGTTCCTTTTTCTCCACACCCTCGCCAACATTTGTTGTTGCTAGTTTTTTTAATATGTGCCATTCTCACTGGTGTAAGATGGTATCTCATGGTAGTTTTGATTTGCATTTCCCTGATGACAAGTGATGTTGAACATTTTTTCTTATGCCTGTTGGCCATTTGCATTTCCTCTTCAGAGAAGTTTCTTTTTAGCTCTTCTGCCCATTTTTTGACTGGATTATTTTCTTTGTTGTTGTTGAGTCTCATCAGCTCTTTGCAGATTTTTGTGATCAGTCCTTTATCATTAGTGTTGGGTGCAAAAATGTTCTCCCAGTTGGTGGGGTTTCTCTTTGTTTTTGTTATTGTCTCTTTTGCTGTGCAGAAGCTCTTTAATTTGATGTAGTCCCAGCTGTTGATCTTTGCCTTCACTATCACTGCTTTGGGTGATGTGTCTGTAAAGATGTCTTTGATGTGCAAATCACGTAGTGTTTCGCCTATATTTCCTTCTATATATTTTATGGTTTCAGGTCTTATGTCTAGTTCTTTAATCCATTTTGAGTTGATTTTTGTGTATGGTGTGAGGTAGTGGTCAAGCTTCATTCTTTTGCATGTAGCGACCCAGTTTTCCCAGCACCATTTATTGAACAAACTTTCTTTGCTCCAATGCATATTCTTTGCTCCTTTGTCAAAGATTAGTTGACCATAAATCTGTGGGTTTATTTCTGGATTTTCTATTCAATTCCATTGGTCTGTATGTCTGTTCTTGTTCCAATACCATGCAGTTTTGATTATTATGGCTTTGTAGTATAGTTTGAAGTCTGGGAGTGTGATGCCTCCATTCCCTTCTTTTTTTTTTTCAGGAGAGCTTTGGCTATTCGGGGTTTTTTGTGATTCCATATGAATTTCATCAATAATTGTTCTATTTCTTTGAAGAATGACATTGAAATTTTGATTGGAATAGCATTGAATCTGTATATTGCTTTTGGTAGGATGGCCATTTTAATAATGTTTATTCTTCCAATCCATGAGCAGGGGATGTCTTTCCATTTCTTTGTGTCTTCTTCTATTTCTTTTAAGTGTTTTATAGTTTTCTTTGTATAGGTCCTTTACCTCTTTCACCCTCCAGATTACAACGACAGTAACTTGGAAGAACTTCTGAGACTTCCAGAAGGAGAATTTAAAATTGCTGTGATTAAAAAACTGACAGAAGTCATAAAGGAAAACAATGATATGAGAAAAATAATCAACGATCAGAAGAATGAAATTGAGTCCGTAAAGAGGGAAGCAAAAGAAACGCAGGAGATCAAAGAATTAATGGAGGAACTAAAGAACTCTGGGGAAAACAATGAAAGCAGAATAGATGAAATGGAAGAACGAATAAGTACTCTTGAAGACACAGAAATATAAAGAACCAAAACAGAAAAGGAAAGAGAAGTACGAAGGAAAAAGAACGAAATAAGACTTCGGGAACTATCTGACTCCATGAGGAAAGGAAATATAAGAGTTATAGGAATTCCAGAAGGAGAGGAGAGAGATGTAGGAACAGAGAAAATATTCCAGGAGATAATTGAAGAGAACTTCCCAAATTTGAAGAAGGATCTGAAAATTGATATACAAGAAGCAAGAAGAACACCAAACTTCCACGACGAAAGGAAAAATACAGCAAGACACATAATAGTAAAGCTCCCAAGAATCCAGGACAAGGAAAAAATAATGAAGCTGGCAAGAGGGAAGAAACAGATAACATTCAAAGAAAAACCAATCAGGCTGACATCGGACTTCTCTGAAGAAACACTACGGGCAAGGAGAGAGTGGAGGGACATAGTCAACAGACTCCAAGAAAACAGATGCCAACCAAGAATACTCTATCCCGCAAAGCTCTCCTTCCTCTATGAAGAAAGAATAAGGACCTTCCCAGACAAACAGAAACTCTGGAATTTCATTACGACTAAACCCCCACTCCAAAAAATACTACAAGGAATCCTAAAGCCAGAACCTCAGAGGGACGAATAACAACGAAAGAAGGCCAAAAAAAAAAAAGTTATTAAAAGAATAAATAAATAAAATCAAAGGAAAGACAAACACAATGGCAAATACAGATGCTAACATATCAATATTAACTCTAAATGTAAATGGACTAAACTCTTCAATAAAAAGACACAGAGTTGCAGCCTGGATTAAGAAACAAAACCCAACCTTTTGCTGTCTCCAGGAAACACATTTAGCTACAAAAGATAAAAATAGGCTCAAAGTTAAAGGATGGAGTTGCCTACATTTTAATAAACTAAGGCCATTAAGCAAGAATTGAATAAGGTTGTGATCAGCAGGCAAATCCCAATGTGACTATACTTCGGTTGCCAGCGTTCCAGCCAAAATAAAAGTGTCATTAGCCAACCTGGTCTTACCCTGTGCAGCTACCCTGGGGATTGCTTGAATTCTCATGCTCCCATCATTGGCTCCAAGAATCCCTGTTTAAAGCCATTGACTTGATCATAATAGCCATTAATGATGGAGTTCTCCCAATTGGATTGACAATGTTCTCATTGAACATTGACTCATTTAATTTTCATAGTAACACTAAGAGGTGGGCATTATTATGTCCATTTTGTGAAGGAGAAAGTTGAGTCACAGAGAGATTAAGTGATTTGACTGAGGTCACAGCTGGTAAGTGATGGGGCCGGGACTGGCAGCCCTGGGCTGGTGGTCCCATGTGGCTATTCTTGGCTGGGTAGTAGCTGCCTCTTTTAGACTAGACATGTGTCCTCCAGTTCCCCACTGTCTCTGCCTGGCCCTCTTCATTTATTGATATTGCTTCCCTGGCCTCTTCAGGCATTTGTGTTTGAGCTTTCTGACATGCCTTACCTCACCTTTAGAAGTCTTGTGATTCTAGAGAGCTTTAATTGGGTTGGTAATAAGAATGGATGCCTCATCTGAACCTGTCCAGGGAATAGAGTTTTATTTGTCCTGGATCCCACGCTGGGCTGGATTTATAAACCCAGAATCCCAGTGCCAAATTTAGCAGAGTGAATTACTTTGTTTCCCAAATGTAGGCCACAGCATCTAATTTGAGCTGTAACTTAGTAACTGTGTGTGCAATTACCCAGTGAGGTGATGGGTGATGGACATGTTCAAGATGGGATCTGGGAGCGCTGGACCAAATAATTTCCTTTTTCTTCTTTCTCCTGCCACAAGAAACAATTTTCTTCACCGTTGACTGTCTTGGTGGTTTCAACTCTTCCTTTGATCCCTGGAGACAGCAAGGAAGGTGTGGCTCAAAGACCATCCAGCCGGCAAGAGACCATGAAGCTCAAGCCCCACATCACAGATGTTTTCTGTGTTGCTGCATCTGGTGCTCTGCGCCTTTCTCAGTAACATAAAGAGCCAGGAGTGTTTCCCTTATCAAAAACCTTGGTTCTATGAAATAAATAGGGGACTTGGGGGCTAGATAGATTTTATTTCCATATAAGTTATGGTGGCTGCCTTTAATGATGCACTTTAATATATGAACCCTATATGTGCTAAGTATCTTAATACATTATCTCATTTAGAATGTATAGTAACATAACACATGTAAACTGAGGCACAGAGGGGCAAAGTGATTTGCTCAAGATCACACACCCAGTGAGTGGCAGAGCTGGTCAATGCCCATTGAAGCTGATTCTTGGGAGGCAGAGGACTTCCCATTAGAAAACTGGTCAGTGACTTGGCAGAGTTTACAAGCAGTTAACCAGCAAGGAGGGAGCTGGTCAGTTAAATCCTGTCTCACGATAATATTCTGTGAGTTCAAAATCCTATGGCAATGGAAGCAAAGCCTCTTTGGATACTCCACTGAAATGTAAGACGTTGTACCATTGAGCTCCTGGCTAACTTGGGCCAAAACAATTGATAGGAAGAAGCTTTGAATCAAATAGCTGAACAACAGATCCACGAACAGAAAGGACTTTGGCTCCCTGGGGATTCAGGCTGCAGAAGAAACCAATGGCTTCAGGGCTTGTTGGTCATGATGTATCATATTAACTCCCCATATTTCTGATCTATCTTCTAATTAAGATCTTAAGCACATAAATACTCAGATTCCTAGGAGAGCAGTGGTCTAGATCTGATCATGGGCCTGTCCCTCAGTCAAGAGAAGACAGGACATGTTGATTGACAGCTCTCAAAGAACTGCTTTCTTTCTTTTTATTTTTTTAGATTTATTTATTTATACAAGAACTGGGGGACAGGCCAGAGGCACAGGGGTGTGTATGTGAGAGAATTCACCAGAGACAGAGAGGGGAACAGAACAGGCAGACAAGTGAAAATACACAGCTGAGGGGAGCAGCGGGCGAGACAGGAGAGGTCTGCTGCGCCACATGGTTCTCTTCCTGGCTGGCTGGGAATCAAACCCCCACTGCAGAGGCTGCAGATAGCTTCACAGTGCTGCGCTCAACCCACTGCGCCACTGGGGAGGCCCCTCAAAGAACTGCTTTCAGTGGGGATGGGTGGGTGGGAGCAGGTCCCTGTATAAAAATGAAGATGCTGGTAGCAGATGAAGAGGAAAAATACCACCCAGGTACAGTTCAGTAGAAGTCCAATGTAGGAAACTTTCTGGGGAGGGACAGGATAGCTCAGGTCAAGGGCAGGTATTTTAGGAGTTGGGATAGTGATTGCTGGTCTTCCCCATCTGTAGAAAGAGTATGTTAGAGTCCACTCTCTACTTTTGACTCTTGCGATCCCCTGGCTCCTGCACTTAACAGCACCCGCCGAGAAGTGATGATTTCTTAGGCTCCTGACAGGTACATTCCTGGAACATAGTCACCACTGTCACTTTGATCTTCTCTCTCCCTTTGGTTGCAAAACATTTCCTTGTGCTTCGGGAAAAGGATCTTCCCACATTATGGCAAACCCATCTTAAACCCTGTCAGAATTAATTATGCACAGATAAAAAGATACACCAGGATCATACAGTGATGATGTTCATGAGTGGGGAGAATGGTTTCTGGAATCGGGGGTGGGAACTGCCTTGGCCACATCACATCTCAATCATGCTAGCAGCTTCTCTGTTGAGTCTGTTTGGATCTTCCCCTTGTGTCCTTCCCCTCTGCACTGGTGCTAAGTCAACAATTCTCTTCCTTGGTTGCAAATTAGAAATGCTTTGGTGGAACTTAAGATATTGAAATCTGGGGTCTCACTTTGGGCTTTGGTGTAATTAAGGCTCCCCAGGTGATTCTGTTGGGCAGCCAGAAGTCAAACCACTAATACTTCAGGTTACTGGGTCTCTCTCCCCTAGTAAAATGCAGATTCTGGTATAGAAACTTTGTCATGGGCTTTTGAAAGTACTTCATAGAGGCGAAGCAAATAGAACCAGGGAACCCTGGGTTCAAGTCTGAGTTATTCCTCTCACGAGCTGTGGGCTTTTGGGAAATGTCTTAACCTCTATTTTTATCAGAAAAGCTGAGGGGTACCCCAGGACCCCCAAATATGCCCTCTCTAAATACATCCTGCCATCTCCCTTGTCAAGACAAAACATATTCTAGTGGAAAGGAACTTTAATACAATTAGTGTGCAATAAAGACAAGCAAGGGAAATTAATAGATAAAATAGTTTTCAAATAGTTCCAAAATAGGGTTGGCTCAAACCAGGACCACAAAGGCCCAAAGCTTGACACAAGTCTAAGGCACCTTCTGGAAGTAAAAGTGCAAAATCAAAATCAAGATAAATGCTGCCATTGTTAATCTCCCTGTGGGTCTCTCACCCATGTCTGTTTCAAGTGTCTCCTTCCATGTCCCCAAGACCCTGGCTCAAGTCCATGGCTGAGAAACAAGCACATCTCCTTCACGTCTTTCTGCCCCACATGTCTCCTCCAGGTCTCCTTTTGGCTCTCCATCCTCCTTTCTTCATTCTCCAGTTTCTTCTCCTCCCTGATAGCCCCACCCTTCCTTGGGTGGGGCAGGGATCCTGGAACCTCTCCTTTCCCTGGGGACCACCCTATTACACTATGAGATGTAGCTTCTTCATCTGTGAAGTAGGGTTAATCATAGAACCTCTCTTATAGGGTGGGTTTTAGGATAAATGAACTATCACCAAAAGTAAGCACTTGGCACAATGCTGGGTGTAGAATAAGTCTCACTAAACATTAGCTGTTGTTGTTGCTCCCATTATTATTATCTGGCATTTCCAATTTTTATCTGAATATTAAATACTTGGTGTCTCACTCTGAACAAGATAACTCATAGGAGGCCCACTGAAATTATCACTGCTGTGAAGCAAACTCAAATTTTAGTAAAAGAGAAATGTATGAAAGAGATTATTCAGTTAAACCAAGGATGCAGGCCAGGGAGACATCAGATTTTCCAGGTAACCTTATATGTACAAAAAACACACATTTTTTCTTAATGAAGGAAAGAAGACACCTAATTCATTTCTAGCATTTGCAGCTAACTGAGAGGTTAGTTTCTAATACACTTAGTTAATTGATAAAAGAGAAATACAGTTCATTTCTTCAAAGCAGCCCCTTGATCTTACAGAGTTAAATCAGCCAGAGCTGTCTGTGTTTGGGAAGATGTAAGGAGCAAAGTTTACTTGAATCTCTCATCCTAAAAGTGCCCTCACAGACAGGGGGGCACAGCCAGGCCATTATCTCCTGCTCCTTCTTCTTGCAACTTGCAAACATTACAGAGGCTTGGTCTGTGGACTTGTCCAAGCTCCTTGCCCCGAGTTCTTCACAGTGAGCAAGAATCATTGTTCTACTGACTCCAACCTCTGGAGGCAGCGTTAGCAGGGTGAAGGTAGACTTTTTTCAGCAGAACAAAAATGTAGAATTTTCTCTTCTTGGTACACAAATAAATGATTTTACGACATGCAGCAAAATCTCCAGGTCCTCACTCCCCAAAGTGTGGTGCATGGAATAGCACTGTCTCTTCAGGCCTTGTTAGAAATTCAGAGTCATAGGCACTGCCAGGCCCTTGAAACAGAAACTGCAATTTAGCACGACCCCCAGGTCACCTGTGTGCACTTTACTTTAACCCTTGAGAAACCTTGAACTAGAATATTCTGAGCCTAGGGCCCTGGGTGTGGGTAATTCTTTTCTACAGACATCAGGCAAGGTAATTAGTGAGGGAATTTCAGGCACTGAGATAGGAAGACACTTCTGAGCAAAAGAGCTTCAGAAATCACTCTGTAGGACTTCTGAGCTCCTGACAGTGTTTCTCCTTTGGGACTACTCTTAAAGCCTCAGTATAGCTCTATCTGCGAGATGCTGGTATTAGCTCCACTTACCATAGAAAGAAGTGGAGGGTCAGAGAGGTACAGAACTGGCATAAGGTCACCCAGCTCAAAGGGGACAGAGTGTTTTGAACTCTTCCCAAGAGCTTTGCACATCCTCCTCTGGCACCAGGAAGCAACAGGATAATTCCCCATCCCTACTCTAGGGGATGGGCTGGGTGGCCACTCAGCATTCCTTCTTTTATACCTTTTCCAGAGACCGGGAAAGCCGGCCAGGGACACCCCCTCAGCCCCCTGGGGGCTGCCGCTCCATTTGGTTGTACAGAACCACTAATTCTGATGATAATCTCTCTTCTCCCTAAAGTGAATAGATATTTGCATGCAGGCTTGGTCCTTATGAGCATGGCTGAGCATGTGTAAGCCCAAGCACTCTGGAGCTGGAGCAGAAGTGCTCCCCAAAGCTTGGGGTCTGACACGCTTTCACAAATCTTTCTTTAAGCAGAGAATAAAAACCTCACACTATTGGAGTGGAAGGGCCAAGGGCCCTTTAAGCTACAGGTAGTATTTAGTGAGTGGTCCCAGCACCTCCTGGTATTTGACTCACAGGGTAATTACTGCTGTTGGGGTGAGCGAGAAGCAAAACCTGTGTCAGATGTAAGAGCAGAAGAGGTGAAAAAACCATGTCAATTACAGTTGGATGGTAGAGGAGCTGGGGGTCCTCAGGAATGGCGCCTGGGCCCTGGCTGTTGCTAGGCAGCAGGGATGATGGAAGGCGGTGAAACAGATGGATCTTGGTGATGCTGGTTAGTCCATATACAGAGTATTCTATGATGGCACCGTGTGAATTCTTTATAAGTACTATCCATCCCATGGAATCCTCTGGACCTGCACTGTCCAGTAAGGTGGTCACTAGCTACTTTTAAAATGTAGGTTTATATGAACTAAAATTAAGTTCTGTAATTGCACTATTTCACATTTCAAGTTTTTGATAGCCGCTGTGGCTAGCGACTGCCATTTAAGACCGTGAAGACAGAACATTTTTGCCTCAGAGCATATACTCCTGGACGGGGTTAACCTAAACTCAAACTGTGTACCATCAATATCACTTAAGAGAGAGAAATTTTCTGTTATGAAGACAGAATCTCAGCCCTTTCTGTGCATCTACTGAATCACCCATCTGGGAAGTTTTTGTACATCATGTCTCATCACCTCATTCCTTCTCTTGTTTCCTCGGTGGCTCTCATCACCCGTACTTTGAGCTCTTATGATATTGTTCCACAGAACGCTGAGGCTCTGTTCATTGTATTTCTCAATCATTTCCCTCTGTCTACATAAGAATGGATCATTTCTATTAGCTGTTTTCAAGTTCACAGACTTTCTTTTTTTGTGTTTTTAGTTCTAAAATTTCCTTTTGCTTCCTTTTTATATTTTCTTTCTCTACTATGATTCCCTATCTTTTCAGTCATTATGAGCATGTTTTCCTTTGCAAAACTGAACATAATTACAGTAGCTGCTTTAAATCCTAGCCTCACAGTTCCAACATCTAGGTCATCTCAGTGTTGGCTCCTGCTGCTGATCTAGTCCTATGAAATTGAGTCAGTTCTCTCATGTTCAACAATTTTCATTTTATCTTGGCTGTTGTGGATAATATGGATTCTGTTATGTTGCTCCAAAGAGTATAAGTGTTCCTGTTTTAGGAAGCAATTTAGTTGCTAGACTGCAATTTCTGTCTTACGTATGTGAGCAGCCACTAACATTTTTAATCTTTAGCTGTAAGCTACAATGAATCTCTCTTGTGCTTGCAGGACTTATGAGTCAGCTAGAGGTTTGTACTCAGTCTATACTCATGATTTGGGGTCCATGTCTCTACTCATTCTTTTCTAAGTTTGTTCCTCATTGTAAATATGGCTGCTTTGGCTGTATCCTCTGGTTCTGCAGACCAGAAAGTTGGCAAGATTTCTGTGAGTTTTCTTTATCTTACATTGGACTATGACTGTGGCCTGTGCTCAGACCAGAGTAGCAAAAATGAGAAACTTATTTCATGTCAGTCCCTTCCTCTAAGGTTTGACTTCGCTCTGAAATCTACCTTTATTCTCTCTCCATTTTCCTGACACCTAAGGTCATTGCTTTTCATATTTTGTTCATTTTATAGTTGGTATACATGGCAGAGGTAGTCTGTTAGGATCTAACTCTCCCATGCCAGGCAAAGAATTCCAGAATCCTAGAATCAGAATCTTTATCATAACAAGATTCCTAAGTGACTCATATGCCCTTAATAAATATAACTCTAAACTACCCCAAGTGGAAGCAGCTTCTTCCTCTTATTCTCATTTTACAGATGAGGAAAGTAAGTTGTGAGGTTTCTTAACATGGCCAACAACACAGAATAAGTTCAAAGAGTGTGGACCCACATCCATCAGGAGTCTGATTCCAGAGCTTAACCACAATGTTGGAACCTCTCCTCCTCCTTTGAAATATGGTGGAAATCAAGAGATCAAAGAAGCAACAAGAAGGCTGTAAATTGCTGTCTGCAGTCATGCATTGGGAGACAGAGGACCCATCACAAAGTTGGAATTAGACTGATCTCATTGCTCATCAATCTTTGCTTGGTCTTGGATCATTGGGATTTAATATTTTTGAGCCACAAAATCTGTCATGAGGTGATATCTATCCGGAAGCCTCTCGCATCCTTAAACCCTAGAGTTGGAATCTACTTCATTTTTCAGTTGATGCAAAGTAGAACATTAAGCACTAATTGAACTTGAAAATTAAATTGCAGTCTCATCATTTCAAGAAAATTTTAACATGATTCCCACTTTCCAAGTTAGGAGGACTTTAGTATTCTAAATCTCTACCCTCTTCTGCATTCCACATCCTGTCAGTTGTACAGAGGGTTTATTCTTTTCGGTATCCTATGTAGTGGGCCAATCCATCAGCCAAAGAAATGTTTAGAGGGCTTGAAATATATGTCAGCAACCACATTATCTCCTTTCTCCAGGCTTGCCCTAAGTGTCTGTCCTTAACAGCGAAGCGTATGTACAGGTCATCTGGATTGGTATTTAAGTAGCGTCCAGAATCTATGGAGAAAGATGGGGTGTAAAACTAGCCTGGAAATGACTTTTGAAAACATCTTCTTTTACCCCATCTTATTTTATTGATGAGGAATGACTATCAAGAGACAATAAATGTCTTAGCCCAGGTCAGACAGCTATTAATGGGTAGAACTGATGTTTAATCCCTGTTTTGGTCCCACTCATCAGAAATTGGATGAACCAGTACTTGGGAGAAGATGTGGTTGTTTGAGTGGGGGTCAGAACTGAGTGTTTATGGTGGCAGGAAGAATATATTTCCATGGATTTGAGAGTGAAAGACATAGTGGGGGTGGAGAATGGGCATCTGGCTGGTGTGGCAACTGGAGGGAAAGTGAGACACAGCACGAGAAACCTGGAAATGGTCTTTCCTCTAGAGCTCTTCAGGACACTTCAGCATGGGAAGTCCTAGGGGTGTTGGGACCGTGAAGAACAGATGGGCATTTGGTCTGGAGGCTACTGAAAGAAACTTAAAGGGCCAGATTCCTAATATCATTGTTCTCTGGTCTTCCGTGTTCCTAGTGGAGCTTTTCTTGGGTCTTAGGTGCTTCATGGATTCAAGAGGCTTCAGTTTCTCCAAAACTCCCTATTGGGG
Source organism: Talpa europaea (assembly GCF_964194135.1). Classification (NCBI taxonomy): domain Eukaryota; kingdom Metazoa; phylum Chordata; class Mammalia; order Eulipotyphla; family Talpidae; genus Talpa; species Talpa europaea. Next base: position 12,718,189 of record NC_140082.1, on the reverse strand, counting down.
CCTCTGCTCTGGGGCTCCCCTCCCTGTCTTTGCACAGAGTTACATTGTGCACAGATCTCTCTGCCTCCTCTGGAAGGCCAGGACTATGCATTTCAGATTTTCTCAAATATATGCACACACTTAGAAACTGGAAAAACACAGTATAAGGGAGGAAATTCATGTCTCCAAGCCAGGATGCCTGCACTCAAATCCTGGCTCCACCACATACTGGCTGTGTGAGCTTAGAAAAGTCACTTCACTGAAGCTTGTGCCTCATTTTCCTCACTGTAAGACAGGGAAAATAATATGATCTTCCTATTTTGTAAGGTTGCTAACATAATTAAGATGGGTTAATTTATGTCACGTAGAATCAATGCTCATTATTTCTGGTCATTATGTTCTATAAGCCACTGCAAACCCTGAATTAGCAAGTGCTGGTCCGTGGCTTCTGGAGGAAGTACAGGATGAGGTTCCCGTGAGCCTCTGCTTTTCATCAGCGTCAGTAGAGAGCCTTGTTTCATGTAGGTTTCTGTTTAACATATTGTTGTTGATTCATTAACATTGAAATCATGGCCAACAAGCACTATGGCTTATAGCTGAATGAAGCTTACCTAACACATGCATTTTCTCTGCAAGGTACATCACGGCTTCTTGCACTGAGGAACTCTGGACAGCTTTTCAGCACTGTAACTGTAATCCCAGGGTAAAGGGGGATGTCTTTGTTTCCTGCCCCACCCTGAGGAAGGGCGGAGCTAAGCAGGGGGGAAGCTAGAGAAGAAGGGGAGAAGGAGAACAGAAAACCTGGAGGAGGCGCATGGAGCAGAGAGACAGTGAAGAAGCTGCGCTTGCTTCTTGGCCTTGGACTTGTACCAGGGTCTTGAGGGACAAGGAAGGAGACACTTGAAACAGAGACGTGGGTGACAGACCCTGGGGAGGCTGACAATGGCAGCCTTTGTCTTGACTTGGGTTTTGATTTTGCTCTTTCCCTCCCAGGTTTGCCTGGTCCTTCTGCCCCTTTCCTGTGTGTCCCCGCCAGAAGGGGCCTTAGACTTGCGACAGGCTTTTGGGCCTCAGTGGCCCTGCTTTGGGCCAACCCTGTTTGACTGCACATTTACCCACAAGGAGACAGCTAACTTTGGGTGCTGGATTTGGAAACTATAGTCTTCTCTTTATCTCACATTAATTGTATTAAAGTTCCTTTCCACTGAAGGTCTTCTGCATTAGAGTATGTTTTGTCTTGATGCAGTGGATGACAGAACCCATTTACAGCAGATAGTTTTGGGGGTCCCAGGGCACCCTTCCTCCTGCCCTATAACAGCACTATACTCAGCAGTCATTTTATTTTATTTTTAAAGATTTATTTATTTATTTATACAAACCCAGGGTACAGGCCTGATACGCAGGAGGGTGAGAGGATTCACCAGAGACAGAGCGGGGAACAGAACAGGCAGACTGACGAAATACACTGCTGAGGGGAGCAGTGGGCGTGACAGGAGAGGTCTGCTGCATCATGTGGACCCTTGCAGGCTGGCCAAGATCGAACCAGTGCTGCAGATGCTGCGGACAGCTTCACAGTGCTGCACTCAACTGCCTGTGCCACCAGGGGAGGCCCTCAGCAGTCATTTTAAATAGCAAAATCACCAACAAAAAACACAAAATGCAAACTCAGCTATGAAACAGTCTGTGAAAAGGGCACTTACAGTCTAAGAGCTGAAACAAGAAGGCAGGGCCTCACCTTGTTTGACCCCAGCCAGAAACACGCATTTTGAGTGACTCAAATATTTTTGCTGCTCCATGCATGTCCATGAAAGCACCACTGTGTAAATTTTGGGATCACAAGTAAATTTTAGCCAATAGGTGAATTCTAAAGGTCAGGATCCATGAATAATGAGATAATGCTTGGCCTACTGTAAGTTCTCCATAAAGGTTTCTAATAATTATTAAGAGCTGAAAAGTAACTGACACATGGGGCCCATGGATCAGTGTCTCTGCAGGAAAAAACAAAGGGCGAAGTGGAGAAAAGCTCACCCCAGACTTTCTGACACCCCCAGGGTTTTCTATGGTTTGTTGAGTCACTCAGCATACTTAACATCCAGAAATTCAACTCTGTGTGTGTGTGTGTGTGTGTGTGTGTGTGTGTGTGTGTGTGTGTGTACCAGTTAGGTATCTTGTTTGCAAGAGACAGAAGTTGACTTTTGTTATCCTAAGCAAAAAATAAACTTATTGGAAGGGCACCAGGAAGCTTGTTGACTTGTGGGAAAGTGGGGCAGGTCAGGAAAGCAGAGAGACAAGGCACAGCCAAGGATCCCCCACCAAGATGCGTTTAGGGTGCAGAATGAGCTCTTGACTTGGCTGCCTCTTGATGCTTCCACCCCTGTACCCCCAGCATCCAGGGTGGCACCTGCTCAGTAAAAGCCAGTTCAATTGAGCTGACTTCGGTGAGTATGCACAGGGCCATGTCAGATGCATGGAAGCTTATTGCTGACCTGACTGAGCTGACAATACTATCATCTTAACAACTTGGAAGATTTCAGGCCAGTTGTTTGCACAATGTCCTTCAGTATGGATTTGTCTGTTGTTTAGATTATATTCAAGGTGTGCTTTGGGGAAAATATCCTATTACAAAGTGATGTTGTGTCCTTCTCAGTACATCATATCAGGAGGTATGTGATGTTGGTTTGTCCCTAAATTAATTAGGATCACTTGGTATCTGCCACATATGTGGGAATTCTGTCTGCTATTTTTTTTTTTTTTTGCCTGTGTGTCTGAAATTATTTTAAAAAACAATAATAGGATAGTTGAAAAACACTTAGATTCTCAGTCATGCCTGGACATGTGAAAACTATGATTTTGTTGGATTCTTATTACATTCCAGGCCCTAGATCAGTGCTTTATTTCACTCAGTTGTCACACTAGCTCCTGGAGGTGGGTCCTATTGTCCCATTTTACATACAAAGAGACTAAGGACCAAGGACTTAAGGAAGATTCTTGGAGTCATTCAGCTATTGGTGTGAGACCTTGGATTCGACCTGGCATGTGGGGGCGGGCCCCTAGGTCCCTTCTTAGTGGGGCTGGGATGGTAGGTTAGAGCAGAGGTTCTCAGAATGTGGTTCCTTGACCACCAGTAGCATTAGCACCACCTGGAAACTGATAGAAGTGCTGCCCTAGATGACACATCCTGAATGGACCCCAAAGGCATGGTAGCCAGCCCTGCAGGAGATTTGATGCCCACTCCAGTTTGAGACACCCTGCATTAGAGGGCTGGAGCTCCTGCCCTGACTGGCAAAGATCAACTCGGCAGTCCTCTGCATTATTGATGAGGTCTCATTAATATGTAAATTCCTGATAGTCGATTGGCTTGCCTGGCATGATTCCATGCATTTCATAAATCAGAGGCTGCTGTGCCGTATTGTTTAGTAGTTCTACAACAGTGGACCATTCTGTAGCTGCAATCAGATCACCAAACTGAACCAGGCTGGCTCCCTGCTGCCCAGATCTCCCACTACCTTGAAGCTCCTCTGGGGCTCATGGAATAGCAAAGGGCCCCCCTAGAAGTCTGGACTCTGCGGTCACAGATTAAGGGCTGCATTTCAGCTTCACCAGTTACTGCATGACAACAGCAAGTCATGTGACCTTCCAGCACATTTCCTCATCTGTGAGATGGAGGTGGTGGAAACTTAGAACTTTATAGTATAAAAGTGATTGGATCTGCCTTTCTCCATCTTGTCTGCTGAGGGCTTCCATCATGTGTCCAGTGCCACTCTGCTCCCTCATGCTGGAGTCAGGCCAGAAGCCAGGTGTCCTCAGTTCAGCTTTGTTTTTCTCCATCAAGGGTCACTTCTGACCCTTCACTCATGTACCTACAAGATGGCATTGTACAGGATATTGCCAATTCACTCGTTTCACTGTTGTTACTGACTGTTTGGGGAGGGGGGTCAGTTTCAGGAGCCTAGACATGGACCCACTAGGCTGGCCCTCTTTGGAAACTGAACTACAGGGCAGGCAAGAGATAGTGGCCGCTGTCTCACCTTGTTTTCAACTAGTCTGCAAGCTGTCTGGTTTGAGGAGACAGTCACGCTTCCCCCTTTGTCCTTCCTATTCTGTCCCAGGGAGATATTTCCCAGCTGATGAGCTAGTGGCTAAGAGCATGTGTGTTGGAGTCAGGCAGAATGGAGTCACAGGTGTCTGTGTGTCCTTGGGAAAATTGCTTAACCTCTCCGAGGCTCACCTTCCTCAACTGTAAGGCGGGACTAATCACGGTACCCACCTCACAGGAGGGTGGTCAGCACTGACCAAGAGAATCCTTAGCACTGGGCCCAGCACAGAATGGCTATCCAGAGGTGGTCACAGAGAACTTCCACCTGGTGCCCACCCTACCCAGCGTTTCCCAAAAGGACAGGACACAACCATGGGGGTGAAGAGCATCTGTCAGGGTCCATTGAGAGAACCAGAACCAGTGAGAGATCCAGATTAAGACATTCATGACAAGAAACCTGTCATGTGACTATGGAGGCTGATGAGGCAAGTCTGAAATCTAGAGCAGGCTGGAAGCTTCAAGTCTGACATTAGGGAAAGGGCAGACAGAAGCTCTAAGGAAGGAGCTGAAGCTGCAGTCAACAGGAAAATTTCTTCTCCTAGGAAATCTGAGTTCTCCTCTGAAAACCTTTCAACTGAAGGGATCACGCCCACCTGCATCAGGGAGGGTCGTCCTCTTTACTTAAAGTGAACTGGTCATGAAGTTTGAAGACATCAACAAATTACCTTCCCAGCGAGGACCCGAACCTGGGACTCCTGACCCTCTCTCATGGGAGAAGGGGAGGCTGTCTTGACTGATAGGCTCCCCAAACGACTTAGCGTGGGAGAGTCACTTCTAAAGATTTATCTTTATTTATTTATGCATAGGAGAACTGGGGTGTAGGCAAGAGGTGTGGGGTGTGAGAGAATTCACCAAAGACAGAGTGGGGAGCAGAACAGGTGGATCTACTGAAACACACTGCTGAGGGGTGCAGTGGGTGAGACAGGAGAGGTCTGCTGTGCTATGTGGGTCAGCTCCCTGGCCAGGGATGGAACTCATGCTGCAGTGGCTGGCTATCGCTTGATAGCGCTGAGACTTTAACCCCTGTGCCACCAGGGAGGCCCCTGAGAGTCAAAGTGAAGGCCAATGCAGGGTTCCCCATAAGAGTGAATGTAGAGCAACAAACAAACAAAAGTCCTACTATGGCAAGAGAGAAAAATTACTCCCAGAGCACTCTTAGCTTGTGTGTAAATAAAGTAGAGAAAGGAGAAAGCACATGCCTTCACAGAAACACCTAGTTTGGTGTGTGATTGTATAACGAGGTGCTATAAGCTAGCCAAATTAATATAAACCTGATCATCATGCATTATATATTATATAGGTGTGGATTATGTGTGCACAGATGCATGCACACACATGCACACACAACACACACATACATACACGCACATGTGTACACACACGTGATTGATTTACATTCTTCTTATTGTCCTGCAACTTGCCTTTTAAAAAAAATTTGATGCATTTGGGCTATTTCGCCTCATTCTCTGCATGTCAACAATACCTCATTTTTTGACATTAGCATAATTTTCCTTGGGAAAGTGACTTCTCCTTAAGCCTCACTATTCTCACCTGTGAAGTCAGGGTAATAACAGAATCTATCTCAAGTAATTTGTTGTGATTCTTGCTGTTGTCACTGCAATTGCACGTTTAGATGCATCCTAATGGGGTTTTTTTTTTTTTTTAGTTATAATTGACATATACCATTACATTACTTACAGGTGTACAACCTGATGATTTGATATTTGTATTGCATTGTGAAATGATCACCATGCTATAACTTTAGTTCACACCCTTCACCTCACATTTACTGATTTTTTCCTTGGGATGAGAACTTTTAATAATCTACTCTCTTGGCTAGTTGCAAATCTTTAACATGGTATTATCAACAGTGGTCCCCATGCTGTGTGTTACATTCCTAGGACTTATTATTTTATAACTGGAGCTTTGTATCTTTTGGATGTATCCTAACTTGTTCACTAGTACCCTGTGGGTGGGCTTGTAGGTTGGCCCCCACTTTTTGCAAGCACAGTCTCTTATGCAAACCCTCTGGGGGCCGCCTGTGTGTTGGGACTCAATAGTTTTGGGTTTGGATAGGGTGCATATACACTCCACAACGCCACTAGTGGGGTTGGACTAGTACCCTGTAATCAAACACACTAATAAATTCTTCAGCAAAATATGTAAGTATTTCTAACTAAGTGGGCTGATGAAGACTATAAATAGCTTCACGATGGTTCCTGGAGATTTTGCTGCCAAGTGAAAGTTGGCTCAAAACTGATGGCAACACATTCTGTTTTCAGAGCCTCCTGGAGTTTTGAATTACAGATAAATACATGACTATGTACTTGGGCAAATATTTCTGTAGGATACATTTGTAGAAAAGCATCGCTTTTAATAAGGAAGATGCAGGTCCAACCCCCATGGGATATCATCTCCCACCAAGAGAAATGGCTTGTGTTAAGAAGACCCCCATCCACAAGTGCTGGAGAGGATGTGGAGAAAGAGGAACCTGTTACACCATGATGGGGGGTGGGGTGGGATGTGCAAACTGGTGCAGCCATTTTGAAAAGTGATCTGACTGACTTTAAAAAAAAAAATGGAAATACCATATGACCCAGCAATCAAGTCCAAAAAAATCACAGATTCCACAATGTTTATTGGAGCATTATTTACATGGAAGCAACTTAAGCGCCCACATACAGAGGACGGGATTAAGAAGATGTGGTCGATCCACACAATGGAATACTACTCGGTTATGAAGAATGACAAAATGTTTTTATTTCAAGCAAATTGGAAGGCATTCAAGGGAATTGTATGTAGTAAAGCAAGTCAGAATGACTCGGCTGTCTGCATGGATATTGGATATTGGATGCGTACATGGTGGATGATTTGACAAAACAAAGTACTTACAAAAACTAGTCAACACTGATAAACAAAGGGAGGTTTCTGAGATAAAGAGGGAAGAGGGTAGAGAGGAAAGCCCATGGGGTATAAAAAATGGTGCTGGGAAAATCAAAAGATAAAAGAACAGGAGCACATAGCTCAAAGATGGGAGTATGTTTGGCTTATATAAGAAATAGCCAGGAGGTTGGGGAAAAAGATTCTAGACAAGATATTGCTGGATGGAGGCATCTATACATTTTTAAACTTTTGATAATTGTCTATAAACTCCTGTCCCAAATTGTCCTCTAAGCAGCATTAGTTCTGAGCTGGGACCTCTATGAATGGGGAGGCCATGGCGCCTGCATCCCGGGGTGAATGGGGGGCTTGGGGCTGGGGCTCAGTGGGGAAGTCCTTGGAGAGGGACCTGAGTGGAAACTGCTCCCGGCACTTGCCGGGGAGATGCAGTGTGCCAGCAGAAGGAACAAGGAAATGAAATCCGAGCTCCCGAGGCAGGAAAAGCCTCCTGAGGAGCTGGCCTCACAGCCTGGAGCAGGAGGAGGCAGCTGGTGTCGGAACTGGCTTTGGCCCTCTTCCCATCCCAGAGACGCGCGCCCGGGCCAGGGCTGGCTGTGTTTTCCTGCAAGTCTCTCCATCTGTATTCATCGGAGGGAAAATGGTCCCGAGGGGAGTTGGGGTGGGGGGTCGGGTCATGCTGTGGCCACAGCTATTGGAGTGGGTGGCGTGGGGCTGGAGTTAGGTGGGGGTCCTGGGTGGGAGCCGGAAACCCCCCATGTTTGGCACACAAGTCAGAGACATGAAAGCATCAGGGGGTGATCTATGATCTCCCCACGACGGATCTGATACAGGCGGAGTGCCCAGCACTTAGTGGGAGTGTTGCATGTGTTTAGAGGGCAGGATGAACAGAAAGAAAAAGAAAGAAGCCAAGTGATTTCAGCCAGTGGGAGCCAAAGTGGTCTCCAATTATCACCCTATGTCCGCATTTCACAGATAGGGAAGTGGAGCCCAGAGTAGTCAAGGGGCTTGACCAAGGTCACCCAGCAGGTGGAGCCCTCCAAACCCTCTCCAGCCTCTCCCCCTCTGGAGACTCTGGGTGTGTGTGTGTGTGTGTGTGTGTGCACGCCTGCTTGTGTGTGTGCACGCATGCATATGCACTCTGCCTGTGGCTCAGGTGGGGGTTGAGTCACCCCATCTCTTTGGCCTCCTGCTTCTGCTCCTCACCTGCTGTGTGTACTAAGTGGGGAAGAATCAAAGTTGATCCTCTGCGTAAAATCCTTCTGTGGCTCCCCACTGCCCTCAGGACAGGAGTCCCTGATGTGATTGGCAGGTCCTCTGTGTCCCTCAGCCTCCCACTTTTTCCCACCGACCTCTCCCCACCCCATCTGAGCCTCCACTTCCCCCGCCTATGGGCAAAGCCTCCACCACTCGTGCCTTCCCTCCAGGGCCTTAGCTTAGCCCTCAGTGGTGGCCAGGCACCCGGATGCTGGGGCTGGCACTTCGCCCTGGGTGACCTTGGGAAAGCCACTTTCCTTCTCCGGGCCTCAATTTCCTCGTGGGCCTGACAGTAACAAAATCAGCCTCATGGGGTCACTGTGATGATTAAATGAGCTCATTTATGTGCAGGACCAGCACTCAGTGCCAGTTCTTACAGCCCCTTTCTCCCATTGGGTACCCTTCCCTGCGCTGCTCTGCCGTGATTGCTGTTTCCTTTGTGTGTGACTGTCTGGCTGACATCTGTCACCACGCTGGCCTGGAATCTCCTGGAGGGCAGGGACGAGTCGGCCTCATTCACAGCTGTGCCCCAGCACCCAACACAGCCCCTGGCTCATAGTAGGAGCTTAGAAATACCTAATAGATCGTAGCAAATGGTGACATGACTGCAGGATGGTGTCCAAGGGACTGATTCCTCAAGGACACATGCGTCCCTAAGCCCCAGCTGCACTCCCCCTCTGTCCCACAGCCCAGTCTCTTTTAAGAAAGATAATTGTCTCAGCAGAGACTGCTCTGCCTCATGCCTGGGTCCACAGGCATCCGGCTGTGGCCCCATCTGTGAGGCCCGCATTCAGCATGACCACCGCTCACTCTAATTAGATCCATCAAGATGAAAACAGAGCAGCGACTCTCTCCCATGCTCCCAATTAACCCACAAGCACCCTGGCCACCGCCATTACTGACTTTGCCTCTGGTCTCACTTGTCTGGGCCCACTGCCCCTGGGAACCAGAAAATGTGATTATTTCCTGGCCATGTGGCTGGGAGGAGTTGGTGACCCAGGCCAGCCTGTCCCCTTGGTCGTCCTAGGCGGAGCACTGGGATGGGTGTAGACAGGAGATAATGGGTATAAGAATGAATACTAATCTTCCCATTGCCTGTGCTTCCGTTTATAAGAGCAATCTGGCCACAAGTGTAATCGACTGTACCTGGACTCACTATTGACGGTGGGGTATTCTGCCCACCTTGCCCTTGGAATCCTTTGCTACTCTGAGCTCATCACTTTAACTGGCGATGCTGTCTCTGCTACTGACCCCCACAATCCAAGCTCCATTGTGCAGCCAGGGTGAGTGTCCTAAAGTGCATATCTGTCCTTCCTGTTTATCCTCATCTATAGCTCTCTATTGCCCTGGATAAAGTCCAACTTCAGATAAAGATCTGGAAGGCCCTTTGTGGTGATCTGGCTCTGCTAACCAAGCTCAGTTCCTGTCCCTTCTCCACCTCTGCTCCAGCTTCTTATATTTATGATTCAGGTAAACAGAGTATCTTTACTTTCTTGAATAAAGTGAAGATGATGTCACCTCCAGGATTTTGTATGTGCTGTTCCCTTTTCCAGGAACCCTGCTCCTGCTTTGCATGACTGAAGTTAATTCACCCCAAAGTTTTCCTGATGTCCCCAGGGTCTCCCCCATATCATACATCACTGAATCAGAATCATCTACCCAACATTCTCTCCCTTCCCCAGATGTTTATATTAAATAATGAAAGTCTGTCACTTATTCTTCTATTCTCAGTGTCTAGCACATAGTAGGTGCTCAAATAGTACGATGAATGAATCTGAAAAATGATTATTTTAGACTATGTAATTCTACAGGGTTCTGATAATGATGATGATGGAAAGTTAGGGTGGGTGTTACCATTTCCCGTTTTATAGTCAAGGGAATGGGGGTTCAGAAAAGTGGAGTGCCCCAGCACAGGAAGCTCACAGGTTTAGGAGAAGGCAGGACATTCATAGCCAACCCCCCCATTCTGCAAAGTCAGAATCTAATCATCTAAATAAAGTCCAGGTCTGGGTAAAAATCCTCAGCTGTGGTTTCCTCATCCCAGCTTCTTGAGCTCTGCCTCTCTCTCTCTCTCTCTCCCTCTCTCTGAAGACCTGTGAATGAAGTTAACTGCACCTTATACATACAATGTACAGTAGACAGATGTGCTGCACCTCCCCCTGCAGTGACCTTTAGGGTTAACTGTCCCTAGGTCCGGCTGGGCAACCAGCGCGCAGGGGGAGAACAGCAAAACCCTACCTGCTGCACCTCCCACTGCAGTGATCTTTAGGAATGGCTTTCGCCACGGTCCCTAGATGGAATGGCTTTCGCCACGGTCCCTAGATCCGGCTGGGCACCAGCGCGCGGTGGGAGAACAGCCTGAAGCAGAGGAAGCACAGCGGAAGCTCCCTGAAAAGGCAGAAGCTTATCAATAGATAACGACCACCAAGAACCACTACAAGAATGCTAAAAATCCTATCCCGTTCTTCCTAGAACTACAAACTTTAATCCCTTATCTGTCTTTCTAAACTTCCTCCTTTCTTCTATAATGGTCATTGCTTGTTATGTAGATCACCTCCCTGATAGTGATAGACTGAGCCAGCTAGCAAGCTAATTTCTTTGATATTCATTCCTGTGCTTTTAGAAAACATATATATACTAGTCACAAACTTAAGGAAAATTACACTCAGATTTTCACTCTTGAAGTGTGTCTGTGTGTCATTTCTTTCGCCGACGCCCTGACCACCCTGCACGCTTCTCTCAACCCTGAGGTGGCCTCATCGTCTACTGCTGTGCTGGTCCGCGGCACAGATGGGCTTGAGACAATAGACTCTCCTATTCAAAAGGGTGGGGTGAGGGATAAGGGAGGCACCCAGCAGGTACTGGTCCATCGTAATTCTGTAACACCTTGGGGCACATGTTGGTGGGCTTTAAAATTAGGACTCAAGTTCTGGGAATAAATCTCTATGCCTCTTGGTTTTACTCTCTGCACTCTTGATTTCACCCTTTAATTCATCCTCCTCCATGAAACGCAGGTAGCAATGTTTGCGGATGAACTGTTTTCACCGCCCACTTTCTTTCTGTAGACATGTGAATGTCTAAAGATTTTTTTTCAATATGTGGAGGTTTTATCTCTTTCAATACAAGCTGGCTATGCCATTGCCAATACATTTCTCTTAAGTATTTTGTGGGTCTTTTGTGAATCTTATAGAGGCTCGTTTCACATTATACCATGAACTTCACTGAGATGAGTTCTTTATATTGAGCTTCTGAAAAATCCCAAGGCAGCTGAGGCACAATATCCTTATTAAAAGCTGCATGGTTTGATTGACTGGTTAGCTGTGGTATCATTTTGGATCTTTATGAGGCATTAATAATTCATCTTTACATCCTATTTCCTGACAGTTCCCTGAATTTTATTTCTGTCCAGAAACATTTCTTAATTATAGCATCATTTTCCATCTGGAGACACAGGAAATTTTCAAAACCAGCAAGTTCTGGCCTCTTTTTGTTTACCAGTCATGTCTTTGGGTTATCTCTCTCCTCTTATCACATAGAAGTGTCATCTTCAGTGCTCTGCCTGGAAATCTCCTTATTTAAATCACCCAGTCAACTATGTACATCAATGAATGTCCAAATTTGCACAGGTGATATTGTTGCTAAACTCTCTGCTATTACACAGCAAGCATCCCCTTTCCTCTGATTTATGGTTTATTCACCGTGGGTCTGCTACTCCTAGGCAGCCTATTCAGCCGCCATTTTGTCACCTAAACAAGGTCAAAGTGGTCTGGCCAGGTAGGAACAGGAGCCCAACCCTTCAGCCCTTCAAATCAAACAAGAGCACAAAGCTGGACCACACTGGGAAGTTATGCATCACAAGGTATGTCCGGAACGCCCGGGGAGGGGGGCTGAGGACTGATGTATCACAAGGGACCCCAGAAGCTGATCAGTGGACCCCCTTGTTATAAGATTAGAACCATGGCTGGGGATTAGGGTGTGTCATCAAGTAAATAAGAAGTGCCTGGAGGGCAGACTCACAATCCTTAATCTTCTACATCCTTCCCCTTTCCTTAATCTCCTTAATCTCCTTACAACCAATTATGTATGTCAATAAAAGGGCCAGGATCTTGCTCTTCTGCAGCATCCTGCATTATGTAGCCTGCTCCACGACTCCTGTTTGTCAGTGTGGTGTTTTCCGACGCAACAATTCACACATGCACTCATTCATGAATCATTAAATCAACCAATATTGATAGATCTGAGATGTGGTTATAATGATAAAACAGTTTCAGGAACTCTGCTCATGGACTTTCCATTTGACCAGTATTTTATTTAGTTATCCTCCCTTCTGAGACCCTATGAAATTTGTTTTGTTATTATTTCCACTTTTCAGATGAGGAAACTCAAGCTGAGAGAAGTAAATCAATTACCTAGGGGCTCAAGCCAACAACTGGAGGAGCTAGGATTTGAACCCAGATTTGTTTGATTCCAGAGCTCTAATGCATAGGTGCCACCATTATAATTTTCTTCCCTGAAATATAATTCCACTGCCTTTGTCAAGGTCTGAAACACTGCCTATTTCTTCTCTGAGATTCATGCTGTTGACTTTCCCCTACAGATATTTATTTTTCCAGGCAGTGATGAATAAAGACATGCATTTAGGAGAGTGTAGGTGGTGAGGGATGCTTTTATATATGGGTGCTTTGGGACTCCTCACCAGACCTCCCTGTTCTCCAATGTTCCACTCACTAAGCAGGAAGACAGAGATGTCCTGGCTTTCCCTGGAGAAGATAGGACCATGACAGGTTCTTAAAGTGCTGAAGTCATTGGCTTTTGAAGGACAATTGGGAGAAGAGACTATGGTTCAGGCAGGAAAATGAAATTACATGGGCATAAATCCTGAGAAAATTGCTATTTTCTCTTTCCTCCCCCATACCCTGCCATTGACTAAGTTACAAGATGCACTCAAAAGCTTAATAATACCATAGGATCTAGGGCGAGACATACGCTTGAGGAAGAGCAAATCTTGTTCCCTGGATGTTGTAAAATATGCTGCATCTCCTTGATCTTGACCTTGGGTTAGAAATATGGGACTCTTTCATAAGCTATAGACAGACTGTTAGTTTTCTGAAAAGCAGAGGGCTAATGAAAGCCTTGAGAGCATCCCAACAGATACTGGCCTCTCCTCAGTTGCAAATGCACTTGAGTCTGTGGCTTTTGCAGCTGAACATAATGGAGGAAGCCTGGGGCTTGTGCCTAAGAGATCTGAGGACACAGGAGGGAAAACTTTCATTAGCACCTTGAGTTTTCTCCAAGAATTTAGTTTAAAGTCTAGTAAGTCTTCACTTCTCAGAATGACAGTTTCTTGGAATCTGCAGCATTCAGAGAAACTATGAAACTGATTCAAAACACTTCTAGTATTAAAAAATAATTTGAATCCATTCACTCATTCATTCATTTTCCAACCTGCTCATTCCAGTTCAGGGTTATGGGTGGTTGGAATCTATCCCAGCTGCTCAGGGCCCTCCCATCACAGGGTGCACTCACACACTCATGGCCACACACTCAGACTGGGACATTTGAGACACCCCAATGAACCCAATGTATACATCTTTAGGATGTGGAAGGAAATCAGAGTAGCTGGAGAAATCACTTATAGACAGTGGCCCCGGAGGAGAATATATTATTTTTCTTATCAACATAATAAAAAGGCATTGAATGAAATGATATTATCTGTGGGCCTGCTGAAGAACCTACTTGGCCAGACCCTGAATGCTCAGACCTGCTCATGCTTCATCTCCTGCTATTTCCCCTCCACCTCAGCTCCAGATATGCTCATCTCCTTGCAGCTCCTCAAACATAATGGGCTCTTTCCAGCATCAGAGATTTTTGACTTTCTGTTTCCTCTTCCTAGAACAAATTTGCCCACTTTTTCCTACAAGTAGTTTCCTCTAATCCTTTGGTATCAGTTCAACTGTCACCTCCTTGAAGAGACCCTTCCCAACCAATTTATTTAGGATGATATAAATTCTCCATTATCCTTTCTTTTTGTGACTGCATCTTGAGCCCCATTATCACAGCCCCCTGTTTAATTTTTTCACAGCTTTTATTGCAGTCTTAAATTTTTGTTTATCTTTTTCACATCTTACCTGTTTACTGTGCCTACCAGAAGAGAGAAGAACAGAGGCCTGTTCCTGGACTATGTAAATCTTTTTGAGCCTCAGAGTCAAAAAGAGAGTCTCAGAGTCAAAAAGGACAGTCTTAGGACAGGGGTTATGGAAATGGCTTCATATGTGCAGTGAACAACTCCAGGGATGCTATTCACCTAAGTAAGTGACTCTCAAGTGGGGATGATGTTGTTCCCACCCCTTGGGGATATTTGGCATTATCTGGAGATTTTTGGATTATCACAATTAGGGGGTGGGGCAGGGTGACTAGAGCCCAGGACGCCTCTAAACAACCTACAGTGCACAGGAAGCCCTCCACAATAATCTCATCCCAAATGCCAGTTGTGGTAAGGATGAGAAATTCAGACTAAGTTGTGAATGTTTCTCTCCCATGTGCCTCAGCAATTTTCCCCAGAGGAGCCTGGTTGCTTTTCTTTGTCCATGGTGCTGAAGTGGACCCGCCCTCTTAGCTCAATCCCTGTAGATTTTCCAAACACCAGCCTTTCTTCATCCAGTTGGAATCCTGTTCCTGATTTTACCTGAGACTGTTGTACAAATACTTACACAGCATCAGAGCTGGAAGATTCTTAGACATCACTAGTCTAATTCCTTTCTTTTGTAATAAAAGAAAACTGAGACTTAACTCTCAGATTGGTTCATGCAACAGAAGGTGATATTGCAACAGAAACCTGGGACCTCTCCTGCCCAGGACATTGTGGTCAATGGTGTTTTGCCACTTGAGGATTGTTAGTAGAGTTATCTCATGATTGAGAAGCTCCCTGAAGCCTCTTGGCTCTTAATTGTGTCATAACTAGAGAGAAAATGACTTTGAAACTTTGCTCCCGTACTGCACAGGGTAGGTAGGCTCTAGCTGGGTTTGCTGGGTTAGCCAGCCATTATTCCAGGGAACAAGTTGATCTTTAGGTTGGCATTTTTTGTGTGCACAGACACATATAGCATCCATTCTGCTTACTGCGATGTTGAATGTTTCCTTTGAGTTTTGCAGATTCTCACTTCTGACTTCATGGAAGTCCTCTTTGTGAAACCATCAACTTCTCCACCCATCAGTGGTGGTCTTTATGAAAAGATCGTTTTTATGCATCTTGAGAGAATTTTTTCCTATAGGTGCCTCCTATTGAGGACCTACTAATTTGGGAGGTTTATTTACAGTTTGCCTCTTATTTTAACAACTTTTGGAAATAATGTTATTTGCCCAAATTTAAGATGAAGAAATTGGGCCTCAGCACAGCCAAATAGCTTTCCTCAGGTCACAAAACAAGGAAATGGCAGAGTGATTTTAACTCCATATTTTCTGTCTTTCTTGGGATTTGTTGTGCTCAAAGTGTGGTCCCCAGACCAGAGCACCACCATCACCTGTAACTTGCTAGAACTCACATTTGGTTTTTTTTTGCCCTTCTCTCACGTACTGAATCAGGAGCTCTGAGGTGTGGCCTGGCAATCTGTATTTTATTAAGCTCTCCAGGGGATTCTGATGCTTAAATTTTGGGAAGCACTGCTCTGTCGCTTCCTTCCTTTTACTCTTCACCAGAACTTTCTCCTACAGGGAGAGAGGAGCCAGTAATGAAGAATGAGCTGACATTTTCTGGGGCAGGAGAGTTTGACCACTCTGGACTTCTCCTCCCAGGAATGGGTCATAGGGAGATATTAACCTTGTCCTGGGGGTGGAGCCTTATAAGCAGTGGGCTGCCTCAGTTTCCCTAATGTGGCTGGGCACTTCCTTGTCTAACCTGCACCCTACTGGGTCTGGCTCACCCCATTGTGTGATAAGCAGATGACAGATGTAAGTGGAACAAAGCGGCCCTGGGGGATCAGGGGGAAGGCAGCCACAAGGATATTTGCCCCCTATCAGAATGGCTTCTGACTCAGAAATCCCAAAAGTGCTCTGCCCCCACTAGCTTCCTCTCTGGGCCCAAGAAAGCCCTGCATCCCATTTCAGAGTCTCCAGGATCATGGAAATAGACTTCAGAGCCTGAGAAATAAATAAAAAAAATTAGCCTCAGCTCCCATTGTACAGAGGCTACAGCAGATATTGAATTATTCAGGCAGTTTGGGTGTGAGCTGTTAGTTTTCTGCTGCTCTTGCCTTGACGGCCACCCTGACAGATTGATGGATGAGCCAGTAAAACACTTGGAGGCTAGGAGGAAAATTCTTAATCATAACTCACTGACGGGAGCTAGTGTTTTTTCTGCACTGGCAGCTCCAGAGGTTCAGGCTGGCCCAACCCTCCCTCAACTCCCCCTAATGAGGCTGGAGATGCCAACTGCAGAGTCATCTTTGGCATTGGGGGAAGGCTTGAAGAAGGATTTTAAAGAATGGAGCTGCTCATTTAATTTATTTTATGCTTTCATTTGAAAAATTGGGAGTGAAATTTACATAAAAGGCACAATCTTAAATGTACAACCCCATGAATGTTTACCTTTGTGAACATGGTGTAAGCAGCCACTCAGCTCAAGAGGTGAAGTGTTTCTATTCTGCTCATTCCTTTCTAGTCAATTTACCTCTGCTTCTAGACAATTCTTATCTTGGCCCCTAGAATCATAGATTAGTTTTGTCTATTCTAAAGTTTCATAAAAATGGAATCATACAGTTGGTGTCTGGCTCCCTTCATTAGCATTAATTAGCATTAATTAATTAGAGATTCATTCATGTTATTGAATGCTTTGGTAACTTGCTCATTTTTATTGCTGATGGTATTCCATTATATGAGTATACCACTATTTTGCTATCCATTCTCCTACTGATGGACACCTGCAATGTTCTGTAAATTATAAATAAAGCTGCTGTAAACATTTGTGTACAAACTCTCATATACATGCATACAAGGGCATGCATTTTTATTTTCCTTGGGTACCTATATTGCCCCTTAGGGAAGTGCTTGTCTAGTTTTGTAAGAAACAGCCAGATACTTTTTTTTTAAAGTGGTTGTTACAAGTTACAATTCTCATCAGAAATGTGAAAGACTTCCAGTTGTCCTGCGTCTTTACCAACACTTGTTATTATCAATTTTCAATTTTAGCCATTATGATTGATATGTAATATTATCTCATTATAATTTTATTTTTGTGACTGATTTATTGAACATCTTTTCATGTGCTTATTGATCATTTGCATTTGTGCAGTATCTTTTCAACTCTACCCCAAGACCATGCAGTTCTGTTTCTCCTCGGGAAGTCTTCCACCAGGTTTGAGAGCTTGAAGCCACAGTCTGGAGGAACAAGAGAGTTAATACCCAGGAATAATCCTCAAATAGCAGATAGATGATACAGCTTCTCCTTCCTCTAGTGGGCTGACTCTGACGTATGTCTCCTGATTATGCTTAGAAGGACCCTAGTGGGATTGAGCCCAATTGCCCACTAAGGTTACCAGCTCATTAACACACTTATCCTATATTAGCTTTTGTCCCTTCCTTACTGCTTTCTTTGTTCTTCCTGGGTTCATCTCCCAAATGAATTGCATTCGCCCAAGTCTTTGTTCCAGGATCTGCTTTGATGGTAACCCAAACTAAGACAGGAGATACCCCAGAAATTACCAAGAGCAAGAAGCTTCTACCTCCTCCAGGGCTGGAAGAACAAAGAGAGGGGTGGTGTTACTGGTGCCCAGGGGCTGGGGGCACCTGGCCGAAGCTGAATCACCTGAACTTGTCCAGAAGGAGCTGATGCCATCAAAGAGTTCAACACAGTTAGAAAAAGGAAGGAGAGAAATGGCCAGGCTCCTCCCTTCTCCCCATTCCCAAGTTTGCTGCCTGAGCTTCCCATTGTTGAATCCAGTTGACCCAGTAGCCTGCGAAATACAGCCTGAAGGGCCAGGCTTTCTGAGACAGAGTTGAGTCAGAAAAGGTTGAGGCATGTTATGAAATTATACAGGCCCAGACCAGTGAGATGCAAGTGACAGTGTTCCTTCCCAGAGATCCAGAGGTGAACTACTCTGCTTTTTCAGTGGGCACCTGGTCTGGATCCTAACCATGGCAGCTGTTTTTTTGTGCCCAGGGACCAGGGAATGACTTGAAGTCCTTTCTTCCTGGGGTACTTTGAGCTTTTGCTTTTCCAGAATGGTAGAATGTTTGGGTAACTGTTGCCTGCAAGATTAAAACCCAGCCAGATGGAAAATGGCAGGTGGTGTGCCAACCAAAAGGATTCATTCCCTCCACAGCAGGAAGGCAGTCCTCTGAGCCAGTGCCAGGGATGCCAGAAGCCTCTGCTGGCAAAGCCTTTCTTAGCAGATGGAGTTTGCAGACCTGGGTGCCCTGCAAGGGAACAGTTACACAGAAGAAAGAAATCCAGGCTGGGGCCTGCATGCTCACCCCAGCCCACCTACTAGCAGGTCAGGTGACCTAGGCGAATCTTCAGCTCCGCTGGCCTCTGCTTTGCCATCTATAAAATAGGATGATGACACTGGGGGTTGACTCACGTACCAAGGAAGTGCCTGGTAATAGGATGAACCTTTTTTGCTCTACATTCTCCTAGTTAGAGAAGGTGACATTGTGAGGTGTGCCAGAAAGTCTTTAGCACAGTCATTAGCCAATTTGTCTTTAGCACAATCATGTGGTGGGAAAACTCTGAAGTGGCTCCCAATGATTAATGATCAATTAAGCAGGTGTTTAATAAATGTTTGCTAAACACTTGAACGCATCAACACTGGCCCCTTACAGAATATTGAGTTAGATCAAACCATTTGGCAGGTGAAGCTCCTATGTCCTGTTCCAGCCCTTCCTACCTACCCTCCTTTCCATAGCCCCCCACTATGGTACTTGCACCCCTACTGATGTCTGCCATCTCACTGCCCTGCTAGATGGTGCTGCCTGCTGATTGGTGCCAGACACAGTGCTGAAGTCATTACACATATTGTCATTGAAATCACTCATTTGTTTTACAAAAACCTTGGGTCAGAGTAACCAAGATTTCAGGTTCTGGAGTAATCCTGCTCTCAGATCAGTTTCTTCCCATTCTGGGAGAGTGATCTTGCTAGAACTTGACCTTGTTGGACATTTTTCTAGTGTTTTTTTTTTTTTTGTAGTTGAATCTTAGTTATAGCATTATATTCTCAAAGAATGCTTACTTTCACTTCAATCTATATAAGTTTATTGACAATTGGCTTGTATCCGGCACATAGTAGATTCTTGAGAATATTCCATGTGAACTTCAGGAAGAAGTAGATGCTGTGGTTTTGGGGAGAGTGTTTTATAGTTATCTGTTAAATCCTCTGAGCTAGCTTATCACTTAAGGCTGTTAATCCTTATTTATCCTCTGTCTTGTTGTGTTGATCTGTCCCTAGTTATAAGTGTAGTATAAAATTCCTGACTGTTATTGTGTTATCGTCAATTTCTCTCTTTGATTCTACCAGTGACTATTTCTATATCTTGATGTTCCATCATTTGGTGCATATATATTTTTGTTGTGTTAGGCCCTTAATCATTATATAATGGCCATCTCTGTTTCTCATTACCATTTTTATCTGGAAATCTTTTTTATTTGATTTAAGCAGAGCTGTTCCTTCCATCTTCTGATTTCCATTTGCTTATAGGACTTGCTGCCAGCCTTTAACTTTAAGTCTGTGCTTTTCCTTAGTAGTAAGATGAGTTTCTGTAAACAACAAAAGGTTGGGCTTCTCCAGAAGAAAAACAGGTGCTATCGTACCTACTCATGTGTTTCTTAGAAAATTGGACGTTAATAGGTGGAAATGCTTAGACAAGACTTGCCCCATAATCATTGCTCAATCTCTGTTAGTTAATACAGGGCCTCTTGACTTGTGCTGTCCAGTATGGTGGCCACTAGCCATGTCTGACTATTTAAATTTAAATGAATTGGAATCAGGCATTTAGTTCTTCATCCCATTAACCACACTCAAGTGCTCAGTAGCCAGCATACTGGAGAGCACACGGCAGATTGTCTCCATTGATGGAAAGTTCGGTTAACCCTGTAGAAGAATGCAAAAGAAACTGGTAACCATGGTTAACTTTGGGGGGAGAATCTGGGAGATGGTGGGGATAGGGTGGACGTTTGGAACATTTTTTTAAAGATCATGATCACTTCTTATTTAGCAAAACACTAAAACAAAACAGTCCTTGGAGCAAACAGATTTATGCAAGAAAAATTGAGGCTCAGACAAGGTCCATGGCCCCTTGCTGGATATTGGAGGGGCTGAGGCTGGAACCCCATGTGTTACCTAGAATTTGGACTCTCCAACACCAGGTACCTGAGTTGGGGATTCAAATGGAAATGGGGGAGCCCCAAAGGCAGTCCATGTTTCAAAGGGTCCAGTCCTGAAGACTCTGAGGACCTATCCCTTAATTTAGTCCTGACCAGGGGCCACCTCATCACGGCCCTCAGAGAAGGGTCAGCTTGATTCATAGGTCCCTCTTACATGGATCGTGAGGAAAAGCTCAGGCTTTAGTGTCAGGGCATCCTGGTTTAAATCTGAGCTATACAACTGAACTGCAGTACAAGCTCATGCCTCTGTCTTCACATCTGCAAAATGGGCATAATAACTGCTCCGTGCTCCTGGTGCTGTTACCAAGATGAAGGGAGACAGTGTGAAGTACGAGGCTCATAGTGAGCCCATTGTGTGGGTGAGTTAGTGAGTTACTGTTAGAATCAAACTTTGCAGCTGGCCTCTGAAGGGGGATGCATTTGGAGAGCTGTCTGTGGCCCCTTGCCTTCCCAGCCCCTTCCCCATCCTCGTTTTTCCACATCCCTGGTAAGGGAAAGTGGGGAGGTTAGAGGCCTGAAATTCCTCTCAATGATGCCATCATGCCCACCCCAGCATGTCCCCCTTGGCCTGGAATAGTGTCAGAAAAACAATCTGATCTTATATTCTGATAACAAAGGGTGTGGCAAATTATGGGAGGGCCTTGAGCAGTATTTAAGGGGTTGCCATTAATCCTGTGTACAAATCACAAATGCATGGCGTGGCAGCAGCTGGGGGTTTTCATATTAATTGACTGGGGCTTCAGAACCAAGCTGAGAACCCACCAGGTAGGGCTGGGATTGGTGGTGGCTGCCATGTGGCACAGGGTTAAACAACTTAGTGATTTGGGGGCTGTGAAAGTACTCATGAGCCCCTATACTTCTTGGGAAACATTTGAAATGTGATGCTTCTCTCACTATGCTGTGCAGGGGGGCCAGGTATAGGCCTGGAAGTATGGAGGTAACACCTGTCCAGAGAGTGGCCCTAGGCTCTGCCTCATGGACTGGTTAGGGTGACTAGTCTTGGGTGTGTCCTAATGGTCTGAATTTGCATAATGGATCAGCTAATTAGATCATCAGGTTAAGACCAGGTTCCCATGCAGTCTCTTCCACTCCCTTTATCCACTGAAGCCTCCCAAACTTGCCTGCTGGGCAAGGAGTGGAGGCTTAGTTTTTAAATTTAGTATTGACACCATATATATATATATATATATATATATATATGTGTGTGTGTGTGTGTGTGTATGGTGTATATGGTATATATATACGTGTGTGTGTGTGTGTGTGTGTGTGTATGCCTTAGACTTGTGGCAAGCTTTCAGGCCATAGCGGCTCTGCTTTGGGTCAACCCTGTTCAGCTGGACATTGACCCATGAGGGTGTGTGTAGCTTTCAGTGTTTTATTGGGAAACTATTGTCCTTTCTTCTCTCTCTGTGCACAATAATTCTATTAACATTTTATTCTATTGAAGGTCTTACATAACAAAAATAGGCTTTGTCTTTATGCAGTGGGTGGCAGGACCCATAGTGTTCAAGTTTGGGGATCCCAGGGTGCCCCTCATGTAGGAGGAAAGGATGTTCTGAGCTATTTCCATGTAGGCTTTGTGGACCCCACCCCCACTCCAGACCAAAGCCATCAAGACATTGGGAAAGACAAATCCCGTCACCACCAAAAGGAAGGTGGCTGGGACCTGAGGGTGGAGTTAAGCAGCCAGGTTGGGTATAAAAACCAAATACATGGGCCTTGGGCTCTCTCGCTCGCCTCCTGGCTTCACGGCTCCTGGCTCGCGGCCAGCTCTCAGAGTGCCATTCGGGATTCCAGATAGGCAGATTGGGTAAGACGCATTTAAAATTTTGTCTCCCACTTTTCTCCCTGAGCTGTACATTTCCTCATTTCCCCTTCCCTTGTAAATAAACCTTTTATTAACCTTTCGCGTGTGCCTGCAGTAGAGCATTGATAAGTCCTTTTAAGCGCGCGGGTGAGGCACCCCGTTTTGTATTGGGGCTGCCCTGTTACACTCAGTCTGCCCACTAACAGGATTATGAGGTTCAGATCTTGGTACAGGGAAACACTGATATAAAATAGGTTGCCTGACTGTGGGTCCTTACCTGTACGCTTCAAAGGGACTTACAAGACTCAACTGCAGGTTCATAAAGGGTTTATTTACAAAAAAGGGGGAAATGAAGAAATGAATGACTCAGGGAGAAAGAGAGGGAGATAAATTGGTGAACACAGCCTACCAGATCCACTGAGCTGGAGCCCCAAGAGCATGCTGAAAGCAGGCAAAAAGCCAAAAGACACCCAAGGCCCATGTGTCTGCTTCTACACCAAGCCTCGCTGCTTAAACCCACCCTCAGGTCCCAGCACCCTCCCTTCGGGGGTGATGGCACTGTGGGATTTGTAGTCTTTGGTGTCTTGGGTCCCTTTGGTCTGGGACACCCTCAGACTCCAGGGCGAGCTGGGGCCGGCCTGCAGGTTGACCCACTCAGACTCTAAGCCAACCTGGGGCCAGCCTGCATGTCCAACCCCTCGGCCTCCAGGCCGAGCTGGGGCCGGCCTGCAAGTCAACCCCCTTGCCCTGCAGATCCATCCCCTCTGCCTCCATGCTGAGCTGCGGCAGGCCTGCAGGTTGACCCCCTCGCCCTTCCGGTCAACCCCCTAGGCCTCCAGGCCAAGCTGGATCCCGCCTGCCAGTCGACACCCTCATCCTGCAGGCTGACCTCATGAGCCTCCACACTGGCTGGGGCTACCTGCAAGTCAACCTCCTCAGCCTCAGGATCAGATGGGGACGGCCTGCAGTTTGACCTCCTCAGCTTCCAGGCTCTGCTGGGGCCGAACTGCAGGTCAACCTCCTCAGCCTCCAGGATGCACTGGGGCCGGACTGCAGGACTACCTCTTCAACCTCCGGGCTGGGCTGCAGCCAGCCTGCAGATATACCTCATCACACTCCCGGCTCGGCTGGGTAGGTCGGCATCCTTAGCCTCCGGGATGGGCTGCGGCCAGCATGCAGATCTACCTCCTCACGCTTGCAGCGCGGATGGGTTCGGCCTGCAGGTCTACCTCTCCACACTTCCGGCTCGGATGGGTTCAGCTTCTAGTTCAACCTCCTCAGCCTCCAGGCTGGGATGGGGTCAGCCTGCAGGTCGACCTCCTCAGCCTCCAGGCTGGGATGGGGTCAGCCTGCAGGTCGACCTCCTCAGCCTCCAGGCTGGGATGGGGTCAGCCTGCAGGTCGACCTCCTCAGCCTCCAGGCTGGGATGGGGTCGGCCTGCAGGTCGACCTCCTCAGCTTCCATGCTCAGCTGGGGCTGGACTTCAAGTCGACCTCCTCAGCCACCGGCAGGGCTGGGCTGGGGCCGCCCTGCAGGTCGACCTCCTCAGCCTCCAGGCTGGGCTGAGGCCGGCTTGCAGGTGGATCTCCTAAGCCTTAAGATGGGCATTGGCAGGCCTATAGGTCAACCTCCTCAGCCTCCAGACTGGTCTGGACCCGGCCTGCAGGTGACCTCCTCAGCCTCCAGGGTAGGCTGCAGCTGGCCTACAGATCTACCTCCTCACACTCCTGGCTCGGATGGGTTCGGCCTG
The DNA here is from genome assembly GCF_964194135.1 of Talpa europaea. Taxonomy (NCBI): domain Eukaryota; kingdom Metazoa; phylum Chordata; class Mammalia; order Eulipotyphla; family Talpidae; genus Talpa; species Talpa europaea. Next base: position 12,694,029 of record NC_140082.1, on the reverse strand, counting down.
CAGGTCGACCTCCTCAGACTCCGGGCTGGGCTGGGAATGGTCTGCAGGTCGACCTCCTCAGCCTCTAGGCTGGGCTGGGGCCGCCCTGCAGGTCGACCTCCTCACCTCCAGGATGCACGGGGACGGCCTGCAGATCTACCTCTTCACACTTCCGGCTCAGATGGGATCGAACTCTAGTTCGACCTCCTCAGCTGAGTCTGGCCTGCAGGTCCACCTCCTCAGCTTGCAGGCTTGGATGGGGCTGGCCTGCAGGTCGACCTCCTCAGCTTCCATGCTCAGGTGGGGCTGGACTGCAGTAGACATTCTCAACAACCGGCAGGGCTTCGGCCAGCCTGCAGGTCGACCTCCTCAGCCACCGGCTGGGATGGGGCCGGCCTGCAGGTCGACCTCCTCAGCCTCCAAGCTGGGATGGGGTCAGCCTGCAGGTCGACCTCCTCAGCTTCCATGCTCAGCTGGGGCTGGACTGCAAGTCAACATCCTCAGCCACTGGCTGGGCTGGGCTGGAGCCGACCTGCAGGTCGACCTCCTCAGCCTCCAGGCTGGGCTGGGGTGGGCCTGCAGGTCGACCTCCTCAGACTCCAGGTTAGGCTGGACTGGCCTGCAGGTCGACCTCCTGAGACCAAGGCAGGGCTGGGTCTGGCCTGTAGGTTGACCTCCTCAGCCACTAGGCTGGGCTGGGGCCGGCCTGCAAGTCGACCTCCTCAGACTCCAGTCTGCCTGGGGTCAGCCAGCAGGTCGACCTCCTCAGCCTCCAGGTTAGGCTGTACTGGCCTGCAGGTCGACATCCTCAGCCTCCAGGCTGGGCTGGGGCCGGCCTGCAGGTTGACCTCCTCAGCCACCGGCTGGGCTGGTGCTAGCCTGCAGGTCGACCTCCTCAGCCTGGAAGGTGGGCTTGGGCTAGCCTGCAGGTCAACTTTCTCAGACTCCCGGCTGGGCTGGGCCTGGCCTTCAGGTTGACTCCTCAGCCTCCAGGGTGGGCTGCGGCCGGCTGCAGATCTACCTCCTCATACTCCCGGCTCGGATGTATTTAGCCTGCAGGTTGACCTCATCAGCCTCCTGGATGGCTGAGTCCGGTCTGCAGGTCGCCCCCTTCAGCCTCTGGGCTGGGCGGGGCCAGGCTGCATGTCCACCCACTAGGCCTCCTTGCTGACTTGGGCCCAGCCTGCAGGTCAAACCACACTGCCTACAGGCCGCGCTTGGGCTGGCCTGCAAGAGGACTCCCTAGTCCTCCAAGCCAAGCTGGGTCTGGCCTGTGATGACCCCCTTGGCCTCCAGGCCAAGCTTGAGCCTGCCTGCAGGTTGACCCTCTCGGCCTCCTGGCTAACCTGGGACCGCCTTGCATTTGATCCCTGAGGCCGAGCTGGAGTAGGCCTGCACATTGACCCCCTCACCCTGCAAGTCAACACCCTCAGGCTCCAGGCTGACTGGGCCCGGCCTGCAGGTCTACCCTTTCGTCCTCCAGGCCGACCTGGGGCTGGCCTGCATGTTGACCCACAAGTCCTCCAGGCCGAGCTGGGGCTGGCCTGCAAGCCGACTCCCTCGGCCTCCAGGCAGAGCTGGGGCCGTCCTGTGGGTCGACCCCTTCAGCCTCCAGGCCACACTGGGGCCCACCTGCCGGTCTACCACCTCAGTCTCCAGTCTGACCTTGGGCCCACCTGCAGGCGACACACTGGACCTCCAGGCCGGGCTCTGGCAGGCCTGCAGGTCGACCTCCTCAACTTCCAGGCCGAGCTGGGATAGGTCTGCAGGTTGACTCCGTCGGCCTCCAGGGGGAAGGGAGGATGAAAGTGGGATGATAGGGGGCTTTGTCTCTTTACAGATGGTGCCTGGGTGATTCGGCACCAGCTGAACACAGAGCTGAGAATATTACCTGTCTAGCAGAAACCACCAACCAGTTCTTGAAATAGGAATGCAAACTCAGTTGAAACAATGGCATCCATTTCATGCTGATTTCATTCACAGAGAGCTTGTTTCAATGAATACATTTCTTAAGCACCTACTGTGTGCTGAGCTCCATGTGAGGCACTGTGGGAGTTGAGTGAGGCAGGGTTTCACAGTTAGGAGAATTCTGACTGCCCAGGACTAAATGCTGGCTGTGCCACGTCTAGCCGTGTGGACTTGGGTAAGGCACTTCACTGAGCCTCAGCTTCATCTGTAAAGTGGACAGTAACACCCACCCCATGGGGTTGTCACAGGATTAGAGGAGTCAGTCCACAGCCGGCATTTGGCACGGGGCCAGCACACAGTGCATGCTCAGTGAGCCTGGTCTTGTTGCCTTGAAGATGTAATGGGAGTCAACATCCCTGGTGATATGCAAACGGGGCTTCAGGGACATTAATGCCCAGATTACAAGGGCTCTCATCCCCTGTTTGTAGGACCTCACTCTCCTCCTCATTGTTTCCAGGGGAGACTTCCCTGTGCCAGGAAGTCATATGCCCTTGTCCCCCTGCACTGAGTCTCTGAGGTTGTCCAGCCCACAGGCTGGTCCAGTTGACAGCACCCTCCTGAAGGACATGGGTCCCTTCTTGGGCACCAACATTAAATCTGATCTGCTCTCCATGACCCATCCTGCAGTGGGGAAGAGGGTCTTTCTGTCTGGGGATTGCCTTGGTCACCTGGGTCCCAGAGCAGAGCAGCTTGACACCAGTTCCCCAAAATTTTTCACGAAACGGTTCTGTCTGGGAGGGCCCTGCCATGAGCTCCATTCTCTTAGTCAAACCATCTTAACGTCTCACTATGGTTGTGTGCACACTCACACTTGCACAAGCTCACTCATGCCTACATATGCGTGCTCCTTGCTCCACATCTGGAGCCATCGTGGCCACGGCGACCTTTTCCAAACAAGTGAATGGCCATAAGGGTCACATTGTGCCTACATCGCTCTTGTCAGAGAGGCCAGGCCCCATGCACAGGAGGGGCGGGTGGCTGCCCCTGGCGGGGGGTTGCTACGCGGAGCCACAGCCAGATGTGGTCCAGCTTTCAAGGGCTTTTGTTTTTGCTGGACAACTGGGAGGTGGGGAAAGTTAAGTGATTGACATGCATGGCAGTCAGGGGTTTCCCCGTGCCCTGCACCACCCCTTTCTCCCTCCTCCTCACCTCGTGGGAAGGCAGGCTCTTCCAGCAGAGCATCATGTCAAGTCAAGTGGTCTTGACTTATCACACATTTCTGTAAAGCTTGCTGGGTCCCCAGTGCTATGCCACAGCTTTCACCTGGCTCTCATCACAAGTCTGTGATGCGTGGACTCTTATTGCCCCCGGTTTACAGATGTGGAAACTGAGACCCGGATCACAGAGCTCGTGGGCTGTGGAGCCCAGCCTGTCTGGCTCCAGAGAAACGAGTTCTTAACCACCTTGCCATCTGCCTTTCCAACACCAGTGAGCTCAGTTTATTGAGGAGGTTTATTTGTCTTCCAGATCCATCCCACACTGGGTCTTGGGCAAGAATAACTTCCTGGTCCAAGTGGCAGAGGACCCTGATCTGTTCCTCCGTTAACCATGTCCCTCCCCTTAGATGAGGCATCCTGGTGACTGTGGGGACATGCCTGCCTCCCCCATCTTCTAGACCATGCTCTGGGTACCTGGGAACCCCAGTGCCCTGTTCAAAGGGCCTGTAGATCTCTCTCCAGTGATTTCATCCCTGAATCTCTTATCCCAAAGCCAGTGCATTTGACTCAAAAGTGGCCAAGAGGTGACTGTTTGTGGGAAACGTAGATGAAGTTGGTTGTGGGTGTTGGGTGATGTGTATACCTGTGGGTAGAAGGGTCTCTCAGCATGGGATAGAGCCAGGGGCAGGAAAACAGGAGCAGGCGTCAGGCCAGTGGCTGGCTTTCCTTGTGCAATCTCCCAGCACGGAACTCTGAGCAAGCCCAGAGTTCCGAAGCTGAACCTGGCCTTGGTTGCCGGGAAGGCCTATTTGTCAAGGTGGAGGACAGAACATTACTATTAAAGTTGGCAGGATTGATGGATGACACTGAACATTCAGACATATGGCATGTGGGCCTCCATATGGACTCTTGCCCTGGACTCCACAGTGTTAGGGGGGTCTGCGAGGTGGGTGCCCAGCTGCACCAGAGGGGCCCCAGGATGGAGATGGAGGAACTGCGGCCCCAGCAGCCAAGCTCGTTGCAGGAAGAGGGTCTTCACCTGTCAGCCCTGCAGGGTCCTCTGACGCAGACAGTTCTCTTGCCCAAAGCGGTGCCCCCTCTGGGAACGTCCCCCATGGGATGACTCCTTCTGTGAACCCCCTTCCTCCCTTCCCCAGGTGGTGTCAGCACCTGTGCCTTATGGCTTCACGATTCCTTCCACTGGGAAGTAGAATCTATTTCTAGATGCCACTAGATCTCAAGACTGGCTTGGCTCTGGGAAGGGGGCAGAAGTCACAGGTACCAGCTCCCAGCACAAGCCTTAAGAGACCTCGCAGGCTTCCTCTCACCCTCGCCTGAGCTTCCCAGCTCAGTGCTATTCAGATGTCCTGATCCCATGCAGGCTTCCACCAAGACTGACCTCAGGCCCCAGGGAGGAGCCTTGAATGTGGGGGATAGCACCCCTGGCCTTATAGCTTGCACCATGGAAGTGACAAGAAAGCCAGATGCATCAAGTGCTCCAAACACAGGGAGCACGTGCGACCCAAGGGCATGCACTGGCCCCACAGACTGCAGCCTCACCTGCTGGGAAGAATTATTGGCCTTGCAATGAGTGGAAAATGGGCTTTTCCCTCCCCCACCCCCCTTAGTTGCTCCCTCTAGTGACATTACTAAGGACCCCTAGTCCAGGAATCAGCCTCCTAGGACTCACTGGCCTTAGGGCCTTGGGGCCAAGTCGGGGCCTCAGGGTGCCTCCTGTCCTGGGGGCACAGCCCCCCTAGCATGTTTCCTTAACGATGCATGAGAATGACCCAAGCCCTTGCCCACCTGGCCCTCGCCCGCCACTCCCTCTGCCTGGCACGGTCCTCGCCCAGACTCTGCATGGCTGACGACCTGTCATCACTCGGGTCTCAGCTCAGACGCCTCCTCGGAGACCTAATCTGGTGCTCACGCACGGCAGCTCAGGGTTCATCACATCCCCGTCTTGTTTACTTTTGAGACTTGCCGAGTCTGACATGATCCTGGGCGCCCCTGCGGACTCCACGATGATCAGGGCCTGGCAAATAGCGGCGACTCCATGAACCTTGTTTGAAGAGATGAATGAACGGAAAGATGGACGCCAAGTGTGAGGTGCACAGTTGCCCTGCTGTTAAGAGACCCCGCGGTCTCTGATGAGCCTGCTCTGAATAGCTGTTCTCTCTCATGAGCAGCTTTTCTCGTTCATTCCCTCGTCCGACACCTCCCCCAGAATCTGATGGGTTTGGGCTTAAAACAATTGGGAATAATTTTTAGTTTTTCAGGTAATTCCTCCCACCTCACCTCTCTGTTTCAGAGGTTACCCAGTAGCAGTCTGGGCCCCCTAGGTAGGGCTCAGGTATGTTTTGATGGATAGCCTGGTGCTTCAAAAACAATTTGAACCAACTTTCATAAGCCAGGAGATTTTGTACTTAGAGAAATCATATTTTCTTCGGTCATTTTCAAAAACAAAACGGGAGAGCCAGCTCATCTTCCGGAAATGCAGAAATGGGACTGCCGCTTGGCTTAGCAATGAGGGCCTGGAATGGGTAGACGCTGCTCTCCTGGGTGGGGGCATCAGCCTCCACTGGCTGATGTTTCCCCTAATAACTGCCCCCTCCCACTCCCAGCCCACTGGTTCCTGGCACCGGCCTGGTCTCTGCCAGCATTGGCACCCCCTGATCCATTCCTTTCTGGCCCCCTGGCCCCTCCCTAGAACTCACTGCCTGGAGAGTCAGCTCGAAAGACCTTCTTGCTTCCAGCTTCCAGCCCACCCCCTCCTTCGCCCTGGCAGTGCAGATTTTAAAACAGGCACAATTGATTTGCCAAGGACATGTGATTAATTAGAAAGGAAGACTCGCTGCAGGAGAGCCTCTGAGGCCGGTTTGATCGCTGATGCCTCTTGAATTTCTCTGCCTTTGTTCTGGCCCCAGATGGGGGACTCCTTAAGCGGTGGGGGGCCGCTACATGCAGACAGTTTGCTGTTTATGACAACCACCATCCCAGCACCCCGTTTTCCACCTTGCCCTTCTCTTCTTGAAATCTGTCCCATGTATGGTGGACATATGCAGGTGGGGACAGAGACCCCCCTTTGGCAGGCTGCCAGGGAGCTTTTTGTTCTTCCCTAACACTTTGTTATCACCTCCAGCTTTGCTCAAGACTGCCAAAGGGGTGGAGGCGGAGGCGGGGAGGGGGAGGCAGAGGATCTGAGAGCTTTTGCTCAGCTGCAGGAGGGAGCTCTGTAGAAATGAACTCTCTGGCCCCGATCCTGAATCAGAATCTGCATTTTACCTAGATCCACAGACACTTGTATGACCTGAGCACTTTTTCTCTTTATCTTGGCTCCAAAGCGTTTAGGGAGAAGAGGTGCGGCCTGCCGAGTGATTCTTACATGACCTGGGGTCTGATTCTGAACCCCCCTGGCCACTCTCACACGGTGTCTGGTGCATAGTTGATGAGGCCCAAGGGTGCTGCGGGACCCCGAGGTTCTTGACTTCTACGCAGGAGAGAATTCATGTGGGAGTCGGTGTAGGTGAGTTAGAAATGAAGACCTATTGTAGGTGAAAGTACACGCCCAGGAGTGGGTGGGCAGGTCAGAGGAGACCGCCTCCTGGGGTCTTAAGTTGGCTGGTATAAACAGGCTTAGTTCGAGGGGGCAGGACTCACAGCTGGGATCCTGAATGTGTTTTGACAACTTTTGCTAAACAAAAGCAACAGGTTTAACAAAACCTACCAGACCCTACCCTCCAGTTGCTGAGATAAGAGGAGTTTTACAACTAGTGGTGCCAGTGTGTGGGATAAACTACTAGGGTTAGAATCAGACTAATAGGGTTTGCGTCGGTTTGTTCTGAAATGTGCACAGCTGTTTTTTTATTTACTTTTAAAAAAAGATTTATTTATTTATGCATACAAGAGCTGGGGTACAGGCCAGAGATGCAGGGGGTGAGAGGATTCATGGGACAGAGTGGGGAACAGAACAGGCAGACTGACTGAAATACACTGCTGAGGGGAGCAGCGGGCAAGACAGGAGCGGTCTGCTGCGCCATGTGGGTTGCTCCCTGGCCAGCTGCAGAGGCAGCGGATTGCTTCATAGTGCTGTGCTTAACTCCTTGCGCCACCAGCTGTGGCCCACAGCTGTTTTCTTAAATACTGAATGGGTTAGTAGGAGTCTGCAGCCATTGCACTTAATTCCTGTTCTACCTGTAGTGGTGCTTAGTAAGTTTTTGCAGCTTTGAATCCTCAATAGGGGTTAGGTTCCCTCTGTGGTCTCAACCTCGAGAATATGTTGGATATCTCTGGAGAACTTTAAACATGACTGGTCACTGGGCCCCTTCCCCAGAGGTTCTAATTTAATTGCCTGGGCATGGCCTAGGTGTAGACTGAGTGTGGCTTGTATATCCTGGGCATGGTCTAGTTGTGGGTTGGGTATGACCTGGGCATAGAGCCCTGAAAACTCTGGAAGTTACCAAGTGCAGCCCACTACGTGGGTGATGATAAAAGTTCTGAGAGGTCAGAATTGTTCTTTCAAATTCCACAGGGAGGCTGGGATATTGGGGATCCACTATGTGTGTTATTCTTCAGCTGTTCAGACATTTCCCTACATAAGAATGGCGTGGTGCCCTTGCTGGTTTGCATGTAGGGGCCCAGACCATAGTTCTAGGGCCTTTGGCTAAGATCAAGTATAGGGACTGTTATAGGACAGGGAGAGGGTCAGCCCAAACCCTGCAAACCTGCCTATTCTAAATGGGTTCTGCCATCCGCCGCATCAACACAAAACATATGAGACTTTAATGGGAAGGAACTTTAATAAAACTAGGAAACAATACAGGTAAGGCAAACAGTCTAGTTTCTAAATGAAGCATCCAGAGTTACCCGTCCCCTCGTGGGTAAAGTCCATCCAAATGGGATTGGCCCAGAACAAGGCCCCAAAGCCTGCTACAAGTCTAAAGCATCTTCCAGTGGGGACCCACAGAAAAGGGCCAGAAACAACCGGACAAGCCCGGAAGGAAAAGAGCAAAATCAACATCAAGATAAAAGCTGCCATTGTCACCTCCCCACGGGTCTCACCCACATCTGTGTCACCCAGTCCACGACCAAAAGACAAGCGCAGTTTCTTCACGTGTCTCTAGGCTCCATGCGCCTCCTCCAGGTCTCCTTCTGGCTCCATCCTGCTTCCTTCCTCAGTCTCTTCTGCAGCTTCTCCTCTTCCTGCTCAGCTCCACCCTCCCTTGGGTGGGGCAGGGAACCTCCCCCTTTCCTGGGAACCACCCTGTTACAGGACCATAACCTAAGAAGTGCTTATCTTTGAAGGATCACACTTGGGTGATGGCCCCAGGGTGAGATGCTCACTTTATGAGGACCCCAAAGGTCCTGAGAGATCATCTCCCTATATGGATATGCCTGCCCTTTTACTTCCCTCTCCTCTCTCACCTCCCCTGGTTAATTCCCTTTCTTTCATTACCTGTCAACTTGTAGAAATAACCTCCAGGAGGCCAACTAGCCCCAGGGTAGACAGGTTTCTTTGTGAAAAAATTTCAAAGCATCTTGCTTTTTTTTTTTTTTTTTTTTTTTTTTTTTTAAAGATTTACTTACTTTATTTTTGCATGAAGAGCTGGGGTTTAGGCCAAGAGGTAGGGTGTGTAGGAGGATTCACCAGAGACAGAGTGGGGAGCAGAACAGGTGGATCTACGGAAATACACTGCTGAGGGGAGCAGTGGGCAAGACAGGAGAGGTCTGCTGCGCTATATGTGTTAGCTCCCTGGCTAGGGATCCAGCTCAGGCCACAGCAATGATAGTGCTAAAGCTTAACCCCCAGGCCACCAGGGAGGCAAGCAAGGTAGGCACTCAAACTCGTGAGGTTGGGCTTGATGTCTGGCACCCCCTTCTGGACAGAAAGCTTGCAGGTGTCCGTCATTGTATATTTCCTGGGCACTTGACAAGGGCTTAGTAAAAACTGCAATGCACAATTGAATGACTGAGTGAGTCAATAAATGAGCAAATGCAACTCTGCACACACAGATGGTTGAAGGTGCCACAGTTGGGGGAAGGGTTTTACAGAGAAATAGTTTATCCAATTACTGTGAGGTATTTGGTTTGATCCTGTGGTGTGCCGTGAAGCACAGCTATTTCTTAGGTCTATAATTTTCCGATAATTAGACTTTCAGACACATATGTCTTGTGGTTTGAATATGATTCAGTTATATCTCTGTTGCTAAAGTAACTGCATACGTAAGCCCTCAAAAATTTGCTTTAATAGTGATGGGTTACTGTGAGTTTGTACTATTTAGGTAACTTACAATATTCTTTCAGGACAATATAATTACATGGCTGGGTTATTTTTAATTTCATGGGTAGTGTTTCTCAAGCCTCAGCCCTTCCAGTGCCACCTTTCTGATTTTTCCCTGTGTACAGTCTCTATGGTGTCACGGGTTCAATAATTTTCTTTATATCTACTCATTAAAAAATGTCAGTAAATGTACTCATTAAACATCAGTAAATGTAGCTCAAAGGAAAATTTGAATGACCACAGTAAATAGAAAATCTGGCATCACGTTCTGCAAATAGAAGATAACCGTAAAATACCACCCGGCCAATAATGTTCGTAAATGTTTGCTGGATACGGCTGCCTGCCGAGGAGATTGGCCACCGGAGAAAGTGTTAAAGGCTTGTCAGTATCAAATCAAGGCTTTTTCTTAAGTATAATTAGAAGGACTGAAAAGAATTGAAAGAGAATAACTTTCTGCTATTGTGATTCCATATTTGCCTAGTGTCTCTTCCTTGTTACAGGCTATTGCTTTAGCATATAAATTCATTCCTATGAGCTCATAGTTTGCGCTTATATTTGTTCTTTTTTATATATTTTACATCATTCTTCATTTTTGTGCTCTCAGGTGTCATCCCCATGAAATTCCCACCACCTATTTGCCCTGGAACCATCACCCTAGTCCCTTGTGCTCTTCCCTCTCCTGTCTTGATCCTTTCTCCTCCTCCACCCCTGCAGAATGTCTCTGATTTATAGTTGCCTATTGATTTTCATTTTTAATTAATTATGATTACCTTTTCTCCCTGATCCCTTATTTGGTTCCTCTATATTTCTCCTATGAGTGAAACCATCCAATATTTTTCTTTTTTTTTTTTCTGGCTCATTTCTCTGAGCATGATCCCTTCCAGCTCCATCCATGTTGCTGCGAATGGCATGACTTTATCTTTTTGATTGCTGAGTAATATTCCATAGTGTATATGTACCACATCTTCTTGATCCAGTCATCTATTTTGGGGCATTTGGGTTGTCTCCATAGCTTTCCTGTTGTAAATAGTGCTGCAGTAAACATAGGGGTTCAGGTGTCCTTTTGAATTAATGTTTTTGTGTCCCTCTTATAAAGTAATTATCAAATTTGATGTTTTAGGATCAAGTTTACTCTCCTTTTGTTTTCCTCCACTCCTTTTCTTGCAGTTAAGTTAGAAAGGTAGAGCTTGACAAGGTCTTGAGGTCTTCAGTTCTGCTTAAATTGTGAAGTTAAAAACCACAAATCAACACACAGGTACCTTTGGGGTGTCAGTGACCAGGGTTGGAACACTGGCTTTACCTCTTATTTGTTCTGTGCTCTTGGGAAAAGCATTTCATTTCTCTAAGTTACATTTTCTCAGCTGAAAAATGTGAATAATCATATCAGCCTCAAAGGCCTGATGTGAGGCTTATAGAAAAGTGTGGTATGTGAATCCCCTCTCAGACAGGACATGTGGCTGGTCGTTGGTAGTTACTATCGATCCTGTACGCTCTGAAAGAATAGTGTCTGTCTTACGGCCACAGCCCCAGTGGCTGGCACCTGGTCCCTCCTCAATAAATAGCCTTAGATGTGAACAAGCTGAGGAGTACGGGGTAGCTGTCTGCTCGCGCTGCCTTCTTCCAAGACTTCTTTTATTAGACCAGCTGAGAAGTGTCGTGTGTCAATTGTCTTTGGGAACAGCATGGCCCTTGAAATCCTTGGAGCAGGAGCTGTGCTGGGTAGTCAGTAGGAACAGTTTCAAACTGTCACAGATGGTAGAAACAGGACAGCAGATGTGAGGCCACAGGATCATAAGCCGTCAGAACTAGAAGGACCTGGGCCTCCCTGGTGGCGCAGGGGTTAAGGACAATGCTATCAAGCTATCGCCAGCCACTGCAGCACAAGTTCGATCCCTGGCCAGGGAGCTACCCACATGGCACAGCAGACCTCTCCTATCTCACCCGCTGCTCCCCTCAAGGGTGTATTTCAGTATATCTGCCTGTTCTGTTCCCACTCTGTCTCTGGTGAATCCTCTCACCCCCCGCACCTCTGGCCTACACCCCAGTTCTTGTATGCATAAATAAATGAATCTTTAAAAAAAAAAAAAGAACTAAAAAAGAACTAGAAGGACCTGGTACTTTCACTGTACAGAGGGGAAACTAAGACCTGGAGCAAGGAAGTGGTGTGAGTAGGTCACCCAACTGGTGGGCAGCAAGATAAAGGCTTGAACCCACATCTCCTGGTGCCCATCGGGTCCAGACATCTGTCCTCACACATGGCAATCCTTGCTTACTTCCTCTAGCTCTTGTCATTGAATGATGATTTTCTTCTTCCTCTCTGGAGTTTTGCAAAGTCTCTGGCCTCATCTTCCCTCTTAGAATAAACCCATGTACTCTGCCAGCACCTGCAGAAATCGGAGGATGCTGGGAGTTCCATGTGTGCACATGGCAGCCTATTAGGATCCATCTGTGACCCCAGGGTTGTAAGCCTGTGCGCCAAGCTGTCTCCAGCAAAACATTGCTTAATATCTTCCCTCCTGGGTCTCATCTGTTGCACTAACCATGTTTGTTATTTAATATTATGCAACATTGATTAAGAATATGAAAAAAGGAAAAAAGTATCATGAAGAACTTAGAAAAAAATATCTCCACCCCATAACCTAGCGATGACCACTGCTAATACCTTGGCACATTTCCTTCTAGTGTTTTTTTCCCTCCCTATATACGCATTTTCCTTTCTCCTGCCCCCTACTGGACTCACATCCTCGACACAAAGCTTTATGCCTGCTTCCCCCCACTGCCATTGAGATATGATCATTTTCTAAGGGTATGACTTGTGCCAACTTGCTTTCCAGATGAAATACCCACGTGCCCCCCTCTGCCCATCACCCACCCCCAGCCATGCCGTCGAGGGTCTGCTCACTGCATCTCCTCGTACTATTATTTACAAAAGAAAAATTTGCTGACTCTCACTGAATCTTAAGATGTGTGTTTACGAGCTGATGGGGCCTCAGGTCTGTTAGAACCTTATCTGGGGAAAGAAATTTGAGGTCGCTCAGAAGCAAGTCTAGGTAGAAGGGATAACTAATTATATTCCAGAAGATCTTTCAAGAGATGCAGCTTCGCTGCTCCAATGTGCAGACAACAGCTCTCTGAGATGAGAAAGCATCTCCATGGAAAGTTCCTCTGGGAGCCTGTTTTCATGGCACAGACCAGGAAATGGCAACTCCAAGAACACTTGGCTGGCAGTCTCCACTCATGCTTGTGCCCGCCTGAATTTCTCTTTTCCTTCCTGGTGGCGACAAAGAATCCATTCAAGTTTGACCTCAATTCTAGGTCAGAGGTTTGAGCATCCAGGAAATGTGCTTATTCTGCAGAGTAGCACCTTGTCACTTGGTGATGTCATCCAGCAAATGTCAGGAACACCAGCCCTAGTCCTAGGCCCTAGGGACCCAAAGGTGGGGCAGATCTCTGCTGTCATGTTTGTCACCATTTGTGGTTATTTGAAATTTGATGAAAATGTTGGGACCTTCCCACTCAGAAAATTTATGCCACACAGGCACATACACCTGTCTCCTAGGAGACCATCAGTGGATTTCCCAGGGAGGGGGCACAGATGCCGGGTATCCAGATCATTATGATCTAATAAATGAAAAAAAATGATGTCATTGGCATATTGGTATCATTATAAGTACATAACACCTTGAAGTTCAACTCCTAATCTAGGTTTCCTTCCTCCTGCTGCAGGATTTGACTTTGCCACTTGAACCTGGGATCCCAGGTTCTACATGTGGGCTGTCGGAGGTGCTGCAGCTTCGGCAGAAAATCTGACCGACGTGGTCCCAGCCCAGAGCGAGCCTGCAAAGCAGCGGACAATCCTGTCCCCACCTGACCTGGGCTACCCAGGGACACGTGCTGCATCTCAGCAGAGCACTTGACCTCTGGCTCCCTCCAGCATTGCACTGGGAAGGAAAGAAGGTGAATAAGCAGAAGAGGGACATGCACATGGCCGGGGTGTTAGGGTGCCTGGATTTACCAGGTCTGGTGACCTCCTGTCTCGACAGGAGGCTGTGGGTTGCTGAGTCCAATCTAGTCTTTTAGACCATATAAGGCCCCCATTAGGGTTTTAAGAACCAGTGTGCCTCGAAGAGTCAAAACAAGGTGGACATGTGGGCGTGGGAAGACGCCAGGACGCCACCACGAGCCCCGCGATCTGGGAGGTCCAAATCCTGCTTTCAGTGCAGTTTTCCATCTCACAACCCAAATCCTCTTAAACCAGTGAGGAAGGGCAGGGCCTGGGTCCGCCTCCCAAAGAAGTAAGTCCCAGAAGAGAGAGGAAGACACATCTTTCCAGGGTGAATGATTCATAGGTTCCCTCTGCTGAATTCTAAATGCTCTCGTGGGTCCTGGGCTCTTTCCTCTCGCCCCAATATCACACAAAGAGGATGTGGAGTGCGCTGAACCAGGAGGCAGTGGGCTGCTTCAGAACAGGCAATGGGCAGCACAAAGAGAAATCTTATTTACAAGCCCTCGATGTCCAGCGCCCTGCGGTGGGACTGCTTGGGCGAGCCTGGGAATATAGAGGGGCGTCCACTCAGACCCAGGCTGGCTGCTCCAGTGGTAGACCCTGTGGGGGTGGCCTGCCCCCTGGGTCACACGCACCTTTGAGAAGCCAGTGAGAGTGAGGGCCTCTGTCTCCCTGCATTTCTATCACGTAGAATTTGAGGTGGCTTCGGACCACTGGCACCCAGCCGTAGGCACCTCGGCCGTTCAGGAGAGCAAGTCTTAGCTGCGTAGACCACTGAGGGAGGTGAAGAGCGCATGGACTGCAATGGCTGCTGGTAAAGACGGTTGTGGTGACACCAGTCAGGCAAGTTTGTTCTTACAGGGCCAGAGAGTAAATATCCTATTTTATTATTATTTTTTTTAAGATTTTATTATTTATGCCTACAAGAGCTTGTGTGTAGGCCAGAGGTATGGGGGGTGAGAGGATTCACCAGAGACAGAGTGGGGAGCAGAACAGGCGGTTCTGCTGAAATACACTCTTGAGGGGAGCAGTGGGCGAGGCAGGAGAGGTCTGCTGCGCCATGTGTGTTGCTCCCTGGCCAGAAATCGAACTTGTGCTGCAGAGGCTGCAGATTGCTTCATAGTGCTGCGTCTTAACCCCTTGCGCCACCAGGGAGGCTCATTTCTTTTACTTTTTGATTGGCCCTAACTGGTGAATTAGAAGGCGGCCCCAAGCCAGAATCCTGGGTCCTGTTTATCTTGTTACCCTTTCAGTTCCTGGGTCATAGGGTGGCCCTGTTACGGAGCAGCCCCGATATGAAACGGGTTGCCTGGCTGTGGGTCCTCACCCGCGCGCTTAAAAGGGACTTATGAATATTCCACTGCAGGCACACACAAAAGGTTAGTAAAAGGTTTATTTACAAGGGAAAGGGAATTGAGGAAATGTACAACTCAGGGAGAAAATAGGGAAATAAAGTCTTTAATGCGTCCTACCCGATCCGTCTACCTAGAAACCCAAAGGCACTCTCCGAGCTGGCCGGGCACGAGCTGGTGGAGAGCCAAAAAGGGACCCCCCCAAAGCCCACGTGTCTGCCTTTATACCAACCTGGCTGCTGAACCCCACCCTCAGGTCCCAGCCACCTTCCCTTGGGTGGTGATGGGATTTGGAGTTCCCAGTGTCTGGCTTTGGCCTGGAGTGGGCGTGGCGTCCACACAGCCTGTATAGAATTAGCTTTAGGACAGCCTTTTCCCCCTAACAGCCCTAGGAGGGGATTCTGTACAGCTGGGGCTTTCAAGTGGTCAGGAAATATTTAATACTTACAGGCTGCCTACCAGGCCCCCAGCTGTGCCTACAGCTTTACCTACAAGGTGGGGCTGCTCTGAAAGCGCCCCTGGCGGGGGTGTATGGGTGAGCACAGAGTGGGGAGCCGGGTGGTGGCACCTGGGACACTGCAACTGAGGGGGATCTGAGGCCTGGCACCCCTGGGCGTCCCAACCCCTCCTGTCTGTCCTCAGAGGCCCCGACCGAGTTCAGGCTTTCCTCTGAGTCAGAGGCCCCCGGCAGGAAAATAAACTTTCTGTTCTAAAGGGAGGAGGGAGAAGCTCGCTTTTCAAAAATAAGAGAGGCAGTCCCGTTGCTATGACGAATTCCCTGTGTTGCTCTGTTTTTTTTTAAAAAAAATTATTTTTTTTATGACCCACATAAAAAGGTACATACAGCCTCCTTGTGAAAACACATGGAAAAATCTCCATCTTGCGCCCGATCTGAGTGAAGTTCAAGGGGCTGTGGGGCCAGGAGAGCTCATTTTAAGGCCTTTGAAGACTCAGGGCTCTTGACGTGTTGGGGACCCCACCCTACATCACAGCAAACCTCAGAAATGTCCCTGCAGATCCCATTACACACAAGATTTTCTTACAAAAATATCTGAAAAGGGTTTCCAATAATCCGTACTACATGGGGTTTATGAAGAGGACATTAGGCGCCGTCTCCTTGAGGCCTGCGCTGCTCCGCATCGCCAGCAAGTTGGAGTCCCCTCGCTGCTGGACCTTGGGTGTTTAATCTGACAGCTGCCGATTTTGCGCTTTCTCTGACCTGCTGGTGTTCCAGGGGCGGTTTGCTTGTGGTTTCAGGCAACTCTGGGACTAGGTTTCTCATACACAAAATGGGAGCGATTCAGAAAAAGATGTGCAGAGGCAGAGGTGGACAGAGGGACAGCGTGATAAAGCAAAAGGAGCACAGTAGAAATCAGAGGTGACTGAGGGTGAGGATATCAGGGAGTTTCTTGAAATATTGTTGCTGCTTTTCTCGAAGTTTGAAATGATATCAACATGAAAAAATGAGCTGAAATTATATCAAAATGAAAAAAATGAAAAATTCCTTCTGCCCGAGGGTGGGAAGACGGGAGAGGGTAGATCAATGAGAAGCTTTCTCACTGTGCTCACAAGGAGCCCAGCAGGGCGCCGGAGCAACTAGGGGGTCGGGGTCGAGGGGTACGGCTCCCTATTCCCTATCCCATTTAGCCACTCAGGCCCACCTTCATGTGCCTTACATTGTGTGGACCCAGACAGATTCTTCTGGAAGGAAGGCATCCTTTTTTTTTAAACATTTATTTATTCATACACACAAGAACTGGGGCATAGGCCAGAGGTACGGGAGTGTTAGAGGATTCACCAGAGACAGAGTGGGGAGCAGAACAGGCAGATCCACTGAAATCCACTGCTGAGGGGAGCAGCGGGAGAAACAGGAGAGGTCTGCTGCGCCATGTGGGTCAGCTCCCTGGCCAGGGTGGCTGAGGATTGCTTCACAGTGCTGAGACTTAACCCCTTGCGCAGCCAGGAAGGCCCAGGAAGGGGTCCTCTCAAGAAAAGTCAGAGACCCATGGATGCAGAGTCACGGGCTAAGGGAGGCTGAAGGTCCCTGAGTCCTGTGCCTGGGGAGGCTTTGGGTTTTTCTAACAGTGATGGGAGAAGAAGTCACTGTTTGCAGATTGGTGGGTCGGGCAGAGGAGGAGAAACTAGTTCAGATGGTGATTTCGGGGATTCTGAGACTTACTGCCAGCCCCTAGCCACTTGAGCTCAGTACCTGCCGATGCTGTTCTAGGTACTTTCCATTCTCACAACTCCCTGCCAGGCAGCTACTGTTACTATCCCAGTGTCCTACACAAGGAAACTGAGGATCCGAGAGGTGAGTCACTTTCTCATGGCCACACAGCCAGGGACAGGCAGAGCCGGGCTGCGAATCCTAGCACCTGGCTCTGAGCATGGCTTTCCCGCCTTCATGTCAGTGACACAGCAGGAACCCAAATATCAGTGAGTGATGCGAAGCCAGGCCCACAGGGGTGGGGGTGAGGGATGACTAAGATGGGCTCTGGACACAGAGCACAGAGCACAGAGGCGTGGCCACGTTACCTGTTAAATGTTTTTCTGGGCCCAGTGTACAGCTACTATGTGTGTCATCTCAGAGAATCCTCCCAGCCAGCCCTACAAGAGCGAGATTACAAATCTCTGTTTTATAGAAAAGTCAAGGGAAGCCCAGAGAGGGTAAATGCCTTGCTCAAGGCCACACAGCAAGAAAGTGTTAAGGCTGGGGGGATGTCAAACCCAGCAAAAGTCTGTGTACTAGTCTGAACTGCTACTATGCAGCGGCTCTCATGCTTCTGATCCTTTTCTAGTAGCTTATATAACAGTTGGCCTGGAGAGGGAGGTGCGGGGGTAGGCACTAGCTCAAGCATTTTTAGTACGGGTCAGGTCTGTATTAGGAGCTGGGGTAACATGAGTTGAGGGGCAGACGTGTGCTCAGCAAAATAAAAAAAGCAGTGTGATTTCAGAAAGTTTGAATGTGTGGGTCAAGTACAGACATGCCCAACAGAAGATTGACTTCCCTAGGTAGGTGGGATGATAAGGGGCAATCCTGGAAGCCTGCCTGAAAGAGATGGCATCTGAGTTAGATTTTGAAAAATGACCAGTTTATTAGACTGGGCACAGGGTGGCAAGAGAGGGCATTTCTGGAAGAAGGGGCAGCTGGGGCAAAGACATTGGGATTTGAAACTGCATAATGGGTTCAGAGTAGAAGGAGGAGAATAGGCAGAGACAAGATCACAAAAATCCTGTGTGTGTGTGTGTGTGTGTGTGTGTGTGTGTGTGTGTGTGTGTAGCAGGGATGGGAGGGCCCTCTGGGAATGGGGAGGATAAAGTTGCTAAGGTCTTGCTTTGGCTGGGAGCAGTTGCTAATCTTCTCTGGGCCCTTCCACCTCATGGAAAATGGAAACTTTCCCAGAACCAAATTATGTGCAATCAGGCATCACCTGAGAGCTAGGGAACGGCCAGGGGATTCATGCCCAGCTCCTCCCATCCCCGTCCTGGAGAAAGGGACCAGAACAACCCTACCAGGCCCTCCCACCTCTCCTACCCCACCCAGACACCCAGGGTGGTCCACTACCCAGCACCTCCGAGTGGAGACTGTCTCTTCCAATAGGAGAAGCCAGGAGGGTGGAGTCCAGGGTTCATGGGGAAGCGATGGGCCTTTTATCCATCCCCCACCAAGAAGGCGCCCTCCCCACACTTAATGCTTCCTCTCTCCTTAACCCCCCCAGCTCCCCTTGGGCGCCACTAACTCCAACAGGGGCTGAAGCCCAGTGCCTGGGTGCTTGCTCATCACGCAGGATTAGCTGGACTGTGGGCATCTGCCTCCTTCCTCCTTCTCAGTTCCCCAAACTCAACTTCTCATGTTTGTGCTCCTTCTCTCCTTGTCAGACGGTCTCCCAGGGCTCGAGTCACCCCCATTCTCAGAGCCTGGTCTATAGGCTGGGGGATCCACTCCTGCTGTTACTTGCGCACATGCCCTGCAGACACAAAGCAGACCTCCACTGACACTGTTGGCTGAGCATGTTATAGGTACCTGCTGACACTTGACCCAGGGCTCAGCTCCCCTGACTTGGATACATGATTGTCCTCTCGGTGGTTGGGAACCAGAACTTGGCCATCAGGAGAAGTCTCTGGGTCCTCAGCCCCAGCCATCGGAGGCAGGTGCTGACCTAGGTGGCCCTTCTGAGACACAGGGCAAGTTAGGGTAATTAGGCAGTTTTAGGGACACTGCAGGAGAAGACCTTGGAGAATTGAGGAAGGCTTCAGAGATAAGGGCAGCAAGAGGAATGTAACTAATTCCACCCGGAAAAACAAACATCCCAGGACCAAGGACAACATTGTTAACGCTGGCCTTGGTTTCCTTCAGGTGGTAAAGGGAGGTAGAGATTGGGGAAATGGAGAGTGGTTTAATTTATGGACACATTAGAAGGGCAGCTGTTTAACTTCAATGCAGGGATGCCCATCCAGAGGACTGGGCCATGAAGATAAAGATGCAACAAATGGGGAAAGACAAACCTGCTAGATAAGGAATGTGAAGATCCCCCACTCAGTAGCAAATTAAGTGAGAGAGCCGAGAACTAAGCAATCACAAAGAGACTGGTGGAGCTTTAGAATAATGAGGGAAAGAAGGTCTATATTCCCTGAGACACGACTCCACTTTGGCTTCCTTGCCCCTCCCAGGCCTGGTTTCATGGCCTGGGAGTCCCACTTTATTTCTGTTCTTTTTCTCCTCAGTAAACTTTTTCTTTCTCTAAACAAACCTGCCTCTTCTCGCTTGCTTGCCTGAGCATCTGCGAATATCCTGCTCTGGCTTTGTGAGACACCAACCCGTGGGGGTCTAGTGCCTGGGATCCGTTCCTGGCTGGGAGACTAGGCCTGACAATTCTGGTATCACTTCTACCCATTCATTTGACAATGTGTCAAGCATCAGTCCCTGCCCCCTGGAAGGGGGGAAGTGGGTGGTATGCGCACAGCACTGATGCCGGAGTGTATAACAACTGTCGCCACTTTACCACGAGTTCTTGTCTCGCGAAACCGTAGAAAGGAATCCACAGACCTTTTGAAGTCAGTAAGCAGAGAGAGACAAATCTTGTCTTTGAAAGAAGAGTTTATTTAGGAAGAAAAGAGACAAAGAAGAAAGACTCCCAGGTATAAGTTACCTGGGAAGGGCCGAGATGAGCCGGTACAGGATATTACTTTAGGAATATATACTTTCTCTCTCTCATTATGTTCAAATTTCAGTCTCTCTTCCTGATTGGCTAACTCCCAGAGGGTACTAAGTGGGGGAATTTCACATTCCTTATCTAACAGCTTTTTCTTTCCCCATTTGTTATGCTTATCGCTTTATCTTTATGGTCTAGTCCTCCAGGTGAGCATCTCTACACTTTATCTTATCACCTGAAGAAAACCAGGACCATCCTTAACAATATTGTCCGTGGTTCTAGGATGTTTGTTTTTCCCCTATTGTTAACAATGGTCCTGGGATGTTTGTTTTTCCCAGTGGAATTGGTTACGTTCCCTTGGTTGTCCTTATCTCTGAAGCCTCCCTAACTTCTTCTGAAGCCTCCCTAAAACTGCCTAATAACCCCAGCTTGCCCTGTGTCTCAGCACAAAGGGTCATCCCATTACTGTGGAGACTGGTCTGCAGTGGAGGCCAGGCGGGGTCTTGACCTGTCTTGGGAACTGGAGAAGGGGAGATTTCAATTGACACCTGAAGGTTTGGCTCTTCAACCTCCCTTTTCAGCTTTGTCATCCCCTTAGTTTTCTCCTCTGTGGAAGATGAGGTTGGTGGGAGCCAGGATATGGGGGTTTTGATTGACCACAGTGAAGACTTTACACTCGGGAGCCATGGAGTGTTGTAGAGCAGTGGAGTGGCATTGAACCAAGTGAGCTCCTCTTGGTCCTGTTGAGATGCCTGTGACTGCACTGGATGCACCTGGATAATCCAGGACACTCCTCCCCTTCCATCCATGCCTTAATCACACCTGTCATCACACGAGAGCACCGAACAAGCCGAGCAGGCCAGCAACTTGTCCAAGGCCACACGGCCAGTCTCATTCCCACATCTTAAAATCCAAAAATACACAGTTTGGACTTAAAGAGGCTCCCTCATGTCCCAGAAAGCAAGTGTCTTTCTGCCTCGAGCCAGCCGCAGCAGCCTGGGTGTCAGGGGTTCCTGAAGGATGGGATGGCATCTGCGCAATTGTAGAAAATGAGGGACAGGGGGAATGAGGAGACGCAAACACTTGATCAGGGTGCAGACTTCATCCTGCTGAGGGGCTTAGCAGCCTAGTATTTATACATTTCAAGCAAACCCCCGAGAGTGCTAAGCATATGCATTAAGGCAGGAAGATAAAATTCATCACATCTTTCTCAAGAACAGCCAAGGGTCTATTTGCCCTCCTGCAGAGGTCGTGATGTTGTAGAGCAACCCCGATACAAAACGGGGTGCCTGACTGTGGGTCCTCACCCGCGCGCTTAAAAGGACTTATCAATGCTCTACTGCAGGCACACGTGAAAGGTTAATAAAAGGTTTATTTACAAGGGAAGGGGAAATGAGGAAATATACAGCTCTGGGAGAAAAGCGGGAGACAAAGTTTTAAATGAGTCCTACCCGATCCGCCGATCTGGAACCCCAAAATGGCGCTCTGAGAGCTGGCCGCCAGCCAGGAGCGGTGAAGCCGGGAGGCGAGCGATCGCGAGCCAGAGAGCGAGCCCTAGGCCCACGTGTTTGGTTTTTTATATCCAACCTGGCTGCCCAACTCCACCCTCAGGTCCCAGCCACCCTCCCCTTGGTGGTGATGGGATTTGTCTTCCCCAATGTCCTGATGGTTTTAGTCTGGAGTGGGGGTGGAGTCCACAAAGCCTGTATGGGATTAACTCAGGACATCACTTCCCCCTAACAATTCTCCCCTTTCACTTTTTGCCACCATTTCCATGGTGATGAAGATCAAACATATGGATGCTGGGATACAGTCTCAGATGAAAGTTTTCCAGGGTTCCAGTCTGAAAGAAAACGAATCCCTCCAGGTATTGTCCATTGTGGAAAGCAAAAGTCCTCCATTCCTGGAAAAACAGTTCATCAGTCCCAGCCGAAAGAAAACATCTGGAGGCATTAGCCAGAACAAGACAGCAGATATGTCAAGATCACAGGAAAAAAAATGTTAAAATGGTTCAACTTATGCAAAAATGAATTCTCTCAACCTTGATCCCAAACTTTAACAGCATAGCAAAAGTTTGCAATTAAGTCTACTTTTAAACCATTTTGCCTATTTTTGCATAAAATCACAGGGCAGAATAACTAAGCAGCAATTTTAGCTGGCTTTGTTGAAATACTCCATATAGGATCAGAGCGAACCATTGGCATCCGGTCGATGTAGGCTTCAGGTACAAAGTTAGTCTCATCAGACTCCACCTGGGCTTTCCTCTTCTCGAGGGTACCAGGGCATTTTCGTTGGCCGGGTTGTCCAGTCCTGCCAATGGAGGCAAGCTTCCTCACCTTCTTTGGAGGTCTCTGGAACCCTACAAACAAGGCAAACAGGTTCTCCTCTTCTTGGTTCAGCTCTGTTTCAACTTTCTGGAAGAACTCCACACAAAGCCACACAATGAAACTTATGTCCAATTTTTTTCAGTTTAAACAAAATCCCTATGGAAGTTATACAAAAACAGACTCTGAGATAAGTAGTAAAAGATTACTACCACTATTTTTATGCTGTGTTGGTATCAAGGGGAGAGAAAATGCAAATACAAGTTAGCTTTGTTGGAAAAAAAAATTACAACCTTGCTGCAGATCCTGGTCACCAAAACAAGAAAACTTTGTGGATTTAGAGCAAAATGCAAAAAAAATCATCAGTATTATTATGTCAAGGAAAACCTAGTAAATATGAGGCGTATGTCCAAGTCTATTCAGTCCTTAGTAGAAAAGTTTTACTCTCAACAGTTCCATCAATAGGAATCTGTTGAGACCTTTTCTCCCTATATTTTCAGAAACAATTTCTGTAGATGTGAAACAATTGAATTATATAATATTACAAGGTGACAATCACCATTGACAATTTACATACATACCAGATACTACTGTTAACATTTTGTACATACCAAAGTTTTACCATTTTCCCAAGTGACAATGCTTCCCTTCCAGTTTTACTTCATTAGGTAAAATCCAAATAGAAAAAAATTCATCTAATGCCTTTCCCAGGAGGAAAGGGAGAAACTTTGTGGAGTGTCTCAGGAGCTCTACTGAGGTTCCACAAAATTTCCTTGCATCAGCCAAATGACAGGCTACCAAATTTGTACTTGAATTTAGATTTCTGGGAAGCTTTGCCATAAATATCAGAAAAATAACAGAAACAACAATGTTCAATCTCTATGAAGGCACCGGCTTAGTTCAGTAGCACAATGTTGACAATCAAACCATAACCTTTAGTTTTTTTCTCATAACTGGAGACTCTCTTTTTTTTTTTTTTTTTTTTTCAACGTCTATGGGCACCATGTATACCAATTAGTCAATCACTTGAGGTCAAGACAAGGACACAAGGAAAGGACATACAGACATACAACATATAGACACAAAGAGCTCATTAGTTACCATTTATCACGCGTGGGATATCTCATGCAACTGCAGTTTCACTCATTGGCCAAAGTAACAAAAAGAAAGCAGAGAAAAAAATCTCAAAGGTAAAAAAAAGCAGAAAGTTAAAAAAATAACAAAATCAAAATCAAGATTGAAAACCTTTCTGTGTAAAAAAAAATAGTGGCACCATATGCATGATCCTAGATGTTATTTCACGTCTCCTAAACTTTGAAAAGAAGAAGATTGGTTAGAGCATGTTAGTTTTCTCAGGGTTTCTTCAGGAAAAAAAAATGAGTCCTTGGGTATCCTGTAACAATAACTGGAAAAGAAGTCAGTAACATTCAAGTTTTTGTCTGTTTCTTAAACAAATACCTCAAGTCCTCAATGGGTTCACAAGACCAGTGGGACTTCGTCTCTGGGTCAGTTCCTCCTGGGGCTTTCTTAACTCTGGAATGATGTACCCAGGGTTTTATGCCTGCAAGTTTCAGAGAAGTATGTGTGCTCAACAAGACATCATAGGGACCAGTCCATTTTTCTGACAGCTGGTTTTGAGCATCCCCGCTCTGCCAAGTCTTCAGTAAGACCTGATCTCCAGGTTTGAAGGGATGCAATGGTTGATCAGGAGGCATAGAGATCCTTGAGGTTGCAAAGTTATGAATCACTGCCAGAACCTCCTGGATGTGTTTCACATATTGCGTGATCCGGCAATCTTGTGTTATTTCCGGACTGGCTTTCAGAACTGAGGCCTGAAAAGGTCTTCCAAACACAATCTCAAAGGGGCTTAATTGTAGCCCACTTCTAGGTGCCACTCTTATGCGGAGGAGGGCAAGGGATAGTACCTGGTCCCAACGAAGTTGTGTTTCTTGGCACAGTTTTGCCAAGGTTTTCTTCAAGGTGTGGTTCATCTTTTCTGTTTGCCCGGAAGACTGCGGTCTCCAAGCAGCATGCAATTTCCAGTTTATCTGTAACGCACTGCTTACTGCATGGGTGACGTCAGAGACAAATGCCGGCCCATTATCACTCTGGATAGAGTCCGGCAACCCAAAGCGAGGAATTATCTCTTTCAGTAGCTGTTTGGCAACCTCGGAAGCTTTTTCCGTCTTTGTGGGAAATGCTTCCACCCATCCCGAGAACGTGTCGACAAAAACCAAGAGATATTTGAAATTGCCTGTTGTTCTAGGCATTTGTGTGAAGTCCACCTGCCAGTCCTCAAAAGGACACTTGCCCCGATATTGAACCCCAATGGCTTTAGGGTGGGAGTTAGTCTTGGGGTTATTCCTGGCACATAATTCACAACCTCTGCTGATCCGTTGTGCTATTTTGTGTAAATATGGGCCCTTCAAATATGGGCGCACTGTTTCTAATAAGGCATCTCTCCCATAGTGAGATCCCTCGTGAAGATGTTTTAGCACCGGATATACCAGGGCCTCCGGGAGGAGTATCATCCCATGAGAGTTTACTCTCCAAGTAGAGCTGGGATCAAACTCAGTAAATCCCCATGCACGAGCTCTCTCCTCATCCCGCTCGGTGTATTCAGGAGCATACTGAGTCAGGTCCACAAGAGGGATGAGTGCACCCTGGAGGGCAGAATGGGCAGAACGGGCAGCGGCCTTAGCCACCCGATCGGCTGCCCTGTTGCCCTTTGCCATGTCAGACCCACCCTTTTGGTGGCCAGGACAATGCATCACGGCAACAGCTGATGGTAAAGCTACTGCCTTTAACAGGGCCAGGATTTCTAATGGATGTTTGACATCCTTGTTACTGGCAGTAAGAAGTCCCCGCTCCTTCCAAATGGCCCCATGCATGTGGAGAATCATAAAAGAGTACTTGGAGTCGGTAAATATATTGACTCTTTTACCTTTCGAGAGTTCCAATGCACGGGTCAGGGCTATTAATTCAGCTTTTTGCGCTGATGTACCTGCCGGAAGAGCCTTGGCCTCCACGGTGTTCTGGAGCGTCACCACTGCATATCCAGCACATCGACGGCCTTGGTCCATGAAGCTGCTGCCATCTGTAAATAGCTCCCACTCTGGGTCTGGCAGAGGCTGGTCAGTTAGATCTGGTCGGCTGGCATACACTGTGTCTATGGTTTCTAAACAATTGTGGATTAAAGTGTCATCCTCAGGTCCATCTGCATTGCTTGGAAGCAGTGTGGCGGGATTCAGGGAGTTAGAAACCTGCAGCTTCACATTAGGATTGTCTAACAGAGCTGCTTGATATTTTCCCATTCGCCCGGCAGTCAACCAAAGTCCACCCTTCTGCTCCAGCAATGTCAAGACCTGATGTGGCACACACACAGTGATGGGCTGACCCAATGTAAACTTCTCTGCCTCATGTAGGAGGTCACAAGTGGCAGCCACAGCACGCAAACATGGAGGCCATCCCTTAGTGGTGTGGTCCAATTGTTTGGACAGATATGCAACGGGCTGCATTTCTGGTCCCAACAATTGGATTAGTACTCCAAGGCCAACGCCCTGTCTCTCATGTACATAAAGTTTGAATGGCTTCCTAAGATCTGGAAGCCCTAATGCTGGTGCTGAAATCAACTTTACTTTTATTTCTTCAAAGGCCTTTTGACATTCTGAGGTCCAAGACAAAGGTTCAGAGTCCAGGCCTTTGAGAGCATCGTACAAGGGTTTTGCTATTAATCCAAAGTTAGGAATCCAAATCCTGCAAAACCCAGCCATACCCAAAAATCCACGCAACTGTCGCCGGTTGCTGGGGACTTTAAGGGCTGAAATTACTTGTTTCCTTTCTGTCATCAAGCTCCGTCTGCCTTTCCTAATTTCAAACCCCAAATACGTCACCGTTTGTTTACAGATCTGTGCCTTTTGGGGTGACACCTTATAGCCACATTCTGCCAGGTGGTTCAGTACCACTATGGTATTTTCCAGACAAGATTTGTAGTCTGGACTTGCAATCAATAAATCATCTACGTATTGCAACAAGACGCCCTGGTTTAATTGAACCTTCCTGAGATCCCTGGCCAGTATTTCCCCAAAAATAGTTGGGGAGTTCTTAAACCCCTGTGGAAGCACAGTCCAGCAATACTGGAGAGTGCTCTTGGACTTAGGGTCTTGCCACTCGAAGGCAAAAAGCGGTTGATCCTGGACATCTATTGGGATACAGAAAAAGGCATCCTTCAGGTCTAATACCGAAAACCACCCAAAATCACCAGGTATGGCAGTTAATAAGGTGTAGGGATTAGGCACAGTGGGATGTAAATCCCGAACAATGTCATTAATGGCCCTTAAGTCTTGGACAAAACGGTACTCACCTGTATGGGGTTTCTTCACTGGCAGAATCGGAGTGTTATACGGTGAGCGACAGGGCCGAATGAGTCCAGATTGAAGGAACCTTTTCAATACTGGCTCAATTCCCCTCAAGGCTTCCTCCTTTAAGGGGTATTGCTTCCTCCTCGGGGTTCTACTCCCCTCTATCACTTCTATCTTTACAGGCTCAGCATTTTTCGCACGTCCTGGGGTTCCATCAGCCCATACCCATTTACTTACTCTTTCAACAATTTCTGGAGGTAAAATTTCACCTTTCGGTGGAACATCTTGAGTAAGCAACATCTGGAACCGCAGAGCATGCTCTGGAGGCACCTGTAGGTGAAGCCTCTGATGTTTTGGTGAGAATATAATTCGTGCGTTGAGCTTACTTAAAAGGTCACGACCAAGGAGAGGGATTGGACACTCTTCCATGTATAGGAAGCTGTGCTGGAGCTGTGTGGTGCCTAGCCGGCACTCCAAAGGTTGCAGGAAGGGTGTCTGTTGTGACTTCCCTGTAACCCCAATGACTGCTGCAGTCTTTTTGCTCATTTTAGTTAATTTCGAATTCAAAACTGAGTATGTTGCTCCAGTGTCCACCAAGAAATCAATCAGACGATCCCCCACAGCGAGGGTTACCCGGGGCTCTGAGGGGGTTATTCTAATGGGCTTCTCTAGATCTAGTGGAGCCCCTGGGCACCCCTATTCTGCATCTGAACTTTCTCCATGAACTATCATTTGTCTCCTTTCCTCTGCACTCGACTCTAGATTCCTTCTACTCTGTCTGTATTCCCTCCTATCTTCACCTGAGGCTCTACCCTGTGCTGTCATTTGTCTCCTGTCCTCTGTACTGGGCTCTCGATTCCTTCTCTGTCTGTATTCCCTGTCATCATCTGAGCCTCCACTCTGTGCTAACATTTGTCTTCTTTCCTCTCTCCTTGGTTCCTGGTTCTGTGTGCTCCTTCTATATTCCCTCCTGTAACCCCTACGTGAATCATCATGTCTTGGGGTTCTCTGTCTTCTATCCTGCCTTCTATAATTATTGCGTCTGCCGCTTCCCTGTAACCTGGGACAACTGTACTTCCAATGTCCCTCTTCCCTACAGAAAGCACACTGATTTCTTCCTAGGGGTTCACGTCTCTGTCCATTATTGTTTCCCTGAAACCCTGTTCTGTGTTCTCTTTGTAAAAAAACAGTCGCAGGTTTCGGTCTCCTGTGCTCTCTATTATTATAAACCCTGAATGCCAGGTCCACTACCTGGGACGGACTCATCTCAGTGACGCCGTCCACCTTAGCTAACTTTTTCTTTATGTCTGGGGCACTATGGGTAATGAAAGCCGTAGTGATCAGACGAGCATTTTCTGGGGCATCTGGGTTTATGTCCGTGTGGTTAGTGTAAGTTTGAATAATCCTCTCAAGGAACTCTGACGGATCCTCATTAGCTCCTTGCTCGAGTTCCAATATTTTGTTAAAGTTTTTTTGTTTGGGGATCCCCTGCTTCAGTCCTACCAATAAGCATTTTTTATAGAGATCCAACATCGCCGTTCCTCCATTGTTAGGGTCCCATCCAGGATCTCTCTCTGGGACAACAACCTCCGGCTCTGGGGACTGCCTATCCTGTTGGTGGAGACGGTCAGCCTCCTCCCTGGCTTTCCTGAATACCATCCTCTGCTCATCCAGCGTTAATAAAGTATGCAGCATGGACTGTATATCTGCCCAGTTAGGGCGGTGGGAGACAAAGATAGAGGCAAACAAGTTCGCCATCCTCTGAGGAGCCTGCCGGTACGAGGGAACAGAGCTCCTCCAATTTAGGAGGTCCGCAGTACTGAACGGATGGTGCGACCAAAAGTACCCAGCAGGTCTCCCATGTTCATTTAAGCCACCCATTGGCATCTGGCGAAGGGGAAACTGCCCTGCCTCAGGTTGATCCTTCCTGCCAAAATGGGTGCCGAGTCTAGTGTGGGGAGGGGACGCCATTTTAGTGTCCTCCCCAGAGGGCAGTGGAGGCTGTGCAGCCTCAGGGGTCTGTACGGGAGGGGCTTTGTCACGTGGAAGAGGATTTTGTCCTCGTGTATTTAAAGTATTTAAAATATGATGCTCCTCCTCTTCTAACTCTGCTCGCTGGCTGTCCTCATGGAAAGGGGAAGGTCTATCCTTTCTCTGCACCATTAGCCTAGCCTTCGCCTCCGCCATATCTAATTTATGGAGGGCGGCCTGCATCTGGTCCTGCATACCTTTAAAAGCTGACTCAAAAGTCCGATTTTGTTGTTGCACTTGAGACAGCATGCTTTGATAAGCTGACTCAAAAACGTTACGATTTTCATCCCTTATACTCTTAATAGTTAAATCAAAAACCTGATTTAGTTGTTGTATGGCCACGTTAAAAGCCTGAATTTGTTGTTGCACATTCTCAGTATGTGAAGTAGAACTTCTACCTCTCACAGAAACAAGAATGTAGCAAACTGCGCTTACACATATTACCAAAAAACCACCCAGAAGCACAGTCTGTAAAGGGATGGCTTGTAAACCACCCATGTATGTATACAATAGTAAAATCACGTGCCATACACCAGGCTTCATCAAATTATTTATATTAATGAAACTGGTGGTGATATTTAATGGAAGAAGGCTGCTCAAATTCAAGGCCGGAAGGAAACTGAAAGAACTCAGGCTAGGGATGAAACTGTATAGGCTCATGGTTGAGGCCATATTTGAGTCAAAACACACCCACAAGGGCTGTACGCACAGGGAAAAAAAAAAAAAAAAAAAACAGACTTTTCAGGACTAGAGACAAATATTATACTGCTAGTCCTGCAGAACTAGTGCGCTTATGGTGACCAACGCAAGGAATGTTACTTTGGGCTGGTCAACCGCGGGTGTAACTTGGAAACCACGCTGGGCGCCAAACTGTTGTAGAGCAACCCCGATACAAAACGGGGTGCCTGACTGTGGGTCCTCACCCGCGCGCTTAAAAGGACTTATCAATGCTCTACTGCAGGCACACGTGAAAGGTTAATAAAAGGTTTATTTACAAGGGAAGGGGAAATGAGGAAATATACAGCTCTGGGAGAAAAGCGGGAGACAAAGTTTTAAATGAGTCCTACCCGATCCGCCGATCTGGAACCCCAAAATGGCGCTCTGAGAGCTGGCCGCCAGCCAGGAGCGGTGAAGCCGGGAGGCGAGCGATCGCGAGCCAGAGAGCGAGCCCTAGGCCCACGTGTTTGGTTTTTTATATCCAACCTGGCTGCCCAACTCCACCCTCAGGTCCCAGCCACCCTCCCCTTGGTGGTGATGGGATTTGTCTTCCCCAATGTCCTGATGGTTTTAGTCTGGAGTGGGGGTGGAGTCCACAAAGCCTGTATGGGATTAACTCAGGACATCACTTCCCCCTAACAGTGACATTTATTATTCTTTGCTTTAAAGAAGGCACAGTTGCTAAACAAAAGTGTTCTTACAGTAGTCTTTTACCTTAAACAGTCATTTTATTACTAGCAAAAAACTTATGTGACTGAAACCAACATTTCCATGTTTGCCATAGGGAACGACTAACTAAGGGCTCCGGGAAACAAAGGGCAGGAAGTTACCTGGGGGATGGAAGATGCATCATGCTTCCCTAGCCCCAAGCTCTCAATTAAGGGAGGCATTTTCCTAATTGAACAGAAGAGTTTTTTTACCTATTACTGCTATACTTATCTCGTCAGCCTAGTCTCCGTATCTAACTTTATTAAGATCAAGGGAAAATTCCTTTTTCTGTAGGATTGCTGATTGTTGTTTTAAGAAACTACAAATATTTCAGCAGAGGCAGGGCGGGAGATGGTGATAGCTTTTGGTTCCCAGAATGGTTAACACGTGACATATCAGTAGTTGTAACCTTGACTATTTCCAAGTGCATTATTTGTGCTGCCATGGTTATTAACTCAACCAGTCACAAATTTGTTGTTGACTTATTCTTGAATGCACACTCTAACAGCTACCATACCAATGTCACCTCCAGGGGAGTCAGCCCTAAACAAACAGGAAGAGTTTAGCAGAAGCCGGCTAGGGCGCCTCCTGGCTTATTAGGAATTTTCTTACACTTGGAGCATGGCTCGCTTCCGCCACCCAACTGTTATCCTCAACTTTAAAGCAAAAGAATTTCCTTCTCCAATTAGCCCTAGCCTCAAAAGCCCCCCTCTCCATATTAAAGACTTGGCCAAGGGATGTTTACAGCCTTTTGTTCCCAGAAGTTTTTTCACTTGTTAATGTAAATCCAGTGTTGAATTACTGCCTTTTGGCAGGGAATTACTAATTTTATAAAAAATGTAATTATTTGTATCACGCACTGCCATTTGCCATCAAATTGGTTATTCAGTAATTGATCAAACAACATTTGCATTTTAATTTTAACAATGGTACAAACTAGCCATAAACAAATGAGGAGAATCTAGCAGGAGTCAGCTCCCGAGATTCCTGACTTTTCAGGAATCTGCCCCATGCCCGGACCTTTGTCAGACGACATGAGTAGCACGGCTCCCAGCATCTCCAAGGCTTCCTGTGGGTTGAGAGCCTCTTGATGAAGGACCTGATTTAGCAACTGATGGTCAGAGAGATTGAGGAAACCATTTAGGTCTAACTAGAATGTTGAGAAGCCATGAATGCTAAAGAGCAAACAAATAGCTGCCCAGAGGTGTGGGGATTAATGTATAAGGTTGGACTTCCTTGGCGTCAGCCAACCCCTGGTTGGGAGAGAGGCGGCGCTGGAATCAGTCGCCCAGCTCCTAGGTCAATGGGATGGACTTTTGTTGGAAGACTTGGCAGATGAGAAAGTCAAAGCCACCCCCTCCACCCCCCACTCCCACCCGGCTCAGGGCCGGCCTAGCTGATCACTGTGCTGGGCCCAGGCAGGCCTGGATGCAAAGTCAGATTCCCTTTAACACAGGTTCCAGGGCTCCTGAACCCACCCACTGGAGTAGGGCCTGGGGTGAAACGTCATCTGCCATCTTGGAGGTGGGCACCATTTCCAAGGGTATAGACAGAGGTGTCTTTACATGCCCTGGGGGCACCGCCTCTTTGTCAGGCCTCATTACCCCTATGTCAAGTTTTACATTTCAGAATCATATAAAAAAAAAACCACCCTCTCCCCCTCACCCCCAAAGAACAGAAAACCTTTTCATCTCAAGGAGAAAAAACTCAACTTTTTATCCATTTTCAGAATGGTGGCCAAAGATCTGTGGCTTCTGATCGGCCGGGGCAGCCCAGCTCTCCCAGCTCCCCTCTGTGCGCTGCGTGGGGGCTTCGGGGCTGTGCGCCCCCCCTCCTCTGCCTCTGCAGCCAGGCGTCCTGGCTTTGCCAGATGTGACTCCCAGCTGATAAAACCAGAACCTCATTACAGCCTCTGGTGGCAGAGGCCTCAGGGAGGCCCGTGGTAGCCGCATCCAAGTCCAAGGAGGAAGAGTCAGTTTTCACTAATTGTCTAGGGGCTGGGTTCACCCTGCTCCCCTGAAGGTGACTGTCCCTCTTCAGACCTTAGAAGGTGTCCCTCCCGCCCCCACCCCCCTCCCCCTTCTCCCTCCTCCCTCCTCCCTTTCTTCCCTGGTCCTCCTCCTCCTGCTCATCCCACTCCAGCTTCTCCTCCCCCCCCTCCTGTGTCCTCCCCTCCCTCCTGCTCCTCTCCTCTCCCCCGCCCCTTCCTCCACTGCCCACAGCAGATGAGGAATCGGGGTTCAGAGAGGTGAAAGGACGTGCCTGAGCCCCACAGCTCTGGGGGGTGGAGACGGATCCAGTCACCCCAGGTCTGTCTGATCCCCAAAGCCTCAATTCTTACTACTTTGTGGATTGATCAGATCGCTTGTTTTGGGAGCCAGAATTTATTCCAAATGGAAACGTGCGTATTAGCGGTCCTCACACTCTAGCCAGCTTCAGAATTGCTCACTCCCTGCCTGCCCCCAGCAGTCCTGAGGCCGCAGGTCTGAGACTGGTGTTTCTAACCAGCTCCTGGGGACGCTGCCGCTGGGGGTCTGGGAGCTGCACTTCTTCGGGAGCCACTGGTCTCTATTAGCAACAAGGCTTTAGGGGGGGATACTCGGGGTCCCCATGGTGTTGTGGAAATGGCCTCTCCTGTGCACCAGGAGACTGGGGCAGGGGCAGTGCCGAGTCAGGGCAGTGAGAGGGGGAGCCCAAGGCATGGAGAGAAGCCCACAGCAGCCCCCCATGGGGCCGGGGAGGCTCCCCAGGAGGTGGTCCCCAAGCAGAGGCCTGAAGGAGCAGGCGACACTTTAAATAATAAATATGCTCGTGGGAATTTTGAAAAGAAAGTAATTGGACAAGTGTAAAATGGTGTGTTTATTATAGTCAAAAAGTTGAAAATAACCTTCACTAAAAAGATAATGAAAAAGATAATGATTAAATAAACTGATGCACCGATTTAATGGAACAGCAGCTGTTAAAAACAGGGTAAGGAGTAGATACAGGAAAAGCTGGTTACAATGTGGTACCTAAGCTATGATCTGGCCAGTTCATATTTAAATATAAAACACAGAATGTGTGTGTGTGTGTGTGTGTGTGTGTGTGTTCATACCAAAGTGTTGATGATATTTCTATGGGGAGCAGGGTTTGGGAAGAGAACAGGATTTACATTTAAACAACAAAGGCTTGGAATTTAAACCTTTTGATGTATTCTGCCAGCTAGCTCTCCAGAAATGGGGTGGCAGTGTGTAGTGCAGGGAAGGGAAGGACTTTTGCATCCCTGTAACATTTATTAAAATTCAACAGAAAACATTTGAATCTTTATTCATTCACTAGTTTGAATGAATAAAGCACGAGTTGGATCCCCGGCCGGGGAGCTGACCTACCTGGCTCACTTGGTGCAGCAGACCTCTCCTGTCTCGCCCGCTGCTCCCCTCAGCAGTGTATTTCAGTCAGTCTGCCTGTTCTGCTCCCCACTCTGTCTCTGGTGAATCCTCTCACCCCCTGCACCTCTGGCCTGTACCCCAATTCTTGTATGCATGAAGAAATAAATCTTAAAAAAACACAAGCATCTCATTGCTGTTGTAATGGGAAGGGAGAGAGGGAGGGAGGGAGGGAGGAAGGAACAAGAGAGAAGGAAAGTAAAGCAAGCAAAGAGGTGGCAGAAGGTCGCCAGGCCACTGAGCATGAAGGGCACCCAGGTGGGAGGGGGGATGTCACGCAGGCGGACAGGCAGCCAGTCTTGTGGTGTCTGGAGCCCTGGCGCTGGCAGGGAGCCACCCGCTCCCCCGCTGCTGGGGTCCTGCATGTGCTCTGGCCTTGCGGTCAGACGGTGGAGTTTCCCCCTGAGCTCACTGCAAGGGGGTGGGGGGTTGTGCCCTATAGGTTTTGCCACCAGCCAACACCCAGAAGTCCAGTCCCAGGCTGGCAGGGGTAGCCTCCCGCCGCCCCAACTCCACACAGCTGGCCGCCCCCGCCCTCATTAGCCAGTTTCCTGCCTCTCCCTCCTCCCCCCCCCCACCCCCTCCAGCTGTTTCCCTGGCAGCTGGTTCTGTCCCATTCAGGACAGCAGCGGGCAGCAAGGAGCTCAGGACAGAACTGGGTCTCGCTGGGAGCCTCACAGGGGGTGAGGGCGTTCCGGGGCGGGGGCTGTGCTCTGGGGGGCTGGAGGGGGTCGGGAATGAATGGATGAGCTGCTTTCTGGGAAAACAGCCGCAGCCGAAGAACGACTTGATTGGGAGAAAGAAGTTGGGGAACACAGGTCTCCTGCTGAAGTCCCCGGGAGCCGATCACAAGGTATCACCTGGGCTTTGGCATCTTCCGGAGAAGCCAGAACTGGGGAGCCCCAGCTGAGGGAAAAGCTCTTTGCTTCTTTGTAAAATTTCATCTGTGTCAAAATGACTTTCAGATAGCCAGAGCAAGGACGCGCACCGCAGTCTGAAAAGCAGCGGGCTCAGTGCATTCCTTCCTGCCACCCTTGACGCTCTCAGCAGCCCTGGGCGGGAGTTTCTGTCCTTGTCCTCATTGTCCTCGTGTTACAGGTGAGAAAACAGGCTCGGGAGGGAAGGGGTGGCTCAGCCTATGGAGATTGTAAGGTGGTGTGTGTGTGTGTGTGTGTGTGTTTAAGAGAGAGAAAGAGAGGATAAAACAAGGATGAGGTGAAGCTCACCTTCTGATCCAGCAGCTGGCTGCACGCCCTCTCCTACAGAAGCAAAGACAGGAGTCTTGACCCAGAGGTGGCCTTTCAGGTACCCCTGTCCATCGCTCACTCACTAATTTCCCTGTGATGTTTGTGGAGTGCCAGGCACCCGGAGTCCATCAACGAGATATCAGCTACACTTCCAATGCACAATTTAAAGTCTGCATGGCAAGGATGTCTTGGGATTTATTTAGTCGTTCCTCGTTGTGGTCACTTCCTTTGTCTTGTTATTTTTATGAATGGTGTTGCAATGAGGTTCTAGGGCATCCTGTTTGCATGTTTTTTTTCTACGGCTACATATCCAGAGGTGAAATTGCCAGTTCCAGAAACCTCAATGGTTCCAAGGTTTTTGAGGCTTTTGGACACATTACTCCAGAAGGTTGTGCTGGTCTGCACCCTCCTGGTACCTGTTGGGGTGTGATAGTCTTCTGGTCTCCTCTATACTGGTTGCTACCTAACCCCTCCCTGGATGAGAAAGGTAAGAATAATACCCCATGCTTCAATTCCCATTTACTAGTGTTGATTATTCTTTATAATTTTATGGCCCATTTTCTTTGATAACTATCCTGTTCAAGTCCATTCCCATTTTTTTTCCTTTTGGCATATTTATATTTCTCTTATTGATACCTAAGTGTTCTTTGTATATGAAGGATAACAATCTTTTGCCAGTGCTATATGCTGCAATTATTCCACTAATCCCTCTGCTTTCACACTAGCACATTGTAAGTGGGGTGTTAACTTTTGGCAACATTACAGATAAACAACCCAACACAACAGCAAGTACAACAGCAAGTAGTTGTAAATTGATGTAAGACTGATGCTCAGACCTGTGGTTCAGCGAGGTCAGGCAGAAATGCAGTTTTCTCGCCATCCTCCTCCCACTTCCCTTTGGCATCTCCTCCCTCCTTTTCAAGACCAATCTTCCCTGCGGTTCTTGCTGTCTCTCCTGCTTCCGCCACACTTGCTCCTCTAAACACTCCTCAAAATGCCTCACTTGCTGAGAACATGCTTGGCTAATCCAGGCCTCCAGCAGAGGAAGGCTTGGCATTGTCTTAAGACAATTGTCTAAAGGTTTGGGGTCCTCCCTGGTGGCGCAAGGGGTTAAGCACCACACTACGAAGCAATCCGCAGCCTCTACAGCACGAGTTCCGATCCCCGGCCGACCAGGGAGCTACCCACATGGCAATGCAGACCCCTCCTGTCTCGCCCACTACTCCCCTGGGCAGTGTATTTCAGTCAGTCAGGCTGCCTGTTCTGTTCCCCACTCTGTCTCTGGTGACTTCTCTCACCCCCTGCATCTCTGGCCTGTACCCCAGCTCTTGTGTGCATAAATAAATAAATCTTTAAAAAGAAAAGAAAAGAGGGCCTCCCTGGTGGTGCAGCGGTTGATCGCTGGGTTGAGAAGCTGCCCGCAGCCTCTGCAGCGCCAGTTCAATCCCTGGCTGATTCCCAGCCACCGGAGGAGGGTCCCACATGGTGCGCAGACCTCTCCTGCCGCCCGCTGCTCCGCTCAGCGGTGTACTTCGTCGGTCTGCCTGCTCTGCTCCCCGCTCTGGCTCTGGTGAATTCTCTCACCCTCCCGTGCTTCTGACTGTGCCCAGTGCTTGTATAAATAAATAAATCTTTAAAAAAAAAAATCCCATCTTAAAAAAAAAAAAGAAAAGAAAAGAAAAAAGGTTTGACCTAAGCCAGTGTCACCTAAGCCGTGGGTGTCAGGCGCTGAGAAGCCCATGGGAAGGGTATCTCTTGCTGCACAGGGACCTTTTCAGGGTGAGTTATCTTTTCTGGAGCCTTCAAAACTTCAGGAAGTAGATAAACTTGACTTTGGACAAGTCACCGGTTTGACCTGTCTGAGCAGCTCTCCTCCCCACATGGGGTCAAGGTCGGTCCTCTTGGCAGTGCCTGCACTTCCCCCCATGAAGGCGTCTGTCACCCTGTTTTGTAACTGCTGTAATCTTGTCTGCCTTTCCTGCCAGCCTGGGGCTCCTTGAGGCCAGACTTGGACGTTTTTCTCTCTGTATCTTCAATCCCCTGCAGAAGACCTAGTATATAGCAAGTGCTCAGTCAGTGTTCATTGAATCAATAAAGTAACCCACCCAGCCTCGGTTTCAGCATTTGTAAAATGGGTTGGGGAGTTGGACTAAAGTCTCATCTTTTAGATGTTTCCTTAGCATCTCAGACGTCTGCACTCAGTTTGCAAACCACTTTATCACATATTCATATGTGAATATGTGATAATGGCACTATTAACATACCCATCTTACAGATTAGGAGACTGATGCCCAGAAAAGGTCCTGGTGTTTGACCTCCATGAGAGGCAATAGAACATTGTGGCTGCAGGGTTGGGTTGGGGTTTGGAATTGGACTTTCGCCTGCCAGCTGAGTGACATGGAATAAGTTATTTCTTGTCTTTAAACCTCAGTTTCCCCACCTATAAAATGGGAACCTAAATAGTAGCCACCCTACAGGATTATTATAAAGATTAAATGAGATCACCCATTCGAAGCTCTTAGCAGAAAACTTGTTCTATCACAAAGGATCTATAAAAATTAGCTATTATTATTTCCAGACCACCACAGTCAGGGCCTGTGACATTCTTCTGAGCAAGTTGAGATTATTAAATCCTTTATTATTGGATTATTAATGCTCAGTGTCCCACCAGATGTAGGGGAAAACCAAAGGCATATTTCAGTGCTTTTGAGCAACACTGCATGGGTGTGGTTATCACTGCCGGTTTCAAGGCTATGAAGTAGCCTCGGGGCTTCTCAAGGGCAATCCTGGAACCACCAGCACCAGAATAACATGCTTATTTCTTAAAGCTTCAGTTTTGGGCATCAGAATTATGAGTGTGAGGTTTGAGAAAGTCTGCATTTTGTACCAGCTCCTCCGATGATTCTGCTGTACCCCTAAAACTTGAGAACCACTGCTCTTGAGCATTTGAACAGCTTTTCCTTTTTGCCCTTTGCCCAGGTTTTTGTGTTCTTTGCTGTACACTGAGGTTTCTTTTTCCTTTCTTAGCAAATATCTATAGTCCTCTGCAGACTACATATCTTGTAGAGTCAGCATTTGAGGGCAGGGGGCATGGAGAAGAAGTGAAACCTTGTCTTGTGATTCCAAAAAAGATCATGTTAGCCCATGTATGGGCTCAGAAAATAGTTGAAATCACAGAACCCAATGAAAATATCTGGAGACGTGCAATCCAAAAACAGGTAAAATTGGTGTGATTGAAGTTGAGACAGAAGTAGAAGACTTGAGGCCTCAGCTCCCATTGCTGAAAGATCTCCAAGGGCGGCTTGGAAACTGCACAGCTACTTGCGATTGGTAAGATAGCAAAGTTCTAGCTGAGTTTGCTGTGTGACCTGAAGCAAGGCCTTCTCACTCCCCGGCCACAATCGTCTCACCTGTAAACGAGGAGGCTGAGTGTTGAATCAGTCAAGGTAGTAGCTGATGTAACAAATAGAGCCAGCACATATAGTGGCTCAAAACAAGCAGACATTTATTATCAAGCAGGTGTTTCTCAATAAGCGTGGCTCTCCCGATGCAGCCATTCTGTGTTCTGTCTTATGGTCCTGTCTACTACTCCCTTGGGTGGCACCACTGATGAACGGAAAGCATCGAGGGGGCATATTTGCTTCTTAACTGCCTTCCTCTCGTGGGAAAGAACTACCATGTGGCCAACCTAGTTGCAAAGGAGGCTGGGAAAGAGCATTGCGAGGACATCGCTTTCCAACTACAGCTGTGTACCATGCAATAGGAGGCGGGTTTTTGTGACAGCCAGCTGTCTGTGCCACAAATGTGGCAACCTCCTGGTTCTCTCCATTCTCTGATTCCAAGTCTAAATTTTCATTTCTTTCATCTGAAAGTTAACTGGGTGATACAAACACTTTCTTGTTCTTACCGCAATTCCCTTCCAGTCTGCTGAGTAAACGCCCATCTTCCAGGCCCCTAAACATGGATTTCCCTGGAACTTAGGCAACTGCATTCTCTTTCTCTCTTAGGCAAAAAAAAAAAAAAAAAAAAAAAGACAATTTTATTGAGTACAGTGGATTTGTCGAGCCACAGGTGTTCATAGCCATTATCTCATCAAATCCCCTATAAGTTTACGTGAAAATTTTCACGATTATCACCCTCATTTTTTGTAGGAGGAAAGTGAAGCTCAGTGAGATGAAGGGGCTTGCCCGAGGTCACATGACTCATGAGCAAAAGAGCTGGGATTTGAATCCAGAAAATCCTAGTCCTGTCCATTGCACCTTGGAGTATGTGTGTGCGAATGTGCGTGTGTGCATTTTTCGGGGGTGGGGTGGTTAAGGTAGGGAATTTCCTTGGGGTGAAGTTTCCTCCAGGACTGGACATTGGGGAAGCAGAAGTACAGGAACCACCATTTAAGTTCCTAGAATGAATTAAATGTGCTGGTTATAAGGCAGCGGGGTACTTGTCCCAGCCTGGAAGTCAGTGTGACTAGGTGTTACTGCCACTGGCCAGAAGAGAGTGGGGATGGCGTGTGAGGGCTCAGGACCCTGATGGTGTCTGTGGGTCCTGGGCAATCTGAGGCCTTGACTGAGCTGGACTTATAGTGGGTGTTTGGGATTTTTTTTTTTAAGATTTATTTATTTATGTATACAAGAGCTGGGGTATAAGCCAGAGGTGTGGGGCATGAGAGGATTCACCAGAGAGAGTGGGGAGCAGAACAGGCAGCTCTACTGAAATACACTGCTGATGGGAGTGGTGGGTGAGGCAGGAGAGGTCTGCTGCGCAATATGGGTCAGCTCCCTGGATCAAACTCGTGGCTGGCGATAGCATGATAGCACTGTCTTTAACCCCTGTGCCACCCAAGAGGCCCTGGGAATGTTTTACTGTGTGAAGAAACCTTTTGAGGCTTATACCAGTCTGAGACCCTAAGAGGAATCAGCTCCAGGCCTGTTCTTACAGTCCCTGGGGGACAGGAGGCAAACTTGTACTATACACTTTTATTCATTGACTCAACAAGTATGTTGTTGAGCATACTTACAAGCCCTACTACGTGTTAGGCATTCCACAGGGTAGGACAGTGAAAAGAATTCTTTTCTTATCCTCATGGGATTTTGGAGAGGTCGTGGGCTCTTTAGATTTGCCTCTACTTTAGAGATGAAGCAACCAAGACCTTGACTGTTGCGTAACATATTCGAGGTCACTGGGTAGGATTAGGATCTTGGACTCCTAGTTCCCAGGCCAGGACTCTTTCTATGCCCCATAGAAGGAGGAGGTGGTGGCCGGGCCTGGGATGAAGGGAAGAGGCCCTGTGACTTGGCAGCCACTTTGTGCTGCTTTGGGACTCTGGGATAAGCTGGTTCCAGGCAAAATTAGGAAACGGGTTAATTTACTTCTCTTTTAGAGCCTCTTTCAGTGATGGGCACATGCATGATAAAGAAAGTGCAATAGCTTGCCCTGCAGCATGAACCAAGAGGCAAGAATTCTACACAGGCCACCAAGGAAACATTAATGTCTGTTTGGCATCAGTTGACAGAAAACATGGACAGAGACATCCACGCCAACTGCTCTAGAGTTCACATCCCACCTCTGTTCCGCCCCCTCCTGCTGCTCGATGTGGTGCGTTCTCTTAGTGCTATTTCACAGGGTTGGTGTGGGATTAAACGAGTTCATATATGCAGACATGGTTGGTTCAGTGATGGCATTTCTATGTTTAGTGTCAGTAAAGTAGGCGTGGAAGTTTGCCTTTGTACATCTAAGGTGTCTGGTGCCTGGTGACCAGGGCTGCCCCCCTGGAAAAGGTCATTTTGTCCAGTCTTCTGACCTCACACCTCTCCCCACGGGGAGTCCTGCACTCGGGTGTCAGGGGTGCCTTGGCCTGCCTCCCCCACCAGGACACGTGCTGGCAACCGCACAAGGGCTAGCAGCTGACTCAGCAGGGGGTCAGCTGGCCTCCAGGCAGTGTTGAAATAGGTTCTGCTTTCTTGGGGTACATGACTTGAAGTCTCTGATTCCTGTCCTTGGCTCCCACTCTTGTGCAAGGAGGTGGGTGGGGAGGCATATGGCGTAAGAAACAAAGATGAACACTCTCCGTGTTTCCTCCTGGGGGTCAGAGAGACAGGAGGGCTGGGGGGGAGGGCAGGGTGTGTGTGGTGCAGCCAGGTACTCCTGGGCTCCTTCCTGAGTTGGGCGCTGACCACCTGTGTGAGCGCCAGAAATCACATGACCTCTCCGAGCCTCTGCTTCCTCTTGTCTCAGAGTTGTTGAGCCTATTAGCCTGGGGCATCTGCAGGGTTCAATAAGTGATCTGGGGTGATGATGAAGTGGCAGGGCGGGGTGGGGGCGCATCCAGAGTATGCTGACCCCTTGTTTTCTGAGCTCGTGTGAGCAGTTACCAGAACCTGGGACTACCTGAGAGGGAGATCAGCAAAGAGCTCAGTCAGCCAGTGTATGAGTTTTCTGTCATTGCCATAAGAGTCACTGTAATTTGGCGCCTTAGAGCAACACATGTACTAAGTTGCCGTTCTGGGGGTGAGCCGTCCGCAGGTGTTCCACTGGGGCAAAATCAAGGTGAGTGTCGTGTTTCTTCTGGAGGCACCAGAGGGAATCCAGCCCCTTGCATTCTGGCTTCTGCAGGCTGCACACCTTGGTGCCTTGGTCATTCCAGCGACCCTCCTCCAGCTCCAAAGCCAGCAGCGGGGGGTTGGGTCCTCACATCCAATTGCCTGGCCCTCCTGCTTCTCTTTCACCTGTAAGGACCGATGTGATGACATTGGGCCACCTGGATAATCCGGGCTCATCTGCCCAGCTCTCGGTCCTTAACAGAATCATGTCTGCAGAGTCTCTTTTGCCATATCAAGCAATACGATCTCAGGTTCCGGGGATTAGGACGCTGGGGAGTGTGGGAACATCCTGCCCCCACAGCGAGGGGTATCGCAAACTCTGACCAGCCTCGATTTGGCTTCCTGAATTTGGACACCGTGAGTGAGCCGGCTCAGCAGGGCTGCGACCCGCCAGCGGGGATGCAGCGTGAACACTGGGGCTGCACCAGGGCCTGCGGGAGAGGAACAGGCCTGACCGAGGCCCTGGGCTTTGACCTGGTTCACGCTGGATTCAAATCCCTGAGCTGCTACTTACAAGCCCTGGGCTCAGAGCCAGGAAGATTTCTTGTCTGGGAAATGGGCTGGTAACACACACCCCTGGAGGACGAAGCGGGGCCCGAGCAAGTGCTGAGCAGAGGCCCTGGCGCCGGAAAGGGCTCACAAAGCAGGGCCCCTCTGCGGCGGGGTTTTCCAGGCTGGCTGTCAGGCGCTGGCGATTTCTGGACATGAGGCCCCTTCTGCTTCTGGTCTGTGCCCAGGAGGAATTCTAACCTGCTCACGGGCTGCCAGGAGCAGAGGTCTTCCCTTCTTCCTCCGAGGACAGGGGAGTCATTGTTGAGGGCGTGTGTGCCAACTGACCCACATGGCGCAGCAGACCCCTCCTGTCTCCCCGCTGCTCCCCTCAGCAGTGTGTTTCAGTCATTCCGCCTGTTCTGCTCCCCACCCTTTCTGGTGAATCCTCTCATCCCCCTCCTCCACACCTCTGGCCTGTACCCCAGTTCTTGTATGCAAATTCAACTCACTCACAGTGTCCAAATTCAGGGGGAGGCAGGTAGCAGTTGCCCAGTCAGGCTTGTGCCCACCTCGAAGATCCTCAGGATCTGAGGTGGCTCCCGGGATGGGTCATCTCTTTTGTTCCCTCGGCTGCGGGAGCCTGCAGCTTCCATGGTCACTTCTAGTGTAAGTGTGACTCAGTTTCCTCTAACTCTCTCTCGCGCAGTGCTTCTGGCCTGATTACTGATGGTTCCACCCTTTCCCTGAGTCGCCAGTGGAAATGCTGCCCCAGAAAGACCCCCTCATCGCTTCTTTTAGTGTTGTCAGGATTCCCACTGGAGCCCTCGTGGGGTTTAGGTTTCTCTCTGATGGTGGACAACTCCCCTCTCAGTCTGGAACCTTCACTTCCAGTAGGTACAAGAAAGATTTCAAAATGACATGGACTCTTTCATCGACCTCATATACCTAGTTCAGGCACAGAGTTCCACACATCACAACCCCCCATCCTGCTGCTTCCAGCTGAACCCGAATGTTTTGACTGTTTATTTCTGTGGCAAACCACCCCAAAATGGAGTGGCTTGAAATGACTGATTTGTTCATGGTTCTGTCACTGGCGAGTTCTGTGGGATGGCCCGTCTTTGTTCCGTGTGGTGTTGTTGGTCACTCGTGGGGCTGCATCCAGCGGGCACCCTGCTGGGAGGTCACTCTCCAGGTGGCAGGACTGCCCACCTTCTCTACCTGGTCAGGGTTGGGGAAGGGATAGAAGCTCCCAGGCCTCCTGAGACGGGGGCCTGGGGCTGCACGGCGTCACTTCCGCCACGTGATGTTGGCCACGGCAAGACACCAGGCAGCCTAGAGCCAAAGGGCGGAGAAATAGAGTCTACCTTTTGGTGGAGAAGTGGCGTGCGTGTTCAGGAGGGAGTGATGCCAGAGTCGATCTTTTTTTTTTTTAAGATTTATTTATTTATGCATACAATAACTGGGGTACAGGCCAGCGGTGTGTGGCAGGGGCGGGTGAGAGGATTCACCAGAGACAGAGTGGGGAGCAGAACAGGCAGATGTACTGAAATACACTGCTGAGGAGAGCAGCAGGAGAGACAGGAGAGGTCTGCTGCACCATGTGGGTCACCTGACAGGGAATCGAACTCTGTGCTGTACTGGCTGCAGATAGCTTCATAGATAGCTTCATAGTGCTAAGACTTAACCCCTTGTGCCACCAGGGAGGCTCCTGAGTCTATATTTAAGGACTTTCTACCAAGCAGGTTTGACCCTGAAATCCCAGGGATGTCACGGGTCATCTGAGATAATCATTTGTCATCCTTGCATCTAATTACTCCATTGGGGCTTCTGCATTAAAAAAAAAAATACCAGACTGGGTGACAGAAACAGCAGAAATTCACTGCTCACAGTTCTGGAGGGCAGAATTCCCGAGCAGAGTGCCAGCATAGAGGATTCGAGCAAAAGCCTTCTCTGGGGTCACCGACTGCTGACTCCTCTCCATGTCCTCACATGGTGCAAGGGGCCGGAGACCTCTGGGGGTCTCTTTTATATGGGTGCTAATCCCCTTGATAAGGGCTTCACCCTCATGCCTGAGTTACTTCCCCAAATTCCTACCTACTAGTAACATCACCTTGTGGGTTGGGATTTCAACCTGTGAATTTGGGGGGAACACAATGTTCAGACTGTAGCACTGAGCGGGTTCACACTTCCATCCTTCAGATTGGAAAACAAGCTGAGAGCACAGGGATTGTCCAGAGGAGCCAGGTAGGTTGTGAGAGCGAGATGGAGTCTCCGTGCACTCAGCTAGCATTTACTGAGGACCTACTGTGTGCCACATACAGGGAGAGATGAGCTCTAAGCCCAGGTAGCCCTTGGCAGAGCAGGAAGTGGATATGTAAACAGAATGGGGTCCTCGTAGCCGGGAGGTTGGTTTGCAGGCAGAGCATGAGACCAGTTGCTCCCGGGTGACAATCAGCAGTGACAATCCATCCATCATCTATTAAGCACAGTCGGTGATGCAGTGCCATTTGGACTTGGACTGCAAGCTTATGATCAGCAGCCCCCCCCCCCATC
Source organism: Talpa europaea (assembly GCF_964194135.1). Classification (NCBI taxonomy): domain Eukaryota; kingdom Metazoa; phylum Chordata; class Mammalia; order Eulipotyphla; family Talpidae; genus Talpa; species Talpa europaea. The sequence goes on along the minus strand of NC_140082.1, from coordinate 12,649,677 downwards.
AGTGCCCACTGGGTGCGTTCGGGGTGCCCGGGAACAAAGAGGAGGTGGTTGTGATGGGGAAGTCAGGAAACAGGGCTTCGAGAAGGAAGCATGTATTTGAACTGCTTCCAAGGATGAGTTGGCCTGGACTCCCTCGAGGAGAAGCTGGCCAGAAACAAAAGATGTTTCAGGCATTGAGAGCAGCATGGACAGAGATTTGAAGGCCTGATGAGTAAGGGGTGTCTTATGTGGTGGCCGGAAGCAGGGAGAGGCAAGAGAGAGTCTGGATTCTTGCTCCATAGGCCCCGATGGTCCCATCCCATTTTCTGGGTGGTCCGATACACCCCCATTTCACCGGAATGGCCTCCTGTTATCCCCACACCCTGCCTTCTCCAAACTCAATGCTTAAACTCAAACATTTGGACCATGGAAGATTCCAGACAATCCAAAGCTAATTGGGTTTGAAATTCCAACTTTGCAGAGGGCATGTTGGTTTATGGCTTTGTCTGCTGGGTTGTCTGGTCCATAAATCAGCTCAGAGAGGAGAGTGTTTCTTTGTATTGGCTTCTGGACTGAATGATGAGCCTTGTCTCCTGCCACACCCAGGACTTGCTGACAGTTGCAGGCGGGGAGATGGGGAGGAGACAGCGCTGTTTCCTGTTTCCTGCAGGGTTAAAGAGTCCATGTCGGATGGCACCTGTGGGCGCCCCTGGTGTGGAGGGGGAGAGCCCCCGCCACCTCCTGCTGGAGCCAGGCTCTGGGGCTGGGCACTAAAGGGTGCGCTGGCCCAGCACCGGAGGGGGCGCTGCTGACGTCAGGAGCAGGTCTTAAGGGAGTGTGGGCAGTTTGCAGCCTCTTTCATGGCAGGCCAGGCTCACAGGGGGCCTCTTCAGCTGTCAGGGATTTGGGTCAAGAAGAAAAAGGGCCTCCCTCCAGCAGGACGGGCGCAGCCTCCCGTGGGTGGGAGCCGCAGCTCTGCCAGCACGGACCTGTTTGGGAACTCACGTCTGCCGCTTGCAGGCGGGGACCCCTCAGAAAGTCACTGAATGGCCCCGAGTCTCAGTTTCCTCCACTGTACATCGGGGAGCTCGGGGGTTTCCTTGCAGGGTGTGGCTGCGTGGCACAGACTGGGCTGAAAATGGACATGAGGACTGAGCCGGAGGGGGCTGAGCGGGGGTGGCCGTGAGACTGGAGGTCTCGGGCCTGAGAGGCTACGACATGCCGCTTGCAGATGGTACCAGCGTCCTAACTTCGCCCCAAACTTTCCCTCCATTTCCTGCCTGGGCCTGAGAGCATGGCAGGGGCTGAGCAGACCTTGGGTCACCAGACCCTCTTCCGGGGAGGTGGGGCCCTGCGGACCCTAAATGGGCCTTTCTTTCTCTGTGTTCTCCCCTCCTGTGAACAGCCTTGGCTGCAGAGGGAAGCAGAAACAGGGCTCTGGGGAAGGGCAGGAGTGGCTCTTGGGGGGCTCCTCACTTTCCTGAAGGCTGATCCTTGGTGGACTGGGGAGAAGGGGGTCGTCAGTTTGGGGCCAGGGGCCCTCCTTGTCCTGCTGGGCTGGACCCTGGTCCCCGCTTTCTGTTTGCGCTGTTCTCTCGGCCCCCTCCCATCTCTGGTTCCCATTCCCCAAGGGGCTGAGAAGCCAACAGCGCCCCAAAGTTCCCCCTTCCAAGAGCCTTTTGTGTCAGTTTCACTGCCCAAAGGGGCAGGTCACTGGGACTTCCTGGGCTTCAGTCCAATTGCGCTTCTTCTTCCTGGTGCTCAGACTATCAACTGGGGCTCGGGGCTCCTTCCCAGGGGTCAGGCAGATTTCTGGGATCCTGGCGGGAAAATGCTCTCTCTGCAGCCCAGGAAACTGAGGCCCAGAGGATGTGCACGCACCTCCTCTTTCCTCCTCTGGCTCCGTCTCCTAGTCGCACTCCCTCTTGCCTTTGAATTGTGCCCCCCGGGGCTGTAGCTCTCTGCACCTGGGGGCCCTGCAGCCATAATGATGCAGCTCAGAGGTAGACAGTCCTGGGTTCGAATCCTGTGTCCTTGATGACGCATTGCATGACCTCGGGATGGCTGTAATTCCTCAGCCTCAGTTTCCCCGCTTGTAAAAGAGTGGGGTGATGGACTCTGCCTTGAATTGTATGGTGAGGCGTCAATGAGATCATCCACGCAAAGGGCCTCCTTGGGCTCCAAACTTGGTCCCTGCAGAGGAGCACGCCTCAGACTTCTGGGAGCTTTAAACAAGATGGGGCGCCTGCGTGATCCCCAGTGAATGCTTCTTGGAGTGAGATTGAATTCCTAAATGCCCCCTCCTGCTCCAATCCCTGGCATGTTAGCAGTCATGTCATCCTCTTCAGGATGAGGCTCAGAGAGGTTAATTCACTGCCTAACACCACACAGCTTGTGAGGAAAGGAGACAGGGCTCCTGACGGGCCGCCTGAGGCTAGTCTCTGACCACTTTCTACCTCCTGGCCTCCTTCTCAGTGTCCACCCACCCTTCTGCTCTGTGTTGTCCTCTCTACCTACACCACAGACCTCCAGCTTCCACAGACATGGAGACCAAGGCCACTTAGCTAGGAAGTCCAGGAATTGGAAGTCTAGAAGTCGGATTCTAGAAGCTCCAACCCTTCACCCCGCTAATTCCCCAGCACTGCCCAGCCCCTTCCACTGGAGTCCCAGTTCTGTCCTGAGCTCCTTGCTAACCACTGCTGCCCTGAATGGGACAGAACCAGGTGCCAGAGAACCAGCTGGAAAGGGAGGGAGGAGGAGGGAGAGGCAGGAAACTGGCTGACCGAGGGCTAGTTCATATACCTTTGATAATTGGGTCACAACTGGGCAATCTCATGCCCCATCCCAGAGAAACCTGTCCTCATCCCAACGTCCAGTTGGAAGTCAGAGTGAGCGGCTCCTTCACACTGAGGCATAAGGGCCTGATGACAGCCCCCGGGGTGGAGGCCTACGAGCACGGTGCGTTTATGAGTACAATGCGATTGGGAGCACGACATGTCCACGATGGGTCCTATGGATACAGTGACAGGCGCCGTTAGGCCAGGAACCATCCTGGAGGCCAGGACTGCGGCCTCCGCTCCTAATAAGGACCCGAGGCCCAGAAGCCACCAAGTCTAGTCCATGGGAGAAATATGTAGCTCCAACTCCCTCACACCTCTGCCCGGCCCTCCATGCCGGGTTGACCTGTGTCTGACAAAGCTGCTTATCTGCAGAGATGAGAGAAGCAGGGCAGGCCTGGAAGGCGCAGAGCAAGTGCTGCAGTCGTGCACGACTGTGTGGTCTACATGGCCTGCACTGGGCAGAGTACCTACGCCCGTTGCATCCTGTGTCTGGGGTGAGGACCTGGGTTCCTATCACCTTCTGAATTTGCAAAACCATCTTCCTACTCACCCTTCCCCCTGGTGCAGAGTTGGAGGGGTGTGGAAGGGGCTGGGCAGTGCTGGGGAGTCAGCGGGGAGAAGTGTTGGAGCTTCTGGACTTCCTAGCTAGGGGATCTTGGTCTCCACATCTGTGCAATGGGTCTGAGAATGATTCCACCTCATGGGAGTTTGGGGCGGGGGCCAGGGAGCTGTGTCTAGGGGAGGGCAAACTTCATGTTTTATCCTTTTTTTTATTTGCCAAAGCCAGTAATTTATAGGAAAGACCCTGGAATTGGGGGCCCACACTTAGCAGGAGTGGGGCGTTCACTGTGTGCCCCTGGCTGTCCATGTCCCCAGCCACAGGCAGACTGAGTGAGGAGCTTTGCCTTTTTCTGCTTTCCTGCCGCATGGCTTTGGGCGAGTGGCTTCACCCCATTGACAGTCATGCTCTCAGCTGGTTGGGGAGTGCCGGGGTGAGGTCAGATTCACCCCTAGCCCTGGGGTTGGGACAAGGTTCTGGAACCATCTGAAAAGCCTCTCTGGGCATCATCTGGCTCCTCCCGGATGCTGGTGGCCAGCTTGTTTCTCTCCTAGGATGTCATCTGGAAATGCTGGGGGCATCTCCAGGCACTCAAGCTCCTTAAGGGGTTGCAAGATCATGGGTTCCTGGGTTGTTTCCCCCAGACTTGGGGTGCAGAGCAAGGCTACTCTGAGGAGTGTGATGAGAGGTTGCTGGCCCTGACTTCTCAGGGCACCTCACACCCCTGTGATCCTCCACCCAGCCTCCCTCCCCTTCTTCCGGGGTCTCCTCCCCCTCCCTTCCTGCAGACAATGCTGTGAAGAAGCTGTTGTCCTCCAGACTGGGCCGGGGGTCTTTGGGTGGCACCCAGCACTTGCCTGTTGCAGGTGGAAGGGTCCTCGAGGCCCCAGGTGTGGGCTGGTCTGGGTCACTCTCCCTGGGGAGGCTGACTGTGGCTGGGAGGGGCTGGCTGTGGCCGGGAGGGCACTGGAGGCACCGCCTTTGGCCAGGAAATGTGCTGGGCACCCTCCCACCCCACCCCCACCCCCAGCACACAGGGGAGGGAATGAAGCAATGAGCCCCCCCCAGCAGAGGAGCACAGCCTCCTATTTTGGGGAACAGGACCTGGGGCATCCCCCCAAGGCCCTCTCTTCCTCAGGGAAAGGCCAAACCCTCGCTAGGATTATTTTGTGGGAAAAAGTTTATTTTCTTAACCCGTGTAAAATTCTTTGGAGGGCAAAGCTTTGTTTAAAATATATATATGGGCGCTGTGCATGCAGCGCCTGGTCCATCATGCTCCTTTCAGGACAAAACCCCATGGCCCTTGGAAGTCTGTGGGTCAGACTTCCAGGAAGCGGGCACCAGGAAGCGGGCACCAAGAAGCGGGCACCAGCAAGTGGGCACCAGCAAGTGGGCCCTTGGCTGAGCTCTCGCTCATGGTCTCCGCGTCTCATCAGGAGAACGGGGGTAGAGATGTGCGGATAACGGGTCTGAGGGGGAAGCACGGAGTCCAGTTGCTCACTTCTCCGCTGTGTATGAGAGCGCACAGCAGAGAGGTTAAGAGAGGGCCAGCCGGCCGGCAGCGGCAGGGCCAGAGGCTGAATCCGGGCAACCTTAACGACAATGCTTGCAAAGGAGCAACCGTCCTGTCAGATCCCCACACCCAAGACTGGGCAGTTGGGACAGTTCCCTGGACAACAGAGACCTACAGCCTCTTGTCTGATCGCTCCCAGCTCCCAGTGAGGAGAGCCCCCCAGAACCCAGCCAGCCTGAAGGAACCTTCCACCAGCCTCAGGTGCTTGGTTTTGCCCAAAGATGCAAACACTGGGGTCTCGCCGCTGGAGCATTGTGCCCCTGTCCTGGGCTGGCTCTCTGGACCCACTGGCCTCTCTGGAGCTGGAACGAGGCCCACGTGCCTGTCTTGGCTCAGGAGGCAGCCTCTTTGTCTAGGTGGCGCTGCTCCTGTGTCCCTCCCTGTCTGGGAGGCAGCTGGGAGCCGGCCAGGATCCTAGAACTTGTTTTGAGACGTCAGAAAGTGAGGCCTGGTGTCCAGCCCCATTTCTCCAGCCTCACCAGGCCCTGTGCTGGGGCAGGGACTGCACCGCAAGTCCCATGCTGGACCAGAGGGTGCCTTCCAGCTCAGTGGTATCTGAAAGAACTGTGGACTTGGGGCTCAGAGAGGGCAAGAGATTGATGGGGAGACTCTGGAAATTCAGAGCAGACTTGGAAGTGGGACCCAGGTCTGCTTCTCCCAGCTCCTGTTCATCCTTGTTTCCCCCAGGGAACAGTCAAGGACAGGGTTTGCATGGGAAAGTCACAGCTTCTCCTTGGGTCTCAGTTTCCCCTGATGTCAAACAGGAGGGTTGACAGCTGCAGCCTGCTGGGACCCACATGGGGCCGGGTTTTTCCAGCCCGCAGAGAGATGAAGAAAGGACAGCCAACACCAGGAACAGGGAATGTCTCTTCCAAGGAAGAGAATCCATGCCCTACCGATTTTAGTCAGCATTAACGTAATTGTTTCTTTTCTGAGAAGGTGGTGATAGAAAAGAATGGTTTTGATTTTGCAAGGTCCTGAGTCGGGAAACAGAAAAGTCACAGCTCTGGGACAGCTGAAAACCATTTGGCTCATGAACCAAACCATCACTGGTTCATGAAATCCCCAAGTTTGGAGTTCACAGAGCGAGGATGTCTCCTGGGCCCTGGCTTGGGTGTGTCTGAGGTGGGGTCACTGGGAAGAATCCAGAGACAGGGGAGGGGCAGATGGAGGGAACAGTTCTGCTCCCGCAGCAGGGGCAGGATGCACAGGGGGGTGCACCTGGGCCTGCCTGGGGAGCAGAACAATGATTACACCCCAAGACGGAGCAGCGGCAGGAGGGAGAGGACGGAAGATGCAGGAGGGAAAGGACCTTGATCTTGGGCCTGAAGGACTGGCAGGAAGAGGAGGGCAGGGGAGACAGCCACCGGGGTCAGGGGAGGGTGGCTCCGCCTGCCCACAGAGGTGGGGACTCTGCTGCAGGAGAGGTATGAGCCAAAGAAAATTCAGGAAGCCTGCTGCGAACGGTGGGCTGGATCCCTGTCTTAGGTCAGGTTTGCCAGAAGCCGGGCCTGTCACGGGGATTTGGGTGAAGGTGAGGTACTGAGGGGCGCTCTCAGGCAGGATGGGGGTGGGGGTGAGGGGAGAGAGGCAGGGTCATGCAAGTTCGGGGTTGAATCCCATCTTTATTTAAAACTTGGGCATTTTGCTCATTGTGCATTTTATACATTAGATCTGAGGTTTTTAGAAACATTGCATTCAGATTTAAATTTGAATTTGCGTTCAAGGGCAGGGCGAGGGGAGAAGCATGGGGTCTCTGGAGGAGGCCTGCTTCAGTCTGACCCCACAGGGATCCCTGGAGCCTGAAGGGGGGGAGAGGAAGCTCCTGCTTGGCTGAGGGCAATTCTCCAGGGGAGGAGGCACTGTGGGTTGGGAACCTCCCGCTGGAAAAGGGGCTCTGGACTGGGCAGCTGAGCATCCGCCACGCCACGGTACTCCTAGGGGTCTTGGGGGTAAGAAGCTGAGCGATGTGCCAGTGCTTTGGCCTTGGGAGGGTGTTTCTTTGCGTCTGCCAGGAGCTTGCACGGGACCCGTTTCTCTCCCCATCACAGGATGGATGGACCTTGGATAAATGGATGCTTTACAGCAAGGAGGGTGTCCCAGGCTGGGGGTGAGTAAAGCGGGGGTTGTGGGGTGAAGGTCCCCAGGGTACGGGTGTGGCCTGAGGGGTGGACTCGTCCCAGCTGCTGGTTCATTTCCTTGGCGGGTGGGAGCGGGGAGAGGGAGGCCACGGGGGAGCAAGTGTGAATCTGGCCTTGGAAGGAGAAGCTGAGGGAGGAGGAAGAGGCCGAGGGAGGAAAAGATGAGGCTTGTCCTGGGTGGCTCTCAGCAGGTGAGAGGACACTTGGGATTTTCTACGTTGCGAAGGGAAAGGAATGGCGGCGGCCTGGGGTGTTTAGTTCTGAGTCCCAGATCCCCTGGAGCGGGGACGACACATTCCTTGTGTTGGGGGAACCCACCACACACCTCCCAGGACGAGGGCTTCTTCCCTTTGGGGTCTCAGAGAGACACCAGGGCCCATATTTTCTCTGCCTCTACCCCGTTCCACACAGCGCCCTGGTTTCCAGCACCAATGCTTCAGAATCCCAGGTCAGTACGTTCCCAATACGTTCTCTCCAGCTGTATTACCTGAATGTGCAAAGCTCTGGTACCTTGGCCTCTGCCGTTGTCATGGCCTGGAAGAAGGCTCCACTTCTTCCAGCAGCCTTCCCAGCTGTGGCTGCTGGAGCTGACACCCTGCTCACATGTTCCCGCCGTGCACAGGGCTTCCTCTGTTATGATCAGTCCTTGATTCCCCCTCCACACCCCTACACCTGCTTTGGCTTTCTTGGGTGTAGGAACAATATCTTTGCATTCCCAGCTTCTTGCCCGGTACCTGGGCCAATCACATGCCCTCGGCAAGCCTTATTAAATGCATGAATGAGAAATACTGTCATCAGATATTTCACCTCCAAGTGAAAGATTCTCTGAGAGGAGGTTTTGTGTAGTCACACTCCCTTAAGACTTACTACGTGCCTGTCCGGGACAATGTGACTTAATGGTAAGACTCACAATCAGACGCAACAACAATAGAAACAGTAGCAGGTAACTTACCGAGAACTTCCACAAGCCAGACATTTTTCCGGGCGCTTTATGGTCCTTCTCTTGTGTAATCCTCATACCCATTGGTGAGCTGTGTGTCACTGCTGGCCCACTTTACAGAAAGGGAAACTAAGGCACAGAGAGTTTAAACAACAAAAAGGTCTGGGATTTGAATCTAGGAGGTCTGACTGCAGAGCTTGGCCCTGCACCACCACCTGCTGAGCATGACCCTGGGCCCCGTCTCAGCTCCTCTGTGGCTGTGTGGCCTTGGGCAGGTAGCTTGACACCCCCTCTTCGAGCTTCTGTGTCCTCAACTGTGAGAGGGCGGTAGAGGAAGTGGTCAGGGCTGTCAGGCAGGAGGCTGGCGCAGAGTGAGGGGCAGGAAGGACCCTGAGAACTGACGATGGTTCGCACGGCTCAGCTTTGGGTGTCAAGGGTCACTGCTCGTGTCCACGCACACCGTACTGAAACCTGCACAGACAGGACGCCATAGGGTTCTCGGCAGGAGGACAGTGAGACAGGGAAGAGGGACACAAAGGCTCCTCTGTCAGCCACGGGGCCCTCCCTGGGGCAGGCGAGCTGGGAAGAGGTGGGGCGGGCGGGCACTCTCACCAGCCAGGATTTGCTCTTCATGAGCAATGGGTGGAAAATTACTTTGGATCCTTTTCTAGGGGCTGGAAGGCTAGGGCCGTTCATGGAGGAGAAAGATTTCTCCACACCCCAGGAATGCAATCACTGCTTTATTTTAAAATAGGATTGAAGTTGGCAGCTGCTCTGGGCTGCTCAAGGCCACCAAGCCAGCTCCAGAACACTGCTCTTGGCAGGCATTGCCTTCAGCCTCCAAGATGCAGTGACCCTGGAGACCAGGCTGACTGGTCACTACCTGCTCCCCCAGAGCCGGCCTCTTGTAGCCTGACTGACTTTTTCGCTGGGTCCCACAGTGTCCAGATCTACCCTTTGGGGTTGGCGAGGGAGCATGTATCCACTTCCCCCACACTGTAGATCATTTCCTGCATCCCCAGAGTTCATTCCCAATTCCCGATTCCCACAATGACCCGGAGAACCATAGTTACCTCCCCTTGATGAGGAAGAAACTGAGGACCAGGAGTTAGCACGACTGGTACAGCTGGGATAAACCAACTCCCTGATTCCCGTGAGACCTTGTACCACAGACATGTTCCAGACTCTGTGGGGACTTGATGATTAAGTGGGTCATTTTCTTGGTGAATTAAAACACAGCATAGCCAGCAAAGTGAAGTAAGCCAGGAAGATAAAGACAAATATTAGACATTTTCACATATCTGAGTAACATTAGAAAACCAAGTGGAGGAACTGACAAATAAAACAATTAGAAACTAGTTGACATGGTAACCAAATTGAAGTTTAATTTGAAAGATTCTGGGGTAAAGAGGAAGTGGGGAAGGAAGTAGGGTCAAAGGAAAAAAAAAGAAGAACCACCTTAAATATTAAAAGAAAAAATCATATCCAGTGCCCAAAATTCATTTGCTCATCATAAAAGGCAAGAGTTTGAGAGCCCTGGACTCTATTAAGGATAAGTGAGAATGAGGCCTACACACATGCACACACACGCACACACACACAGAGATTGATTTTAACACCAACACACACACACACACAGAGTAAAGAGACTGGAAACAAGACAAATGCCTATCCCCAGGAAACAGATTAAGTCATTGATGGCAAACTCAACAATGGAATACTATGCACGCATCAAAAATAACAGGGACTTTGTGCATACTGCTATGAAAGGACCTCCAAGATAAATTGTTAGGTAAGACACATTGTGAAATCATGTGCGTAGTATACCACCTTTTATGCTAAGCAGGAGAGAAATTATTTGCCTAAAGAAACTCTGGGAGGAGACATGAAAACAAAAGTTGAGAGCTGCATAAGTTCCTACTAGATATTCTGATTAGCAGCACATTGTCACCAGTGGTATTTGGGTCCAGCTTTTCATCCCAAAGCAAAGGCTTCTCACATTTCTGTGGGGTTCACAACTTGCCTCCAAGTCTTTGGGAATTTTGGAAATCCCCGAGGGCTGTCCTTACTGTGCTTAAACCTGTGTGAATACAACCGATTCCGTCTGCAGACAGCTGCTCTGCACCTCCATCTCCTGGGAGGATGATCTGTCCCCTCTGTATTAGGTCCATTGGGTCTTCCAGCCCCTTCTCAGGCATTGCAGAAAGGCTCCTCTTAGCCTCTCTCCCTTCTCTCTGTCTCTCTCTGAGTGTTTGTGTTTTTTCTGCCTTGATTTTCCTTCCCTGCTCTTGTGGTTCTACTGCCTTCGTCACTTACCCTGTCCTTGTGTCTGTCTCTGTCATTCTGTCTCTTCTGCATTCCCGTCTTTCTCTGTCACCCCATGCTATTTCTCTGTCCCTTTCCCTCTGTGCTTCCTCCACCACTTGCCTCCTCCCATTTCATTCTGTCTACACTGTGGTGTCATTCTCTGCCTCCCACCTCTCAGTCCCCTGTTGGCTCCCCTGCTCCTTCTTTCCTACTCAGCCCTCCAAACCCTTGCGTCTCAGGCCCTGGGGTGCACAGGTCTCTTCTCCCAAGTCCCCAGAGCTGGGGGGCAGGGCCAGCTTTTTGAGTGTGTGACCAGTGCCGTCACACGGGGTTATGCTCACTTTGCTGCAGGTCCCACCAAGTGCACAGCGGGTTCTGCTGAGAAGTGTGAGCGTCCAGGGAGGACACCTGCTGGGGCAGTGTCATGTCTAGTCCTGCTTCTGCTCCTTGTCCATCCCCCCCAGGTCTCTAACCTGAACGTGCCTCCAGTCTTCCCAGGTGCTCCTTCCAGGCAGCCCTCCTTCGACAGAAGCTGCTGGCCAGATGAGTTCAACCAAGGCTGAGAGGCCAGTCACTAGCCAAAGGGCCTGTGGCTTGTAAGCCTGGACTGGAAAAAGCTGCCTCTGAAATCTGGGCACTCGGCTGAGACTGTCAGGGCTTCAGCAGGCTCTCCTTTAGCTGCAAGATGAGCAGCCATCCCAGTGCAGAACCAGCGAGTATCTTCATCCTCGGCCATTGCTGGCTCAGGTGCCCGGCAGAGGCTGCCTTAAGTAGCAGCCACGGCCTCTCTGAGTCTGATTCCTCATCTGCTAAATGAAGGTCCTGGGGGTACCTGCCCTACAGGACCTGTGTGGCAAGTTAATGACACAGATCAGCGCTCAGCACCTGAGTGGCACGGCTGGGAGGGCAAGGTCAGAGCCTGGAGCTTCTATGCCACTGGCCCTTCTCCACTCTGGGGCAGAGGAGAGGGTGTTCTGGGAGTGGGGGAATCCTGCGATACAGGCCAGATTTTGAAAGTGAAAGGGGACTCAATAGTCATGTTGAGGCAAGAGGTATAAGCCGGGATGGAGGGTCACCGTAAGTGGGGAAAGGGTCTCAAGTGACCACACTGGCATCCTGTTCCTATAGAGCATGGTGGCAGATGTGTGAGCTTGGGGAGGGGGAGCGTGATGATGCCACAGGCCAGCCCCCCACTGGCTGAGAGCACAGCTGGGTTCTAGTGTTTGCCACAGAAAATAGCACGCTGTTTACTGAGAAATGACATCGGGGGTAGTAGCTGGAAGACCCAAGTGTGCAGGCTCTCTCCCAGATATTCTAGAAATTTCTTCAAATTGAGTCAGCCCTGGGTGTCTAGACTGAAAGGAAGAGCCAATCCTTACTGAGCTGTGGTTTGGGAGTGGGGAAGAGTGTAATGTTCAGGTAGCAAGTGCCCGGAGGCCTCCAGAACCTTTTGGAAGCTCCAGGCTGCATCCCAGACCAGAGCAATCGGGCATCGTTGGGTGCTAATCACTGTATCATGCCGTCTGGCTACATACAGAGACCGCTGGAGAAAGGCCTTCTGCCTCTGGCTCAGAGAGGCCTGCTGTGCCCTAGGACGGCTTTGTTTTTAGCCCTGGTCACATGACTTCTGGACCAGGCTCCCCTTCTCCAGACTAGAGTCTGGGAGTCCAGCGTGGCCCACCCATGCTAAGTATTCAGGACATGACTTATCGTCTGCATGTTCCCTCGGTGCTGGCTCCATTTTCTGTCCCCACCCACATTTCCCTTCCTCCTACCACTCTTATTTGATTTACACTCCCCTGGGCAAGTGAGCCTATTTTGAGCTCCCCCCACCCCACCCCCACTTTTGGACCAAGCTACTATGTTAGCAGAGCAAGTGGCCAGGGTTATGGAGGCAGAGGAAGCGCAGCCGCGGTCACAGCTGAGGAAGCAGCTCCACTAGGGAAGACGCTCGCCCGCCGATCCCGTGGGACTCCGGGTCTGAGCCAGGAGGGCCCGAGCCAGGCTCGAGTGAACCGGACAGGTTGTTCGAGTTCATTCAGTAAAAAAAGGAAGTGCTTTCTAATGACACTTGTCTTTTCTAGAAATTCTGCTGATGGGGTGGAGAAGGGCAGAGAGAGGATGCTTTCATTTCTTGGAGGGCTGGGGGAGCTGGGAGCCTCTTTATGGATTGCGGGAGGAGGTGGCTGGAGAAGGGAGACACCAAGAGTCGGGGATACCCGGAGATAAGGTCCCAGGTGGAGGCACCCCCCATTTCAGATGAAAGTAACACGCAGAAAGGTGCGTGCTGCCTGTGTGAGGACACCTCCTGCCCGCCCTTCCCACCCCCAGGTGGCTCCCCGGCAAGGCCCTGCCCGTTTTGCTCCCCAGGGCGTTCCCACGTGCCTGGCACACCAACCGCGATCTGCACACCAGACCAAGTCTCTGATGGTAGAGAAGACTCCAGACCCCGTGTGACCTGACTCTGGAGGGGGCCTCTTTAAGCAGGACAGCCGACGGCTGCTACCGTGGAGCCAGGATCCTTCCACACCTTCACATAGCGCCCCACCCGATCTGCCTACGGCACCCTGGCCTTGGCCCCAAAACTCCTGCCCCTCAGAACACCCCCCAGCTAGAATGACGGGTCCTTCTACATGCCCGTGAGAGCTCATGTGAGCTTCACAGGGACCCACTTTGCAGATGGGGGGCTAATTCTGTGCCCCGAGATACATGCGGGCTCGGGTCTGGCTTTGGGGCAGCTCTCAGGGCCCCGGGCCACGCTCCTTTCTCTGTAACCCCAGGGCTGCGGCCATTCACTCCCCAGCCCTTCCCAGCGGTGGCTTGGGGCTGTTGGAATTTCTCCAGGTCTTCAACTACTTTATTTTCCCTCCCTCCTTGGGGATGGCAGGACGGCAGCTTTCCCAGCCAGGTCCTTGCCCGGGTCAGGGAGGAGCTCTGCCTTGTGAGAGCAGGACTGGGTTGAGGGGGAGGGCAGCGCCGCCCCCCGCCTGGGAACCGGGGAGGCTGGGGTGGGGGCGCCTGGGAGGGCAGGGGGAGGGAGGGGGGCGTGCAGCGTCAGACTGGCAGCAGCACCAGCCTTGTCGTCAGCTGCCTGGGCCGCAGCCAGGGAATTCCAAGGGGCCAGAACCTGCCTGAATGCCCCTGGGCCCCTGTGCCCAGGGCTGGCGGCCCCGGCCAGACGGCTGCAACAGCTCAGGGCTCTCTCAGGGGTGCAGCCAGCAGGATGGCGCCTGCAGCCCCTTGCTGCCCCGGAGTCCAGCCTGTGGCCACTCGTCATCTGGAGGTGGGTGAGTCGTCACCGAGGCTCCTGGAGGCGGGTGGCGGGTTGAGGGCGCTGCAGCCCCACCAGCCCTGGGCACAGCTGCGTCATCAGGCACAAGAACGCAGGACTCTGGCCCCGTGGGGTTCCCAGGGGCATGTCACAGATCGTCCAGGGCTGTCTTGGTGTTTGAAGACAGGGTGTCAGACAACCCAGGTTCAAACCCCTCCTCTGCCTTCTAGCTGTGGGATCTCGGGCCAGTGGCTGTGTGTTCTTTATGCCTCAGTTTCCACACCTGAAGAATGGGAGTTAAAATACCCCCCTTGAAGTTTGTTCTGAGTAGAGACATTGTCCTCAGTCAGCACCTGGCAAGTGGGGGCTCATGTCATCGCCCCCAGTCTCTCAGCTGGGGTCCTGGGAGTGGAGAAGCCTTGCTGGTGAGGGACGGGGGTGCTGCTTGTCTGCTTCTCTAGCCCTCTGGTGGCAGGGGCCGCAGGCCAGTCAGGAGGGGGTGCCAGGAGACAGAGGGGAGTCCACAACTGTGGGCGTTGTGGGGGGCTTAGTCAGAGCTTGGGCCCTGGAGACACCTAGATCCCAGTCCTGTCTCCACTTGATCTGGTTGCTTCCACCACCGGCTCCAATACCTGTGGGGTGGGGATCATGGTCACCCCCTCCGGACGCCTCATCAGTAGACAGGGAAAAAAAATGTCAAGGGCCCAGCTGGACCCTGGGATACTCTTTACCTTGCTGCTTGTACCCCAGGCTGTGTGGAGCAGAGGGGACCCCTGGCAGAGGGACCTGCAAGGGCAGAGCCCAGGGTTGATGAACACCATGGAGGGGGGCACTGGCCTCCTGGAGCACAGGGGAGCAGGCTGGTTTGGAATGACCTGGATTCTGTGGTCCCCCCACTTTTCATTGGTCCACGCCTGACCCCAGCCAGGGGTTCCCCACAAGCCTTGCAGCCCTGTCCTGGGTGAGTGCATGTACCCCAGGCAGTTGACCTCACCCAGGGGTTGGCCAGAAGGGAACAAAACCAGAGCTTGCAAAGGGGCCTCCCTTCCTCTCTCTGGCTTATCTCCACGGGGTTCCTGTTCTGGCTGCCCATGCCCTTAACACGCGCCCCCCACCTCCACTTCCCCCCTCCCCCGGCCCTGCAGGGCCTGACACTCTGCTCCCCACGTGTGCTTTTAGCTCTGACACTGCTCCCCGCGTGTGCTTTTAGCTCTGTCTTCCCTGGCGATAGAAGGACAGCCTTATCTGAAGGTTTTCTGTATGTTGAGTCATCTAGCCCCAGAGCAGGTCTCTGTAAGGGGTACTCCTGAGCGCCCCTCTTATAGATGGGGCAATGTGGGGGTGAATGGCCCTCCCGGACCATAGGCAGCTGAGAGTTGGCCCCACCAGCCTTGCTCCGCAGCCAGGGCTCGGCCTCAGCCAGAGCGGGGCTGGGTGGGCGACGGTCTAGCCTTTCCCAGAAAACCTGATACTGAACGCCGGCCTCAGTTTCCCTCGGCCAATGAAAGGAAACAGTTTGAGGAAAAGGAAAGTGGTTTGATTGGTTGACAAATGAGGAGGCAGCAGACTCAGACTCATGTCTGAAAGACAACCGTCCTGGTCTTTGGCAGAGTCCAGGGGTGTTTATACCAAGGGAAAAAAAGGGGGCGACGGAAGGGTCTGCAAAGGTGGGGGAAGGAAGGCAAGAAGACAAACCTGTCAAACAAGGGGGGAAGTGCAAGAAATTTGGGAAAGACAAACTAGTTAATGCTTCTGTGAGAGACTCGTCATAGAGGAGGCGAACTTGCCAAACAAGGGGGGAATTGCAAGAGACAGGGGAGGATAAACGAGTAGATTCGAATCCGAGACGGAGAGACCAGACATTTGTCTGCCTCAGCCCCGCCTCGCTGAATAACTGATAATTGCACCATAGTGACATTTCCGCAGACGCTTCCTCCTGGGTGCCTGCCCTCGTCTCTCACACTTCTGTGACCCTGTGATTCCTCCACACCCACACCCCAACTTTCTTTTCTTTCTCCTCCTCCCTGCACCCCTTTCCTCAACTCTGGTTTCCTTTTCCCAGTCCAACCTGCCCATTTTAGAGGTGTGGACACCCAGACCTGGTCAGAAGGGGACAGCATCTGCCTAAAGTCACACAGCAAACCACTATGGTCTCTCCGCTCAACCCTCAATGCATCCCCCCACTTTCCTGTCGTGGGACATGAAAGGGAGATCGAGGTGCATCCTTGAGATGTCCCCCCTCCCCAGCGCCATCAACCATTCTCTCCTCTCCTGTTGCCAGGCTTGCCACACCCCACACCTGTCCGTGGAAGGGGCTATTGGCCCAGGGCCCCAGGGAACCTGCATGAACTCCTGGGGCCAGCCTGGGGGTGGGAACTTGGCGAAGGGGCCCTGGCTGTCAGGTTCAATGAGGCCTGGGCTTGGAGTCTCCAGCACTCAAGTCCCCCAAAGGGCACCACATTTGAGGCTCCAGCCTAAGCAGTGCTTGGTGTCTACTGAGCGGGGGCGGGGTGGGGGGTCTCAGGGGAGTTAGGAGAGAGGCAAGGGTGACTCCAGGTGGGTGGGCTCTGCCCTCTGCTAAAAGGAAGGGAAGCCCCTGCCTCCTACACTCCAGGCTCTGAATGAGTGTCCTGCCTCTCCTGGGGGACTTTCTTACCAGGTTACAGCAGCCAGAATCTTGGGGGGCATCTTTGATGCCTTGTTCTGCTTCCTTTTCCAAATTCAGTGCACCCCCATGTCCTATCAGCTCTGTGCCAGTGTCCTTCTCTCTACACCCAATGTCAGCCCACCCCAGTGCAAGCACCGCCGATCTGGTCTCTCAGCCAGCTGTGCCCTCCCCTAACACCCCCCCGCCCCGCTCTGCTGTGCTCCCTGTCACCCTCAGGGGAAGTGGAAAACACCTCTGTGGGCTGAAGGACCTTCCTGATCTGGACCTTCTCAGTCTTATTTCTCTTTCCCCCCACCTCCCCCACCCGCCCTCCTCCACTCCTGACAGAGTGAGCCGCCAGCTCTCCTTCTGTCCTGCCTCCCTGCCTTCTCACACTGTCCTCTCTTGCCTCCTCTGTGATTCCCCCTCAGCTAGGATGGTCTTTCTCATGCCTGCTCCTGCCCCACACAGTCCACTGCAGCCCCTGCAATGTGTGATTACCTGGGTTCGAATCCTACTTCTGCAGCTTCCTAGCTGGGTGACCTGGTACAAGTTCCTTAACCTCACTGAGCTTCTGTTTCGTCATCTGTAAAGTGGGGCTAATGATATTTCTAACCTTGAAGGACTGTTGTGGGGACTGAGTTATTATGCATCACACATAATAAACTCTCAGATTTATCTAACAAATAGGGAGCACCAGCAATTGACATATACTATTTCAGGGGCTAAGGATTTAGCAGTGAATAAAACAGACAAAAGTCTTTGCCCTCCATGAAGATCAGCTCTATGGATGCACCCACACCCAAGCCTTCCATGTTGGGGAGCAGGGTGCTGTTGTGGCCAGGTCTTGCCTCAGCTGGCAGGATGGCAGAGCTAGTCAGTCATTTGGGTCAGGAGTCTCTCAGTTGCAGGTGACAGAGACCCAGATCAAACTGGTTAAAGCAGTAACAGAACCCATGGCAGGGGGGTGGGGGGTGGTTGGGATGGGGACTCTTCCATCCAGTGTAAGCACGGGATTCAGATGTGGCTGGTCTCCACCACTGAGCTCGGCTTCCTCCTATTGGTTTCTGTTAAGTTCTGCCAGGTGGTGGCACTGATGGTGTCCAGCAACTCAGGCTTTCATCCTCGTGGCCTCTTTTGCAGGGCATTTAGAAAGAGTCCCAGGAAAGACTTTCATTGGCCCACTGACAGTCATGTGCCCAATTCCAAAAGCTGTGATTGGTAGCCAGGGGAATGTAGCATTCTCATTGGCCAGGCTTGGAGCAAGGGGTGGGGTCAACCCTACAAGGTGAGAAATGACTTTTGACAAAGAAGAGGTGAACAGACTGGTGGGTTAGGGGGGCCTGCTTGGATTCTAGGGGGGCAGCTTATCAGAGTCTGAGGCTACTGAAATTTTTAGCTACCTTCTCTGGATAAAAGGCCAGTTTTTCTGCTGTTAAGGGGGTTATGCAGATCTACACACACACCTTTGATTTATGTGTGAATTCCTTTCTGGGCTCACATGCCAGGAAGGAAGAAGGGACTGGACATTGCTGAGCCTCTGCTCTGGGTCACTCCCTAGGCTAAGCCCTGCCTGCTGCACAGTGGCCGGAGTGGGTTAGATTTTAGAAGGAAACTCCAGAGAGGTGAGTGGGGAGGAATAGAAGAATGCGTGGGGTATAGGCCCTGGAACTGGTACCAACATCCAACTCCTGGTTCTGTGACTTGTGTGCCTGTGTGGCCTCGGGCAGGTTGCTTAACCTCTCTGTGCCTCAATTTCTTCATCAATAAAATGGGAACATAATACCCACTCTATCACTACTGTGTGGATTATAATAGTGAATGTGCATAAAACATTTAGAACAGTGCCTGGTACATTCAATTAGTGCTATCCATTGCTTTGGTCTGTTTGGGCTGCTGTAACAAAAATATCATAAACTGTTAGGAACAATAGAAATTTATTTCTCACATGTCCAGAGTCTGGGGAATCTAAGAGCAAGGCACCTGCAGATTTGGTGGCTGGTGAGAGTCCACTCCCAGCTTCATAACTGCCCCTCTTCTTGTTGTGTCCTCACAAGGTCGAGTTAGGGGTCTTCCTGAGACCTCTTTTATAAAAGCACCTTCTGTGGGAGCACCATCCTGCACTTCCCCAAGCCCCACTTCTGAATACCACCTTGGATGTTAGGTTTTCAACCTATGCATTTGGGGGCACACTGACATCACCTATTGCAGTCATTATGGTTGTTATTGTTTTACTGTAGGTGAAAGTGTGTGTGTGTGTGTGTGCATGTGTGTATTTAAAAGCAGATCACTAATGGTGGCATTCAAGGCATAACTGTAGGGTATATCACGCCTCAATTTGGGGGGGGGAGTGCCTTTCTGGAATCTAAAAATCAGATCCCGGAGGCTGCTCCTTCATCTGCACTTCCTGGAGGGCTTGAGTTGCTTTCCTCACACACCCATCCGAAGAGGAGCATATCTCGTGAGCTGCAGGCTCTGCTGACCCTTGGCATCACCCCACTGCTGCTCCTCCCCACCCCCATGCTGAAATACCCGGGTGAGAGAACTCCAGAAATGGGGGATGGGCATTGCCATGGTGACCAGGTTTCACCCCTGTCATCAAGGACTTAGAGGAGAGGGTGTGTCTCAGTCCCTGGGACTGGCCAGTGAAGACCCTCTGGGACATGACTTCTCCCATGAAGCCCCATCTGGGTATCTCTCACCACCCCCCAACCCGCCCCCGCCTCTGCTCATCCAAGACCTTTGAGCATTGGCAGTTGCCATGGAAACGGCTCTTGAGGCAAATCTACCCATGTGGGCTGAGGAAAAGTTCCTCAAGAAAATGGGAAGATTGCCAGACTCCCCAGCTCTCTGCTGGCATCTCTGGTTCCTGGAGCCTCCAAAACTGCCACTTGGGTATGGACCTGGAACTGGCAGAAGGCTCCTCATTCAGGTCACCAGGTCCCTTGCTAGTCTCCTGTCTCCAGTCTGGTCTTTCCAATGTAACCCCCAACCCCATCACCCATGTGGGCTGGAGCTGGGGTCATTTGAGAAAGATGAACACCCCTCTGTTTAAACCATTCATGGCTCCCTGTTGCCCACAGGATAAAGTTGATGCCTTGCAGAGGGTCTCACAATCTGAACCTCTTTTCTCAGCCATGTCTCTCCTATCTCTCCTATATGTGTTCTCTCTCTCTCTCTCTCAGTTCCCTCTATAAGAATGCCTTCTCTGTTTCATTTAGCAAAAGCCTTGCGCCCTGCAAGTCTCTGCTCAAATGTTACCTCCTTCAAGAAGCTTAACCCTGATTACCTCAGCCACTTCCTTTTACTTTGCATAGAGCCAGTGTCACAAACTCAGCAACTACAGGGCCAGCAAGAGACACGAATAACTAATTTAGGGATAGTCTTTACATGCACAAAGAGATACACCTTCTCCCGTTAAAGCTGAAAGTAAGAGTGACTACGTTCAGATTTCTCTTATCAGATTGCTTATTCTGCAACAGCAGGCCTCCAGGGCCAACTCTGTGGTGAACTGGAGCTAACTCATTCTCCAGCCTCAAGGGAACATTAGGGTAGAGTAGAGACTGTGCAGAACCCTACCCTGTCTGTAAGGTAACGTGGTCAGTTTGTTGGAAGTCTGGACCTTGAGTGACATCTCAGAGCACTGACCCTGCCATGATCTGTTCCTGCATTCCCCTGGAGAATGTTCCGGGCTGGGCCATGCAACTGCTAGTATTTAACAAGTACCATACCCATTAGCAGCTTTTTGAACAGATGTTTCAATGCTTGGACCTAGGTTATTTCCTGAACCTGCCAAGCCTGCTCCTGCCTCAGGGCCTTTGCACTTGTGGCTCCCACCACCTGGAGTTCGCCTTCATCAGAGACAGTTCCTTGTCTCCTTCTCTTATTCAGGTCTCTGCTCAAAGGTGATCATTTCAGAGAGACCCTCTCTGAGCTCTTGGCCTAAAATAGCATGCCCTATCCCTCTTTATATTTTATTCATGGCACATATCACCACCTGCTGTTCCGTTCATTTTATTTTTCCAGTATTTGCATAGTGTTTCCAATAAACCCGGCATGCTTTAATATATTACCAATGTAAATTCATTTCATCCTTGTAACAACCCTGTAAAGGAGAAGCTGGAATCACTCTTCACCCCTGGCAGGAAAGCTCTTCACTCCTCTTTTTCCTCAGATGAGGAAATTGAGGCACAGAGAAGTGCATTGAATTTCCCAGGGTCACAGAGCTGGGAAGTGGCAGAGCAAGGATGCACACCCAGGCAGCGTGGCCCCAGCGGTGTTAGCCTTATTTATGCCGAACTTGTTTATGTTTGCAATCAGCTCTGCTCCCCTGAGGATGCCAGTCCCCTGAGGGAGACAGTGTGTTCCCTGCCATATCCCCAGATCTGGACCTGGCGCCAAATAGGTGCTTCATGAACATTTCTTGGAAGGCAGGAGGCAGGAAGACAGAGGATCAAGAACTGGAGGGAAGAATCCTTGGCCTCCGAGCTTTCCTGTCAGTCAGCCCAATGTCAAGGCCATCGTGTAGGAAGTTTCTCAGACTCCCAGAGGGTTTGAGTCAGCCTGTCTGGGAGGGTCCCTGCCCCACCCTCTCCCACCCTCCAATAGGGCTTCTGTTTTCTGACCTCTCCCAGCCACAGGTGCCAAACCGCACTCCTGGAACCCAGGGCCATGCTGAGCACATTTCCTCCCCTGATGGGGCCTTGAAGGAGAATGTTCCAGGCTGGAGGCAGGAAGTCTCTGGAACTAGGTGGCCTGAAAGTGAACGGGGCTGTTTGGCGGCCAGCGAGGGGCCCCGGGCGGGGCTGTCCTCTGCCAGATGTGCTGGGCCTGTGTGCTGCTCGGACGTGAGGAGACGAGCAAGGGGCCTGGGAGCTTGGTTGCCGGCTGCTGCCGTCTCCAATCCATCCTGCATTTCCAGACCCTGCTCCAGAGAAGGACTGAGCCCTGCTGAGTTTTCCCTAAAACAACAGGCCTTCTGAGGGAGCCCCGGAGCACGTGGCCCCGTTTCCCTGCTACGAGAAAACCCTCCCTTCCCTACCAAACGAATAACTAGTGGTGAGCGAGAGGCCAAGTACTTCCCCAGGCTTGTTCCATTGACTTCTCACAGTGTCTGATGCTCCAGAGGAGTCTGAGGCTCGCAGAGGCGAAGTAACCTGCACAAGGTCACGCAGCCTGCGAGTGCTGGAGCTGGGGTCCAAACCCGGTTCTGGAGGAACCTGCTAGGAAACGGGATTTCCAGGACAATGAGAACAGAGGGGCCCATCAAAAGCTCAGCCTCCTGAGTTTACCGGTGATGAGAAAGATCCCGAACCCGGTGGAACCTCGGTTTTCTCATCTAGTCAAGAAGGGACAGTGGCGTCCCCTTGGCCCCTAGGAGGGCTGGCTGCTTGGCCACATGGGTCCTTTCCCGTCCTCACAGTGTAGTGGGCATCTCCGTGTCCTGGCCATGGAAATGGAGGCTTGGAGATGTGGGCGGAGGGCTTGAAGCCACACGACCAGGGTCATCCCCTGTGGCACGGTGGCCCTCTGCAGACAGGGGAGTGGAGGGGGCACAATACCTTGGTTTCCATGGGGGGGGGGGCGAGGGAGGCTTTAATTAGTGGAAACATGCTTTGCAGGGGCTCTTGCCGAGGATGTGGGGATGCCAAGAAGGGGCGTGGGCCTGAGCTGAGGGTGGAGAGAGTCGGCAGCCTGGGCACTTCCTTGTCCAGCCAGGGCAGCGTGGGTCTTGGCGCGGGGCTGCAAGACCCCGCTGGCTGCACCCGGCTCCCATCCCTGCTCCGCTCCAGACACCACCCAGCTGGCCCTGGAGCTCTAAGCATTCCCGACACAGTCTTTTGCTCTGGTTCAGACGCTGCAAACGGGATGCGGCTTGACTTCCTCCCCACTGTGGGAAGAGGTGCTGTTGTGTTCGCAGATGTGTTACAGCCTGATTTTTCTTTGCAGGTGCTGCTGAGCACTAACTGCACCAGGCACTGTGTCCACACCGCTGTGTTACGACATGCTCACTCGGACCTAGGAAGCAGCTTTGAACTTGGTAAGTGTGGGCTCCTTGCCACCGTGCAGCTGGGAGTGGGGGATGCATCTCAGACACCCTGTCACAGTCATCAAGGACAACAGACGTGCCCATAGGGAATGAGGGGGAGACTTGTAAATTAACTCTAAGGGGTCCCAAGAAATCACTTTGTCCAGACCCCCTGATTTCCTGGAAAAAGGTTGTATTATTACCATTTCATAGGTGACTCAACTATGGCTCAGAGAGGTAGACTGACTTGCCCAGGGTCACACAGCATGAAGCTGAGTCGTGCTATCTTTTTAGTGACTTCTGGCACAGGCTGGGAATAAACAGACACTTGGTCTATTCAACTCTGGCATTTTTTAAACTTGCAAGGGGGCCTTTGAGACTATCAACTCCAACTTCCCGGCTTAACAGATGGGGAAACTGAGGCCCCAAAGGGTCCTTTTATCTAAGGACATTTGCCAAGGAAAGTCTGTGAGAGAGAAAAGCGAGAGCACCTCATTCTTCATCTGGACTCTAGTCTCAGCTCTCACTGATCACTGATATGGGTGAGATTTACCTTCCCTGGGCCCAGCATCTCTGTGCCCTGCCTAAGCTCCAAGGCACCTTGGCAGAGGGCCTGCTGGGCTCCTGCACCCAGCCTGGGGCTCTGCTGTGAGTTCCGGGGGCCTGGAAGGTCCCCATTCATCCCACAGAGCAACCAGGAGTGGGGAGGGAGCAGCAAAGTCCAGTTGGGTTAGAAACCAGCTCAGAAGCTGGCCCCCCACTTATGACTTCTTCCTCCTCGCAGCAGACAGGCACCTCAACATGCTAGGGAGAAGCCATCAGTTGCAGGCAGTATCGGGGTCCTTGCAGAGGGCTGTGCTGGCCTGGATTTTGGGAGCAGGGCTGGACCAAGGGCTGGCTCCCGCTGAGAGAGGGCAGGGCGACCACCGCAGACCACATCCTGAGCTGCTCGGCAGCCTGGGCAGGCTTCCCCACACACTGTGTACACATCTCAGGGATTATTTGCATGAGTGGGCTCAAGCTGACTTCAAGGGATTAAGCAAATGGGGTGCTGGGCCTTCCTGGCCAGTGAGACATAAGCAGCAGAGAAAATCTGTTTACAGCCCATCCCCAGGGGCTGGGCAGTGTTTATGGGGAGAGGCCCAGGCTCTGCCCTGTGACCTTAGGATACAGGCTGAGCAGCCGGAGGGACCTTGTGTTTGTACAGGGGACCCATTGTTACTAGTCAGCAAGGCTTTTGGCCTGGAAGGAGAGCCGCCTGTGCAAACACTCTGGGGGCCTTTTGTGGCTGGGAATGGGTGCTGGGGCTCCCATACACTGGTGGGGCTGACTTGGCAAGAAAGAGCCCGCCCCCCCACCCCCAGTAGCGGGGCCCAGGAACCCATGGCCAGGCGGCCTTCTGAGGCTGGGTCCAGCCCTGGTTCAGTGTTAGAGGAGGCAGGGGCCAGACCCTTTGGCGCTTAGGGACTTTGATCAGGGGTTTGTGTTCCCCTGAGAACTGGAGTTGCTGCTGCAGGCTCTTAAGCAGGGAGTGATAGGATGTCGTTTGCATTTTGAAAAACTCTCTCTTTATTGACGTGACAGCGCATGATCACAGTATATAGGCTTCAGGTGGCCAGTCTGGTCAATCGGTGTCCGCAGCCACCAGTTATGCTTCACCCTGACCCTGCACTTGGCCGCTATTACCCTGTTCCTCCACCACCCTTCCCCTCTGGTCGCCACTGTTGTGTTTTTATAGCCTGTTTGCTTTTGTTTTGTTCTGTTCATTTGTTTGGTTTCTTTATCTCCCACTTACGAGTGAAATCATCTGGCTCTGAGTTTTCTGTCTGGCTTATTTCACTCAGCACGATGCCCTCAAGGTCCAGCCACGTGGCAAATGATAAGGCTTCATCTTTTTTATATTTGGGTATCTTCCCCTGCCCGCCGCCAAGTTCTTTTGTTCTTAATCAAGGTGGCTGAAAGACTGATTTAAGAAATTTTAGATTTTAGTAAATGTTCCCTACATGGGGGAAAAAGATCTCTCTGGCTACTTAATGGATAAAGGAATCCTAGAGAGAGGTGGTCAGGGTCCTGTCCCAGTGGTCCCGTGGGCAGGAAACACAGACAGCTTGGTGGGCTGTTCGGAGATAAAATGAGGAGATTGGACAGACGTGGGGACAGGGTGGTATGGGCAGCCTGGTGTCTTGATCAGGGTTTCAGCCTGAAGCAGATGAGCCACTGAAACGGGGTGCTTGGTGGGAGGTAGACAGCAGTGGGCAGTGGACAGTGCAATGATGCAGGGGCTGGGAAGCAAGGGGACCGTCCCCCGCAGGCTGAGGGCCTGGAGGAGGGAGGGCATGGCCACTGCCCCACAGCACCCAGGGAGTTTAGCTGCGGCTGATTCGTGGACACCCTGCAGAGAAGCTGCTGGGAGAAGCCTGACCTTGCTCTGCTCCTGCCACCCTCGCTGGGTCTCTCGTTGATCAAAGCCAAGTAGCGGTCAGAGGGCAAGCGGGCTGCTGATGCTGCTCTTAGTGGTCACCTGTCGCCTGTTGGCCAGAGCAGGGGGCAGTGGATTTGGGGACAGAGCACCCCGGGGAGTGGGAGTGGCTCTCAGACTCAGGAGCGTTGTTTCAATGGCGGGAAGCCGGGCGTGTGGTGGGAGAGAGGATATTTTGGGGCATCCTGCTTCCATGTCTCATCAGTTACTGGAGGTTTTCTGGGGCCTCTGGCCTCTGAGCAAGCAGCTGGCCAGGTCCAGGGGTGTAAACTAAACTCCTAGCTTTTGCCCCCGGCAGAGTGCTAAGCTCAACCATGGCCCCATCCCAACCCAAGGAAGATGGGCCAGCCTGTCGGGCAGCCGGGCTTCCTAGCTCCGCTGCGGTGACTCAGCGAGAGCCCCACGTGGGCGTGGGACCAGGGAGGAAATTCTCTCCCGGCACGAGCTAATTCTGTCCTGCTGCTGGCAGCCAGGCCTGCTGCTGGAACATCCGCCGGGGCTGTGTGGTTTCGAGGTTCCCCAGACCCTCAGAGCGGGAGATCCAGGGATTATGAGCTCAAGGTGTCTCCTGGAGCCAGCTGTGGGGGCGGAGAGCCCCTTCTCTCTGGCCTGGAGGGTGAGGGGCGGGTGGCTGGGAACATCCAGGGAGCTCTACGGGCCTAGAGGGGTCTGGGGGAGATGGGGGCCTTTGTGAGGGGAGAGTGGGGCCTGGGGGGCCCTGGAAGACCCCTGCCTGGGCCTGGGCGCCTGGGCCCATGTCTAGAAGAAGGTCAGTGTTGGCTGAGAGGAGAACTGGGGTCTTGCTGGAGCAAGTGAGTGGCCGACTGCTGCCGGCTGCACTGACTGGGGCCCAGGAGAGGGATGTGGGCGGTGAGCTGGGGGGCGGCTGAGCTTCCAGGGGAGATGGGGCGGCAGCTCAGCAGGTGCTGAGTTTGATGCCCCGTGTGGCACCTGCCTGCTTAGAACGTCCTTTCTGTCAGGAGAGTGATTGAGAGAGAAGACCTGTTCCACGGAGAGGGGAGGCAAGGAGAGGCAGGAAGAGAGGCGCACAGAGCTAGGGAGCGAGCGGCAGAGTCCTCGAGAGACAGAGGGCGCGACAGACACAGCGACTGGACAGAGGGAGCGGGTCCTTGGTGGACTCAGGGCGCCCACTTGCCGAGGAGCTGGGGCCGTGACGCAGGGAGGAAGCGGAAGGCAAACATCTGCTGCCCAGATGCCGCCCCACCCCTGCCGGGGCCCTCAGGGACACGGGCAGCTGGAAGAGTGGGCTGGCCTCACGTGGCCCAGCGGGTCCAGAGCCCTCACCGCTTCTCGCCAGGCATGTGACACTCCCCCCAGACCCCCGGCCTGGTCTCCGAGGGCCCCTGGTTAGGTAGGGCTGGTGACAGCGACCCTGTAGGCTCAGGGGGAGGGGAGATGAGAAAAAGCCTGTCTGCAGCGCCTGCAGTCTCACAGGGCCAGGGAGCAGCCAGATCCTTGCTTCTTGAGGGGTGGAAGAGTGAATGAGCCCCTCTGAAGGGTTTTCCCCGCAGCACCTGGGCTCACGAGGCCTTTCCCACCCAGCCAGGAACGGCAGGCAGAGGGCTTGTGTGAGAGGGGCTTCCAGGGGGCCCGGAACCTCGTCTTTCCCCTTCTGTAAAATGCACCACCTGCAGACTGCCAGACTGAGCTAGTGGGAGTTCTGGGCAAAGACCAGAGGGTTCTGGGAGATTCTACTGGGCAAAGACGAGAGGGTTCTGGAGTTCCTAGGAGGTAAGGCAGGGAACAAGGAAAGTGAGCATTCGGCAGCTCAGCAGGTGCTGAGTTTGATGCCCCGCGTGGCACCGCCTGCTCAGAACATCCGCCGGGTAACTGTCCAGAGTAACTGACCTTGCAACCTGGGCCATCTGTGACCTTGGGCACAGCCCTTCTTTTTCAGTCTCGGTTCCCTCAACTTCACTAGTGCTTCGAGCAGTTCCTGGAAAGCAACGGGGCCATATACATGTTTGTTTAATAAAAATTAAGCAAATAACATCTGCCTGAGGTTTTTGTTTTCCGAGGCTGGGGAACCAGATGTGGCCTTGAACCCGTGCCCCTTCCCCAGCGAGGGTCGGTGGCAGCGGTAGGGGTGTGGGCAGGGTCGTCTGTGGCAGAAGCTTCGGCCTGAGAGCCAGCCGGTGGCGGCGGGGCTGGGCTGGCCAAGGAGGTGCCTGGGCCCTGGAGCGCGTGGCGGCCTGGAAGCCTGGTACTGGGCTGCTGCTGGGCTGGGGTCATCCAAGTTCATCCCCACCTGGCAGAGCAGGCTGGCAGGCGGGTCCTGCCAGGCTGCTGGGGCCCTCCCCACGCAAGGTCAAGGCTGCTTGTTTAGCCCTATGCCTGCCCAGCATGGCTTCCTCAGGCATTCAGTGACCCAGGCATGAGCTGCCCAAGAGGGAACCCCAGACAGGGATTTGGGGTGCCTCTTTGGGGCTTTTCTGGGCCTGGGGGGGGGGTGGGCAGGCTGACACGGCGACCCCCTCTGTCCATCCTCCTCTGCATGGTTGGCCTCTGGAAGCCTCGGTGCTTTCCTTATTTTCTTTCTTTGCAGCCTTCATTTCCTTTCAGGCCCATTTCCGACTCCTTCCCCTCCCACCTCCCTCCCACGGAGCCAAGCTAATCTGTTCCCTGTGTATCTTGTTATTTGACTGTGTTCTTGCAAAGCACGCGCTCCTGTTTGCCAGGCCTGTTTTCAATGTACTTTTGCGCTATTAGGGTAGATGGTTTTAAGACACTCCGCGTTCCCTTGCTGTGCCTCTGCTTGGTGATCTGTCGCTCCCAGCAGCTGCCTGGCTCTGGCGGTCCCTCTCCTGCCAGGGGCCTCCAGCTTCCAGCCATCAGCAGACGCCTCTGTGGCTGCCCAATCCCCTGGATCCTGGACCCAGTTTGTGCTCGCTGTCTCCCCAGGGCCTCACTCCTGACAGCCAGCACCTGTGGCTCTTTGTCGGCAAACTGCCCTCTGGGGCTGGGAGAGCCTGGGAACACAGCCACCCCCTTCCCCGGGACAGGGTGGGGAGATATAAATACTCTGCCTGCAGGAATGTGACCTCCATTGTTCCCTGAGCCCTGGCCCAAAGTCAAGGCCACCTTCCCTGGGGCTCTCCTGGCCCTGCAGCCCCAGCCTCCTCCCTTTCCCTATCCTACCTCTCCGCTCCCTTAGCATTTTTTTTAATACTTCCTTAATAAGCCAGGAGTCCTCATCTGAGGACTGGACAGCAGAAGCCAAGGCGTGCCTCCCCAGCACTGTGCACAAGCGAGCCGTAGTGGGCTTTAGTGCAGGACAGGGACGCCCAACAGGGCTCATGGGTCCCCACAGCCTGGGGTCATCTCCAGGGGAAGGAGGTTCCAGGTTCCCTGCCCCACCCTAAGGAAGGGTGGAGCTGGGCAGGGAGGAGAAGCTAGAGAAGATGGGGAAGGAAGGATGGCGGTCAAGAAGACCTGGAGGAGCCACATGGAGCACAGACATGTGAAGAAGCCGTGCTTGCTTCTCGGCCCTGGACTTGTACCAGGACTTGGGGGACATGGAAGGAGGCACTTGACAGAGACGTGGGTGAGAGACCCTGGGGAGGCTGACAACGGCAGCCTTGATCTTGACTTGGATTTTGCTCTTTTCCTCCCAGGCTTGCCTGGCCCTTCTGCCCCTTTCCTGTGGGGCCCACCAGGAGGGGCCTTAGACTTGTGGCAAGTTTTCTGACCTCAGTGGTCCTGCTTTGGGCCAGCCCTGTTTGGCTGGACATTTACCCACTAGGGATGGGTGACTTTGGGTGCTTCATTGGAAACTATTTTATCTATTCTTTTCCTTCTCTTTATTGCACACTAATTGTATTAAATTTCCTTTGGGCCAACCCTGTTTGGCTGGACATTTACCCCAGAGGGGATGTGTAACTTTGGGTGTTTCATGGGAAAACTATTTTATCTCTTATTTCCCTTCTCTTTATTGCATACTAATTGTATTAAAGTTCCTTTCCTTTGAAGGTGTTATGCTCTAAGTATGTTTTGTCTTGATGCAGCAGATGGCAGAACCCATTTAGAACAGGCAGGTTTGGGGTCTCAGGGTGCCCCTCCTCCTGCCCTGGAACAGCATGAGAACTGTGGCTGTACCTGACAACTCTGAGGGGTTCCTCCCCCCCACTGCCAGCTTTCTAGTTCTTGCCACAGCCTGGGAAACAGAAAATGCTTGTCGTGATTTACACTTCAAATATTTGCACTTCTAGATATATGTAGTTGTGAGGCTGTGTGTCTGCCTGGGTGTTTGTATGGGTGCGGGCACACAGTGTGTGTACCTCTATGATTATGAGTATTTGGTTGTCTGTGCAATCATGTTTTGTGTGTGTGTGTGTGTGTGTGTGTGTGTGTGTGTCCCTTGATCAGGACAGGGCCTGGGCCCCAGCATGGGTGAGGATGTGGGGCAGAGAATTGGGAAGTCTCCTAGTGCAGTGAGCAGGCTGAAGAGCCACAGGTAGCAATGGTAAGCTGGAAAAATAATGACAAAGACTGGTTGGTGTTGGGAGCGGATCCCCAGAGCCTGAGCATGTGACTGCATTCTGAAGACAGGGCTTTAAAGAGGACACGGAGGTCAGATGGGGTGGCCGGGACAGCCACAGGGAGTGGAGTCAGGCCCCCACACCTCCCCAGTTCTGTTCTAAATGCTCGCCATTATTTTAGCGCCTCCTCCCAGCAGCCCTGACAAGTAGGCAGGGCGGGTACTGTTACTCAGGTGAGTTGCTCAGGTGGCACAGCGGGCCTCCCATAGCACCTTCCCCTGGCACCCGCTCCCGGGGGCCTACGGACTGCTGGAAGAGAAGGGCCGGCCTGGGAGTCTGTGCCCAGAGCCTCAGAGCAGACCAGCTCCGGGCACTGGCTCCAAATAGGTGTGAGTTCCTGAACTCACAGGAGAATCTGGGTAGGGACAGCTCATCTGCCCCCTGGGCTCTCTGGGGAGGCTGGGGGCAGAAAGGGGAACAGGTTGGTGCAAATTGACCTGCCTGCTTGGACAGTGACAGATGATGTCACCTTTGGCAAACGATTCCCATGTGTGCCCCAGATTGTCCAGAAAACCTGAGAAAGTAGATTTCCTGAGAAGCCAGGACAACAAGAGCAACAAGGAGGTGTCCCTAGAGAGTGAGCCGGGGACCCCGGGACATCAAAAAGGCTGTGCACAGACGTGGAAAGATGGTTCCACTTTCTGAAAAGCAAGAGGGTAAGAGCAGGGTCAGAGCAACTGGGCTGTGAATGGGCCATTAGCTGAATGTGTGACATTATTTCACTTCTTCACCGTTACAGTGAGAGTAGTAGCAGTGTCCCTCCTGAGGATTGCTGGGGATGTGTGAGTTAATGCAATTAAAATGCTTAGTGTAGTGTTTGGGCTATTGAGTGCACTAACCAATTACTGCTTGTCACAAGGATGTGAAACCAATACAAATTAGACATAAGTATCACCTAAACCTACATAGAAACCTGACGACCAACAGGGCTAGTGGCATTACTGCCCTTGACCTGCAAATGTGACTCTGAGCTTCCTTGTGGCCATATCAAAAAGGGAAATGTGATTGGCTATAGAACTTGGATGATCAAGAATGAGGACTCAGCCCAGTACCTCAGGGAAACAATGTTGCTCGGTACTCTGAATTCTCCAGGACATTTCTCACTGGGCAGGCAGTTACAGAAAGGGCACCATGAGGGAGGCAGTGGGCAGCGTCATTGAGCAGGACTTCCACAGCATTGTAGGCATGATTTTCATGTGACTGTTGCTCGTAGAAGCCTGAAGAAAAGGCAACGAGAAACCTGGGAAGGCAGCACAGGGGTCAACAGTGTTCAAGAATCAAGAATGTGCTATGGTCTGGGCCCAAGAGACTTTTCATTAGGATCTTTGGAAGTCAGGCTCTGGAGTAAGACTTCCCAGCTGGGCGACCTCGGCCAAGTTGCTTTACCTCGCTGAACCTCAATATTCTCTTCTGTGAACTAGTTCTCTTTGCGGGACTATTGAGAGCATTGAACAGACTCTTGCACAGCTGTGTTTTAGAGGGGGTGCTCAGATAAGAGTTGGCTGTGTTATAGATAAGTGTGTAAATGCTGTATACACACACATATATATACGTATACGATATATATATATATACACACATGGAGATTCCATGTTCCCTGCTCCACCTAATGAAGGGTAGAGCTGAGACTTCAGGGCAAGTTAAAAAGGACTTCGGAGAGGACCTGGAGGAGGCACATGGGGCAGAGAGACAGGTGAAGAAGCCGTGCTTGCTTCTGGGCCTTGGACTTGTGCCAGGGACTTGGGGGACGTGGAGGGACACACTTGAAGGAGACAGAGACGTGGGTGGGAGACCCGTGAGGAGGCTGACAACGGCAGCCTTGATCTTGATTTTGATGTTGCTCCTTTCCTTCCAGACTTGCCTGGCCTCTTCTGCCCCTTCCCTGTGGGTCCCACGAGCAAGGACCTTAGCCTGGTGGCGGGCTTTCGGCCTCAGAGATCCTGCTTTGGGCCAGTCCTGTTTGGCTGAGCACTTCCCCGCGAGGGGGTGGGTAGCTGTGGGTGTTCCACTGG
Organism: Talpa europaea; assembly: GCF_964194135.1. Classification (NCBI taxonomy): domain Eukaryota; kingdom Metazoa; phylum Chordata; class Mammalia; order Eulipotyphla; family Talpidae; genus Talpa; species Talpa europaea. The sequence continues at coordinate 12,618,342 of NC_140082.1, read as the reverse complement.
CAAACTATTCTTTCTTCTCTCTGTCCACAAAATTCTACCACAGTTCTTACACGCTAAGAATATGCTTTGTCTGAAGGCAGTGAATGGCAACCCCATTTAGACGGTGCAGGTTTAGGGTTCTTGGGCGCCCCTCGGCCTGCCCGCTCACATATGTATCTCCATATATATTTGTATAGTCATACTTCCCCGACCCCCGGTTCTGCCGTCTTCAAAGACTATGAGTAATGAGTTTTATAGCCCCTTACAATTTATAATTGGCAAAGGAATCATTGCCATGTCACAGCACTCCAACAGCATGACTTCTTCCCAGCCCCCCCTTCGGGGCCCTCCCCCCTGGAGAGAGGAGGAGAAGGTTGCTTAGAGGATATGGAAGTCCTTGCCTGTGTTGCCCTGAACTTGCCCTCAAACCCAGGGCCAGGGAGTCAAGTGGGCAGGATGCCCTGGTCTTCTGGTCTGCTGGCCCCTCCTGTCTTCCCAGACAAAGGCTTTGAGGAGGCGAGAAGGGCAGCAACGTGATAGTAACATCAACACAGTCTGCCGGGCAAAGGTGCGCACCCTGTGCCTGGTACTTCACCTGGGATGTTTAATCCTCTCAGCCATCCCCCAGGTTAGACACCACTAGGGCGGAGCAGAAAGGCAGCTGGGGTGCAGAGAGGACACTAACTTGCTAAGGGCCATAGGCATTTCGTGCCCACAGATGATGTGGACGCTGGGGACTGGGAGGGGGACTCATGCCAGTTGGGGACACCGACTCACTCAGTTCCTGTTGGGATGAGGAATGAGGGGTGCAGGCACAGACCTGCTCAGTGGGTGTCAGCACCCCCTAGGGCCGGGGAGGCCTGGCCTCTGCTCCAAATGAAAAGATGTGGCCTCTGACCCCAGCTACTGCCAGCCCCGCTGGCCAGAGAGACGTGACGTTGTCTGTGTCCGGCTCGTCTCTGCAGAGACTGCATGGTTCTGGGTTCTGCCTTCTCGCCCTTCAGCAGAGCTCAGGCACCCGGCCCACTGCCAACAAGGGGGGTGGCAGGGTGGGGAGATGGCCAGGTGTGACTTCTCCACCTTCTGAAGTCACACTCCCCTTTTAAATTCAGCTCAGAGATCTCCTGCCCCAGAAAGCCAGGGGTACCAGAGCTGGGGAACACCCCTCCTTGGGGCTGGTTGGGGTACCTGGCCTTGCCCTGGCCCAGTACTGTCTCTGCCTGTGACTCGGTGCTTCTGTGGGAAGAGACCCTGAGGAAGCCATTTCCTTGTTCCTGAGCCTGCACGGCCCAGCTCAGGGGATGTGGACACATTCATTTGTTCCCCAAAGACACACTCGGTGGCTGTCATCAAATCATGGTTTGGGGGGCAATGTAGATGATGGCCAAGAGCCCAGATTCTGTGGCCCTGGTTCAAACCCTGTCTCTCCCACCCATCTGGATGCCTTAGGGCAGCGTCTCCCCCTCCCGAGGCCTTGTTTCGGCCCCTCTGGGCCCCTCAGGGCCACTACGTGCCCAGCACAGTCCCTGCTACACACTTTCATCAGGCCCACCAGTCACACTTCACCTGACTGTGGAAATGGGAGGCAGCTGCTGGGTTCCTGACTTCTCGTGCATTCTAGTGCCACACAGAGCCCTCGGGACGCCTCTAGAATACCATTCCAGCCTGCAGGGTGGGACAACACCCAAGCTGAAACCCGGAGTCTCTTGAGCCTAGCGTCTGCCATGGGATTTTCCAAGTGGTTTTTATTTAATAAAATCAAAAGACTTTTATGCAATAAAATGTAACCTCAAACCCATTAAGGAGCAGTAATGAATTTATATGGAGGAAGGTTGGCGTTGTTTGTAAAGACGCATCCATTGGCTGTCTTTTTTTTTTCTTAAAGATTTATTTATTTATTTATGCATACAAGAGCTGGGGCACAGGCCAGAGATGCGGGGTGGTGAGAGGATTCACCAGAGACAGAGTGGGGAACAGAACAGGCAGATTGACTGAAATACACTGCTGAGGGGAGCAGCGGGAAAGACAAGAGAGGTCTGCCTCGCCATGTGGGTTGCACCCTGGCAGGCCGGGGATCGAACTCATGCTGCAGAGGCTTGGATTGCTTCATAGTGCGGTGCTTAATGCCTTGCGCCACCAGGGAGGCCCCCATTGGCTGTCTTGCCGATCTAAAATGGTTGCTTTGGAGCAGATGGGGAGAACTTAGGTGGTGGAAAGTACATGGGCTCTGGGGGTGCCAAAGCCCTGGATTCAAGCTGCAGCTGGTATCCTGGGGCCCAATACAATCACTGGTATATGCTGAGGGTTTCCTGCATCCCAACGCTCACCTAAATGCTCCTCATTCCCGGTGCTGCTGTTCTTACTTATACTCTGCTTATAAATGAGAATTCCCATTTTACTGAGTGAAAACTGAGGTTCAGAGAGGGCAAGTCCTATGTTCAAAGCCACACAGCTGGTGAGTGGCTGAGGCTGGGTTTGAACCATACACGTGAGCTCAGCCTTCAAAACCTCCCAGGCTTGCAAGCGCCTGTGTCTCGGCGTGTTCTCCCATAAACCGGGAAACCGTCCAACAAGGATATTAGGGGGTTGTGGGAAGTCCTGGTGAAGTTGTCTGGCACATAGTAGGTGCCTCATGGCTGTTTTCAGTGCTGTTGTCAGCACTGTTTTCAAACGGTGCTGACAGCAGGGCCTGTGTCCCCGAATACCCAAAGAGAATGAGGCTTCATCCTTGGGGGTCTCAGTTTCCATAGCTCTAAACATGAGTGATGACACCTGTCTGGAAAAGCCCCAGGGAGACGAAATGACATGATTGAATTACGGTTCTTAGCACATAGCAGGTGCTTCGGGCACATAGTGGGTGCTCTGAGCAGTTCCTTTTCTGTCTCTGGGTGTCCATCACAACCTGGAATGGCATTTCCTGGTTCCCCTCCCCCAGGTATATTTGCATCATGACATCTGCACCCTCTCCTCTGTTCCACCTTTGCTCAGGCTCTCAGCTGGGATTAGCTGTGGGGGACCCGAAGGGCCTGGCCTGGATGATCGATCCTGGGTCCATCGCTTAGTCACTCAGCCTCTCCAAGTTTCTGGTTCCTCCTCTGCAAACCGAGCATAATCACAACAGATTGTCTCTTTGGCTGAGACCTGGATCCAACCCCTGCCTCCTCTTTCTTCTCTGCAGGTGTTTCTAGCTGTGCACGGGGACTGACTAGCCGAGGACCCCCGCGGAAGAGCTTCAGACACCGTAGCAGCGCATGGTAAGGGACACTTGTGATCAGGTTTCCCAGGGTACCAGTGGAGGACCACTAGCAAGGTGGGAGCACCGGAGAATGCCAGCTTGGCTGTTCTCTGGGTTTGGGACACACAGCTGGGACCAATTTCATTGCACTCCAATTACACAGCTCTCCTTCATTGCAATTGGCATTGTTGCAATTTTTGTGAGATGTTGGGAATTTGTTGATGAATGCTCATCTCCCTCACCAGACTGTGAGGGGAAGCAGAGGGTCCCAAGGAGGCAACAAAACATCTTGTCAAGAGGATAGGCTCTGAAGTGGGTTTAACTCCCGGCTCTACCTCTTCCCAGCTGTCTGACCTTGGGCAAGTGACTTAAACTCTCTGCACTTCAGTTTCTTTTTCTGTACAGTGGGGTTCATGACCTACCTCCCTACCTCATTGAGCTGTTTCAAAGATTAAAGGAGTTTGTATAGGTCAAGCCTTTAGACAGTACCTGGTGTTTAGGCAGTGCTGGAGAGGCTGAATAAAGTAAAATATGAAACAAGAAACGGTGAAACCACCAAATGGCCTTTTTTCAGGGAGGGCATTGGGACCCACCCCTTAAAGCCCATTCCAATCAGGCTTCCCCTAACAGCCCCTGTGCTCCCTCGCAGACAATGGAAGATTATAACAACTCCCTCGTTTACGATGATGAGTATGAAGAGCATGACCCCATCGTGATTTTGGAGGAGTTATCGAGCCTGGAAGGCGGCTTTGCCAGAATCTTCCTGTTGGTGATCTACAGCATTGTCTGTTTCCTCGGGATCGTGGGCAATGGCTTGGTGATCACCATTGTCTCCTTCAAGATGAAGAGGACGGTGAACACGGTCTGGTTCCTCAACCTGGCCGTGGCAGACTTCCTGTTCAATGTCTTCCTCCCCATCTACATCGCCTACGTCGCCATGGACTACCACTGGGTTTTTGGGAAGGCCATGTGCAAGGTCAGCTACTTCCTGCTCATCTACAACATGTACACCAGCGTCTTCCTGCTGACTGTCATCAGCTTGGACCGCTGCATCTCTGTGGTCTTCCCGGTCTGGTCCCAGAACCATCGTAGTGTCCGGCTGGCTTACATGGCCTGTGTGTTCATCTGGGTCCTGGCTTTCGTCTTGAGCTCTCCGACCCTCGTCTTCCGGGACACGGTCGATCGGCAAGGGAAAATCATCTGCTTCAACAACTTCAGCCTGTCAGCGGCTGGCTCTGCCCCACACCTGGCTCACCTCGGACAGGACCCTGTGGGCTTCAGCCAACAAATGGCGATAACCATCACTCGCTTCGTCTGTGGCTTCCTGGCCCCGGTCCTCATCATCACAGCCTGCTACTTCACCATCGTCTGCAAGCTACGGCGCAACCGCCTGGCCAAGACCAAGAAGCCCTTCAAGATCATCATGACCATCATCATCACCTTCTTCCTCTGCTGGTGCCCCTATCACACGCTCAACCTCCTGGAGCTCCACCACACTGCTGTGCCCAGCTCTGTCTTCCACCTGGGTTTGCCCCTGGCTATGGCCATCGCCATTGCCAACAGCTGCATGAACCCCATTCTCTACGTCTTCATGGGTCAGGACTTCAAGAAGTTCAAGGTGGCCCTCTTCTCCCGCCTGGTCAATGCTCTGAGTGAGGACACCGGCCATTCCTCCTTCCCCAGCCACAGGAGCTTTACCAAGATGTCCTCGGTGAACGAGAAGTCCTCGGTGAACGAGAGAGAGACCAGCATGCTTTGAATGCACAGGAGATGCCCAGCCGACACTCTCAAACTTGGAGCCCCAAAACCATGCCTTTTCAAGACCACGGCCGGAATGTCTTCAGCACCCCCATGAACTACTTCTGCATGGGTATGAACAGCATTTAGGGCTGGGAATTCAGGGCTTGGGACCCTGTTCTTCAAGTGGCATGTGGAGGAATGCCATCTTGGTCACAGCCTTACGCCAGCATCCCTTTTGGGTAGACTTGCCTTGAACAATGCAAGGCAAAAAAGGGAGCATTCTCAAGGGCATTGCCATGGACAGTGGGATTAAGCTACCTACTATGCTCACCCCAGGAAAGACTCGAGCACTCCACATGCCCATTCCTGGTGTGAGCAGAGAATGTCAGAGTAAACCCAATGTCATGCAGCTCACACTCACCCTGTATACCTTAATCAGCTGTGGCCAGAAATCCCGCCACTCAAGCCTGTGCAAATGCCCAGCTTTCCTGGGAGGAAGAGGACCTACGAGGCCACCACCTTCCAAGGCCTGGCACTTGGCTTTCAGGTTAGCTGTGAAGACAGACAATAGGTCCTAGGGTCACGTGAGCTCTCTGCTAGAACAAGAGAAGGGGTCTGCAGTGAGGACTCGGGTCTGGGGGAAGAAATGGAGGAAGAAGACCCTTCAAAGAGCAGCTCACTCTGGAACTTTCCACACCATGGTGCTTTAGGACTCAGCTGTTTTGGGGAGTGAGCAAGGGGTGGCGCCCCGCTCTGCTCTCACTTCGCACTTCTTAGCGGGACAGTCTGAGATAGGTATGACTGCAGCCTCCACCTCTTCCCAGGGATTCTTCCCTCCCTCCTAATCCACTTGGCGTTGGCTGGAGGCGTCCAGAAGGAAGCATTCCAGGGCCAGGCATGGGAGTGGAGGGGGGGGCGTGGGAGTGGGCTGGGCATCCCTTTCTTCTCCACTGCCTCAAAGCCTTGCTAGACAGCGGCCCCAAGCTGGGTTCCACCAGCACCCTGGGAGCACATGCAGGACAAAGCAGAACCTGGAGCCTGATTCTGCGCAGAAGCCCCTCTGTGCACAGCACACTACTTTCCTCATCTAGCGCGACAGCTTCCAGAGCTGCAGTGTCTGTCCCGCTTGCAAACGACAAAGCTCAAACTCGGAGAAGGAAGAAACTCATTCAGCATCACACAGTGAGCCAGAGACAGAGTTAAGATCTGAACTCAGCTTGGTCTGGCCCCAGAACCCTGTTCTTTTATGGAGAATGTATCTGTTGAGAATATTCTAGCCGATAATACTACCCTATGTTATTTAGCACTTCCTATGTTAAGCACTTTATATGTTATCTCATTTATTCCTACACCAGCCCTGAGTTAGGTACAATTATTACTTTGCCTTTACGTATATCAGAGGTTCACAGAGGTTTAGTAACTTGCCTGAGGTGCCCAGCTGGTCCCTGCCAAAGCTTGGATTTAAACTTACCCCTCGCTCAAGTAAAGCTGCAGAATCTTGGGGTTTTGACCATAAATATAGAATCCTCAGTGAGTTAATGCAAACATCTTAACAGCCTTTAAATCAGCTTTGCAAATCGTTCTCAAAAATTATCTAACAGGGCCTCCCTGGTGGCGCCAGGGGTTAAGACACAGCCTGTGAAGCTGTCCGCAGTCTCTGCAGCTTGAGTTTGATCCCCGGCCAGCCAGGGAGCAACCCACATGGCGCAGCAGACCTCTCCTGACTCGCCCGCTGCTCCCCTCAGCAGTGCACTTCGGTCAATCTGCCTGTTCTGCTCCCCACTCTGTCTCTGGTGAATCCTTTCACCACCACCCCACCACCACCTCTGGCCTATACCCCAGCTCTTGTATGCATAAATAAATAAATCTTCTTTAAAAAAAAAAAAAGATTCAACATGGCAAAGAAAATGCACTTGGCCTTCTTCCTTGATGCCCATCAGCATGCACCCAGCAGGACCCCCACCTCCTGCACCCCCAGAGCACTCCAGAAGGCAGTGGGGAGAGAATCCTGGCAGGAAGCAGCCTCTTGTGGACTCAAGGCCCTCTGGCCCCCAAATGTCCACATTCTGTTCTCTTGCAAATCTCTTAGTTGTGAAGCCAGCTCTCCAACAAGATACAGTGAACAGATGTAGTGTCTGCATGTCAGGCAGGTTCCCGAGGCCACGGGCTGTTTGGAATCACAGCTCATTAAGAGACAAATTGTTCCTTTTCTCCTTGGGTCTTCATGCTGATGACAAGGCAGGGCTGAATTGACCCCAGTTGGGGCCTCCACTTGCCTCAAACAGTCTGAACATGGGCAGTTTGAGAGCAAAAGGGGAGCCTGCAGGGCTGCCCAGTGCACCCCCCCCCACCTCCCTCTCCAGTGGAACAGAGGGAGCAGCTAAGGCACAAGGTGCCCTGGGCCCTCTCCAGGCCCCAGAGGGGACATCAGCCACCCGGGACTCTACCCCCCAGGGCCGTGCTGCTTCCTCAGGCCCAGTTTCTCGCTCCTCCTGGGCTGCGTGAAGGCCAGGCCCAGCAGAGCTGGGAATCATTTTGTCATTGGGAAAGCTGATGAGCAGGAGCAAAATTCAAACCGGCTGTTTTCCCCTTTCGCGTCAGCCTCCTTCTTTCTGGCTGCCCACCAGTCTTCCTGCTCTGATTGTGGTTTCCCATTAAAAATCCAAATGCAGGGGCCTGCCGGGTAGCACAGCGGGTTGAGCGCTGCTCTGTGAAGCTGTCCGCAGCCTCTGCAGCGCGGGTTCAATCCCGGCCGGCCAAGGAGATTCCCACATGGCACAGCAGACCTCTCCTGTCTCGCCCGCTGCTCCCCTCAGCAGTGTCTTCGGTCCTTCTGCCTGTTCTGCTCCCCACTCTGTCTCTGGTAAATCCTCTCACGCCCCACACCTCTGGCCTGTACCCCTGCTCTTGTATTAATAAATAAATCTTTAAAAAAAATCCAAATGCAGCCACAACCGTCCCTTTAACCTCATCCTTACAGCTTCTTCTGAGGCCCTGGCAGGGGGCATGTATGCCCCGGGGCTCACAAACTGTGCTCACTTGCATTATTGCATAGGCAGCCAGTGGAGGCCCCTCCCATGGAGCCAGGGTCTGGCCAGCTGGGCCTCAGAGCTCCTCCCCGGTGGGGTGGGTGGCTGACGGGGCAGGGGAAGCAGGCAGAGGCACAAGAAGAGAAGAGGGTGCTTGGGGACAGGTCAGGAGGAGAGAGACGCATGGAGGACATGGAGAATGGCGATGAGGGAAGTAGCCGATGTTAGCCAAGTGCCATCAGCAGTCACAAAGCCTCATCAAACTATCAGAAGGGTCTTGCGGGGAGGCCCTCCGACAGGATGGGTGATGCAGAAAGGGCCCGCCTCCCTTGTTCGGGGCCACACAGGCAGCAAACCACAGAGCTGGGCTGTGAGCCGGTTTTTCTGCCTGAGCTCCTGTGCCCAGAAGCTTCCTTCCACACGTTCATCCATGCATCTGCTTACCCACCCATCACCCACCAGCCTAATCCCCTTAACGTCCCGCCCTTTTACCCCAACATCCCTCCACTCATCTCTTCCCACACCTGTCAGGCACCCATCCATCTGCACACCCATCTCTGCACCCATCCACTCCTCCAGGTCTTAAAATTGATTTAATACCTACTCTTTACCAGGCCCCGTGGCTGGCACTGGGAATACGGGCATGACCAGGACGCACACAGCCTCTGTCCCCGTGAGCTCGTTCACTGGCTAGTGGGAGAGACAGCCAATAATTTTTAAAAACACACCCCAGTGGGAAAGACAATAGTGCGGGCTGCACTCATATGATAAAGGTCTGACCTTGCTCAAAGGCCAAGGAAACTCCCTCGGGGAAGATGCAGGAGATGTGCAGGCCGCAGGCGTGGGCTTGGCGGGGTGTGGGAGAGGGTACTCCCCGCAGAGGGCACGGCGTGGCCGGGGCCTGATGTGGTAGAGAGGAGGGCGAGGCCAGATGCAGGGTGAAGGGGCAGCCTCTGCAGGCGAGTGGCCTGCCCGGACCTGCGTCTGGAAGCAAAGCGGCTGCTCTGGGGAGGGCAGAGCGCATCAGGCAGGAGCCCCCCCCCCCCCCCCGCACTGTCTCCAGGGGGATCGTGATGGCGTGTGGCCTGCCAAAGCCACGGTGGAACTCAGAGATTACTCAAAAGCTCCCCACCCTTGGTCAGGGGAGCGGTTAGTGAGACGCCAAGCCAGGGCCCATTTCAGCTGCGCAGAGGCCTCGCTGCATTGCTTTATTGACGGAAATTAATTGTAAATATTATTCAAATTTACCTCCCAGTGCACAATTATATTTCTCAGGGGAGCCCTCTGAGCACATAATAAAGCCCTATAAATAATACATATATTAACCTAAGAGGAAGGGAGGCATGCTAATGCAGCATCACCCACCGCAGATGCGGGAATTTATGCAGATGAGACTCCCAAGTCACTGGATTCAGGGCTTGACTTCAGAAGTCTCCCCGAGTCCTTTCCTGGGGACTCACCAAGGTGTGGGTTCCCTCTAGGCCCTTCCATTTTCATTATCTCACTGAGTCCTTATTATCTCCGCGTGCAGAGGAGGAGATCGAGGTTCAAAGAGGTGCAGTGCCTTGCCCAGTGTCACACAGCCAATGACAGCTACGATGTGACCTGCGGTCTGATTCCCAAGCCACTCGCACACATAAGCTCTTCTCTGAAGAGGACGTCCCTGGAGGGAGCAGAGCAAGGTGTGATCTCTCCCCAGAGCCTGTTCTAAGGAATTGGGAGCGGGGAAAGTCACTGAGGGGTGACTTTTTCCTTTGGGAGGAAATTGTGTCCTGATGGGTTTATCACTTCCTCTTAATCCTGGGGATCTTAAGATTATTGTTTGGGGGCCTCCCTGGTGGCTCAAGGGGTTAAGCACCACACTGTGAAGAAATCTGTAGCCTCTGCAGCACGAGTTCCATCCCCAGCCGGCCAGGGAGCAACCCACATGGCGAGGCAGACCTCTCCTGTCTTGCCTGCTTCTCCCCTCAGCAGTGTATTTCAGTCCGTCTGCCTGTTCTGTTCCCCGCTCTGTCTCTGGTGAATCTTCTCACCCCCCCACCCCACATCTCAGGCCTGTACCCCAGCTCTTGTATGCATAAATAAATAAATCTTCAAAAAAATTATTGTTTGGAAGAGGCTTTATTTCATCAAGTTCATCTCTGCCCATGTTCCCATTTTATAGATGGTAAAGTTGAGGTGTCTTTGCAAATAAGACTGGGAGACCGCCTCCATCACTGCTATGAGATTCGGGCAAACACGCTCGTGTGTCACTTTTAAAGACCTGGGCATTCACCAAACTGCCCTCTTCATGTTTTAATTTGCTGACAAAGGCTTTGGTGCTCAGCCACCCAAGAGGGCCTCTGCTCGGGATCTGGGAATCACTGTGAAGTTTCCAGCAGAATCCTGGCTGACGTGGAGGCAGGAGATCTTGGAAAAACCCAGTACGGGGCAAAGACACACTGTATTTAGGGCAAAAACTTTACCCTTCAAAGTTGTCCTGGATACAGGTGAGGGATGCTCTCTCTTGATCTAGTGGTGGTTATGTGATTTTCTGTGCAAAACCCCACTTATCTGTACATATAAGTTGGATGCACTTACTGTATTCAGTAATGCCACAATAAAAGGGTTTTTTTTTTGTTGTTTTTTTTTTTTTTTTTTTTTTTGGTGGGACCCTTGTTGGCGGCCAGGGAAGGAACTGGCGCTGCAGAGGTTGCGGGCAGCCTTGCAGCCCAGCGCTCAACCGCTGCGCCACCAGGGGAGGCCCTGAAAGTATTTTTAAAAGTAAAGTAATTCACAGCGTCTGCGGGATGACTCCCACTTCCCTCGGAGTCCTGCACAGTCAGGTCTGGTGGCTTCTCTCTGATTCAAAAGAGCATCTTTAAGGAAGGAGGTGCCAGCAGGGTCCATGCAAAGAGGCAGCAGCTCAGGGAGGACTGAGCCCTCCCAAAAGGGACTCAAAAGGTCTTTGGCGGTTCTGACACAGGATTGCACGTTCCCAGGAGCCAGACGGCCTGGGCTCGGCTTCTGCTCTTCATATACACGAGCCGGTATGGGCTAGGGTTTCATCTCTCAGACCTTGTGCAAACTACTTGACATCTCCAAAGGTTTAGTTCTCATTTCTAAAATGAGTCTAACAAGAGTTTGCTGCCCATGAGGTTGCCTGGAGGGTTAAATGAGATGCCACACGTGCATGCAGCAGATGTGGGGCTCACATGAGCCCCACTCTTTCATCTGGATGTGCATTGCCTCCTCACTGGTCTCCCCACTTCCAGGTTGACCCCCTCACCACTCACTCTCCCCAAAGCAGCCCAAGCGAGCACCCATCACAGAGCCCAATAATCCAGTCCCTTTCTCATGATTGAGAAGACCCGAGAGGACCAGCTTTGCCTGCCCCATCTTCTCCGGATCCTTTCTGCCTCCAAACCCAAAGCGAAGCAGAACAAAGGGGTCATCCGCAGCAGCAATGCACCCAAGTCTGCTCCCCCTGGGGCCTTGGCACTTGCTGTCTGGCTGTCCCTGGGCCACTGATGCCTGCCGGGCCACTCCTGCCCTGCAGGTCTCCGTGCAAAGGCCACATCCTTCCTGACCTGACCCCTGGCAAAGTTGTCCCCATTTGCTGTCTCTCAGATCCCTTGTTTCTGTTTCATTACCCTCCTTCCTGCCATCTGGAATGATTTTATTTGTTTATGTGTTTAGCTGTCTTAAGCCTGTCCCCTTCTGGGCAGAGAGCTCAGGGCAGCGGCCCTGTCTGCCTCTCTCACCTCTGCAGCCGAGCGCCCGGGGCAGCGCTCAGTACACGAACAGTATCTTGTTGAACAAATGAAGAGCGAACCCTAAGAGGACCCTATTTCTATCATCATTCTCCTCCTCCTCCTCATCATCATCATCCTTATCACGTGTCGTGACTATTGCTCCAATACATCATTTCCAAAACGTGGTCACAGTTTTTTCTATCTTGGCGAAACTTGCAGGGGTGGTGGGTTGGGTTAGCCCCCATTCCACAGGCATGGACACTGAGGCCAGGTCACTGAATTAGGAAGCGGAGGAGTCAAGGCTCTTTCCCTTGTACTATCAGGCACAGCCACAAAGGAGGTTTCCATTATGTCCTCCCTCCCCTGGCCTGTCCCTTCCCCTTGTCTGATTAATTGCAGCCTGAAAATAAAGGAACCAGATGCCTGCCCCCTCCTCTCCCTCTGCCTATTGTTTTGTGGTTCTTTTCCAAACCAGGACTCGGTTAAGGACTTGGCCGATACAAGCATGACCACAAACTTCCTGTGTTTGTCCTTCCATTTGGAAATCATGGATGGAGCAATCCACTGGGTGCCAGGTCTGTGCTGGGCACTGGGTGATACCTGGTGACTGAGTGTCGCGGGGGCCCAGATGCCTAGCACTGGGAGAGGCAGAACCCAGTGGTTTGTCCATACAGATGTTTGGGCTGCCCAGGTCCAGTGCTCTACTGGGAAGGACTGACTCATGACAGGCTTTCGGCCTGGGGACAAGCGGTCTACGGCAATTCCACAGCCCTCCTCTCACTTCATCCTCATCGGAAGCCTGAAGGGCAAAATCCCTTAACTCTAGAGATGAAGAAACTGAAAATGTTACAGGGCAGGGGCACCCCAGAACCCCCAAACCTGCTTGCTCTAAATAGGTTCTGCTGTCTGTGCATTAAGACAAGACATACGCTAGTGCATGAGACCTTCAATGAAAAAGAAATTTTATACGATTAGTGTGCAATAAAGAGAAGAGAAGAGACACTAGAGTTTCCAAATCAAGCACCCAGTGTTACCCATCTCCTCATGGGCAAACAGCCAGCTGAACAGGGTTGGCCCAAAGCGGAACCACTGAGGCCCCAAAACTTGCTACAAGTCTAAGGCCCCTTCTGGTGGGCCCCACAGGAAAGGGGCAGAAGGGGCCAGACAAGTCTGGAAGGAAAAGAGCAAAATCAATATCAAGATAAAGATTGCCATTGTCAGGTCTCTCACCCACGTCTCTGTCTCTTTCAAGTGTCTCCTTCAGTGTCCCTCAAGTCCCTGGTGCAAATCCAAGACTGAGAAGCAAGCTCAGCTCCTTCAATTCACCTTTCTCTCTGCTTCATGCACCTCTCCAGATCCTCTTCTTGATCTCCTTCCTCCCTGCCCAGCTCCAAGCAGGGAATTGAAAACTTCCCTTTCCCTGGGACCACCCTATCCCAAAAGGGGCCAAGTAATGTTTCCCAGAACCACAAGTATAGTCAGCCATTGATTTTATTGAGCACCTACTATGTGCCTGGCACCATACCCAGCTCTGGGCACAGTCAGTGGTCACCATCCTTTCTTTTTTTAATAAAGTTTTTAAAAAAGATTTATTTATTTATACAAGAACTGGGGTACAGACCAGAGGTGCAGGAGGATGAGAGAATTCACCAGAGACAGAGCAGGGAACAGAACAGGCAGACTGACGAAATACACTGCTGAGGGGAGCAGCGGGTGAGACAGGAGAGGTCTGCCGCGCCATGTGGGAATCTCCCTGGCTGGCCAGGAATTGAACCTGCACTGCAGAGGCTGCGGGCAGCTTCACAGCGCAGCACTCAACCCGCTGCGCCACCAGGGAGGCCCAATGGTCACCATCCTTATTGTTATGAATCAATCCTACAATATTAGTGTGTACATGAACTGGGACTTTTTTACCCACGTCTGTAGAGCTTTGTGGTTTATACTGTTTCACTGGATGTGCTGCTTTCTGAGTTATATGTATTAGGTTTAGAGGAATTTGTACAGAAGGGAGAGAAAGGCTTTTTTTATAAAGTCTTGAACCTCTTGGGAGTGAGAGGAAAAACACTTCTTGGCTGCAACTCGCTGAATTGAGATTGACTCTGGGAGTCAGGATGCAGCTGTCAGTAACTGCCCTCCTTCCCGACTCCTCTAAGTAGGAGAGTGATCTGATCCGACAGTTCTCCCAGTCCTTGGAAGAGTAGCAGGGAACTAGCCCTGCTTAACCCAAACGAATAGCAGCTAAACGTGGACTTGCAGGCACCCAGGTGGGTTGAAGGAGCAAGAACTTGGGAACAGAACAGGATTTCATGGTCTCCTTCCGGGATCACCTCAGGGACAACTGAAGTTTCAGCTTGTTGGAATCTGAAAGGTTACTCATTTCTGGTTCTTGGATTTCTCAGGCATGTCACCCACTTGGAAACCTCATGCTGGGCCTCTGACCACAGCACGTTCAAGGGTGTGGATAGGTAGATATGTGGAAATGGCTTGTTTGGTCTTTCTTCTTTAAGATTTATTTATTTATTTATACATGCACTGGGTACAGTCAGAAGCGTGGGAGGGTGAGCGAATTCACCAGAGCCAGAGCAGGGAACAGAACAGGCAGACCGATGAAATACACTGCTGAGGGGAGCAGCGGGCATGGCAGGAGAGGTCTGCGTGCCATGTGGGACCCTCCCCGGCAACCAGGGATCGAACCGGTGCTGCAGAGGCTGCGGGCAACTTCGCAACCCAGCGCTCAACCGCTGCGCCACCAGGGGAGGCCTGGCTTGCTTGGTCTTAATATGGCAAAGCTGACAGGGCCCTTCTGGTCTGCTGAGGAGAGCCCCTCCCCAAGATTCTTGGTGGGAAAACAGTCCCCCGGTTCCAGGGGAAGATCCCAAAAGTCCCCACGCCCAGCAACTGTGCTCTCTGCTCTTCAACGCAATCATCTTTTCAAAGCCTCAGTATTTTTCTCGTGTTTTGGTTTGGACACATCAGCCCACATTAATCTGAGAAGCAAAGAGGCAGAAGATGAATGTATCTTAAAAAGCTGGGACTATAAACGATATGAATAACATTCCTGATAGTCCATGCCCATTAGCATTCACCTTTGGACTCACAGTTTGAAATAAACAAAGCAAAGGTAGGAAGATGTCAGATTATGTGAACAGGAGGGTCTGGGCTGCAAGTAACAGAAAGCTCAGCTCAGAATGAGGAAAGCGCTTTCCTTCACCTAGTAAGAACCCCTGTGGGTTGGGAATGCTGTAACTCAACAATGACAACGAAGTCAAGGACCTGAGTGTTTCCTTCTCTCTGCTCTGTCGCAGCAAATGGTCGTTGTCCCCTGGATGACATCTCTCCTACAGGACATTGTTCCCTGGTTGGGTAGTGTCAGATGTCCCAGCCCCAGCAGATTCCCTCACGTCATCAGTCCAAACCGGGTCAAATGGTGACGGTTAAACAAATCAATGACAGGGAAGGGAGATTGGCTTGGATCAATAAGCCAGATCAGAAGATTCCTCAGAGGGCAGTGGCCATTCAAACACAACCAGAGTCCACATCAGGAAGAAAGGAAAAGGGTTCGAGATGGACACCCAGTGGAGTCTCCTGCATGGAAGACAAGCCAACCACGAAGATATTATGGCAAGCAGATGAGACCACAGCTTCATCTTCTTGTTATAAAGAACCATAAATTCTTAGAGCTGAACAAAAATATGTCTTGGTGCATGGTGGGATGGAAGGGGGTGGAGATGGGGCTTAGAAACTAAGATGACACTCCTTAGACAATCGGAATGCTCTCCCTCCTGAGAATAATGATTTCTCCTTCCCTTTATGCTAAGCAGCATACAATCTTTGGCAAAAAAATTAAAATATAGAACAAGCAAAAAGAAAAGAAAAATGAGAGAGAGATCCCTGTAATCCCAGAGATCACCGGGGGGGCTCCGCGTTATTACCATCTCAATTCTTGATCTACAGTCTGGTCTACATGCCTAGATCTTTCAATCTCCGTCTATTTAGCAAAGAGATTTGTACGTATCGTCTGTTTTCCAGCATTTTTTATCCATTTTTTAAATCAGGTCACCAAATAGTCCTCGCTATCATCTTGATTCTTCAAGTAGTTGCCTAGTTGTAGACTTGGTAGAAGTACAGCCATATCTAGGCAACCCCCTTTGCTAGATATTTAGGTTTTATCTTTTTAAAAGTGTTGCTGGTGTTAGTTTCCCTGGCCGAGTGCCCTGGAGTAGCTAAGGCAGAGCTGAGCCTCTAAAACCTTGCTCCCACATGGGCAGATCTGGGTGACTAGAACTCTCTACCGCTGGGTCCCTACACCCCTTGGCGCAGAGGGGAGAGTTGGTCAGCCAGCTCAGAGAAGAAGGGCTGGTGGGGCCGTGGGTGGCCATTGGGCAGACACACAGCTGTGGATTCAGCTCAGGCTGATTGGGCAAATAACTTTTCCCGTCT
Organism: Talpa europaea; assembly: GCF_964194135.1. Lineage (NCBI taxonomy): Eukaryota > Metazoa > Chordata > Mammalia > Eulipotyphla > Talpidae > Talpa > Talpa europaea. The sequence goes on along the minus strand of NC_140082.1, from coordinate 12,602,185 downwards.
GAGCCTCAGTTTCCCCATCTGCGCCTCAGTTTCCCCATCTGCAAGACTGGGAGTAAAATGCCTTGTAGAGTTGTATGCGGATTCCATAAAATAATACATGTAAAGAGCTTATCACAGCATCTGTCGATATCATGTGCTTAAGAGTTGCCAGCTTTTGCTGTTGTAAATTCTTTTTCTTTTTTTTTTTTTACTGGAGCTATAAGACTGCATTTGCTTTGTGATCTCTGGGGGCTGTGCCTAATCCAGGCCATTGATTCAGGAGGCTGCACAAATCTGCCTAAATTATGTATTGGGGTCGCACATGGAATGCTTGTTACCATTTGGGTGTGTGAAGAAAATGCAATTTCTTTGTTTGCATCTGCTCGGGTCTTCCCTGATGATATCCCTCTCACCTCTTCCACTCCCATGTTGTTGTCAGGAAACAAAACAAACTAGAAGGCAAAAATGAATCCATATTACAGGCAGCATTGTATCCCCCGTCCACTGCCCCCGCCACAGCCAAATCCATATGTTAAAGTCCTAACCCCCAGACCCTCAGAACGTGACCTTTAGAGAATGTCCACTGGGTAAAATGAGATCCTGAAGGTGGGTCCTAATTTAATAGGACTGTAGTCCTTATAAAAATGGGGAAATTGTGAAGGTGGGTCCTAATTTAATAGGACTGTAGTCCTTATAAAAATGGGGAAATTTGAATGTAGACACCTGCAGAGGAAAGAGGCCAGAAAGAGCCAGAAGGTCACCTGCAAGCCAAGGACAGAGGACCAGCTGCTCCCTGCGCCCAGAGGACCCAGCTTGGTTCCTTGATCTTGAACTTCCAGCCTCCCAACACCCCAAGTTGGGGACAGTCCCTTTCTGTGATGTAAGTCACAGCCTGTGGCACTTCGTGACAGCAGCCCTAGCAAACCAACACGGCCAGTCTAACTTTTTTTCCCTTACAGAAATCTTTTATTTATTTATTTTAATTATTATTTTATTATATATATTTTTTACATCATTTTTCATTTTTGCACAATGTATGCATTTTCGTCTGGGTTATGGTCCCCATGAAGTCCCCACCCCCCATTCACCGGGATGGCCATCGTGGTCCCTTGTGCTCTTCCCTTCCCTGGATTGCGCCTCCTCCCTTCTCCCCCTGCAGAGTGTCTCTGGTTTACAGCTGCCAGTTGATTTTGATTTTTACTTTTTTTGTGCAAATGATAGTTGACAGGTTCCTGGGGAAGTCCCCCCTGGAGAAACATGCATTTCTGAGCTGACCTCCCAGTTTTCTCCTGGGCTGATTGTGAGTGCAGGGAGGGTGGAGCTTAGTCAGAGGGCCTCAGCAGAGCCAGCAGGGTCTGGAGCTGCTCAGGGCCCTCTGCTCCACCCCCCCCCCCCAACCAAAGATGCCTCCATTCTCCCCAAATGTGCCCATGGAAAACCATGGAAGGAGGCGCTCATGCTGACTAGTGCTGACTAGCTTCTCCCGGGCTCTCCTGAATGGAAACCCCCAGCACCCCTGCCCTGCCCTCCCCCAGCTCAGTCTGGAATGAAGCACCCATCTTGTCTGAAGGTGACTCAGTTGTGCCCAGCGGCTGCCGGCTCCCACCAGGCCACACGGGAATGGAGCAGCCCAGAGAGTCAGCGAGGTGGGCCCTCCTCACCCCAGCCCCATCCCGCGTGCTCCCTGCAAGAGGAAAGACCGGGCAGCCCCTGCGGGCCGCTCTCCTGAGTCTCCCTTATCCTACAAGCCCGCTGCTGGGAAGGACGTGCCTTTTCTTCTCCTCTCCTGGGTAGATTCTGCTGTGGCCAGGCGCACAGCCTCACACCACGGGGGGGCGGGGGTGTGCTCCTCACCCTGGCGAATCCCCGGAGCTGGCTGCCCGGCGCAGCCTTGTGTGTGAAAGGAAGGGAATTAAAGACGTCAGAAAACTGCTCCCTCAAGACAACCGCCTGACCTTCGTCTACTGTCCTTCTGAGCCATCGCTGTGAGCAGAGTATCACACGCCCCCCTCCGCCGTGACACCTCTGCCTCTCCTCCCAGGCGCAAGGGCCCTGGGGGCCAACTGGACCAAGGTCAGGTGTTCAGATGCTTAACAATAACAGCTCCTCAAAATTTCCAGAAGTTCCCCTTTACTGTGGCTTTCTGCTGCTCCCAACAGGCTTTGCCTCTTAAAAACTGGAATGAAAGAGTCATGAAGTCACTTGGAAGATGGCTCATAACAACACTTTATTTGCAGTGGGCAATTATTCTACACTGCACAGGTGAAGCACGGAGGCTCTGGGGGGTGACCAGGCTGGGGAGATGACATGGGAGGGGAATGAAGCCATCTTTGCTGGACTTCCAGGTGCTGGTCACCAGCAGAGAGCTTCAGGGCCTGGGGTGTTGGTGAGGGTGTGGCCAGGCTCCCGGGCACATTGCAAGTCTTCTGCTTATGTGGAGCCACTTACTAGTTTTCTGAGAATCTGGGGGCCAGTCAGGGACAGGGCTGGAAAAGAAGGCACTTTGTGCGCCCCGTCCGGTTCCTAATGCGTTTCTAGTGGGATTAGCGCTGCCTGGAATCCTGGGCGCCTGGGCTCCCCCCACTCAGCCATCTGTGTCCCCCAGGCCTGAAGTTTGCCAGGATTTAAGAACCTGTCCTGAGTCTTTGGAGACCAAGAACACGGCTCCTGAAAGCTTCCCCCGATGCTCTGTGTGTGGAGCTGTTTGCAGACCGCCCGGCTTACACAGGCCTTTTGCCGGCTTTGCGGACTCCCTGCGCCCCAACTGTTCATTGGGTCAGGAGTGGTGAGGAGGGGAGCAGGGTCTGATGTGGGATGTAAAACCAGAGGGCAAGAGACTGCGTTTGAGTTACCAGCTCCCGTGTAACCTTGAGGTCAGGTTCATTCCCCTCCTAGGTGTCAGCCTCTCCTGAGACAAAGGAAGCAGAGCAGATGGGGCTTGAGACACAGCCTGTAATTTCCTTGAGAGGCGCAGGTTTCAGCGACTCCTCCCCGCCCCCCAGGAGGTGGCACAGGCAGGCATGTCTTACAAGGGTGGGGACTCGGCTTGCTCTTGCCCACACAGCCTCTAAGCCCCCTGTGAACGCTGACATTCCACAATTGAAGGCAGAGAAATGAGACGGTGTAGGGGCAGGAATGGCCACTGAGCAGGTTTTCTAGGATCCAGCAGACCGGGTAAAGGAGGAGTCAGAGTCCTCAGTGGTTTTTTGCAGGTCTTTTTATTTACATTACCAGATACAAGGCAGGCAGGGGCGCTGGGGGGCTGGGGGCCTGGCAGCCTCCCAGCCCCCAGCAGGTCTTCACTCTGGGCTCTCCGGCCTTCTCTCAGCTTCAGCTTCTCTTGCTTCTCTCTCGGCTTCTCTTTTGGCTTCTTTTTCGGCTTCTTGGCTTCTGCTGGCGTCCCCGTGACGCTGCCCTTAAAAGCACAGTCTTAGCCCAGGTGAATCCCATCTACCTATGCCCACACCCTATTCCAGGTGCCCGCCATCAGGCATGCATTCAGGACAAGGATCCATCATCTATCCTGATGGCGGGAGGGCAGAAAAGCCTGACATTTTTCCTTACACTACAGACGGATTAGAGTTCAAATCCTGCCTCTGTCACTTCCTAGTCATGATGATGTTGTTTTTGGAGTCAGTGGGTTTGGGGTTTGGGGTCCTTGGTGTAGGGTAAGGTAAAAGGTATCAAGCTTTTCTGCCCTCCCGCCATCAGGATAGATGATGGATCCTTGAGGTCCTGAACGCATGCCTGATGGCGGGCACCTGGAGTAGGGTGTGGGCCTAGGTAGATGGGATTCACCTGGGCTGAGACTGGGCTTTTAAGGGCAGCGTCACGGGGACGCCAGCAGAAGCAGAGAAGAAGCAGAACCATGAGAAGCTGAGAACGAAGTAGAAGCAGAGAGAACACGAGAGAAGGCCAGAGAGTCCAGAAAGAGTGAAGACTTGCTGGGGGCTGGGAGGCTTGCCAGCCTCCTGGCCCCCCAGCACTCTGCCTGCCATGCACCTGGTAAATCCCAATAAAAGCCTGCAAAAGCCACTGAGGGCTCCGGGACTCTCTCTCCTCCTTTACCCCTTCTGCTCGGGTCATAGAGAACCTGCTCAGTGGTCTTCCTGCCCCTTACACTCGGGTTCACTTTGGGGAAGGTGTCTCCAGAGCTCCCCTTTCAGCAGCACACGGCGTTTCCCAGGCGAGTTTCTCCACGAGGCGGAGACGTTGGTTATACTTAAAAGAGCTGGTTTATTAGAAAAAGGACAGAAGAGTGAAGGACACTTGCATGGACACCAGCGGGCAGGAAGAGCTGCCTCAGAGGGACAGGTTTGCTGAGAGGCCTGCATGGTCGCAGGCGGGCGGCCTGAGAGGGGTCAGTGAGGAGAACCCCGGGCAGGTGCAGCTCATGGGCGGCCAGGAGGCTGCTGCCCTGCGGACGGAGAACGTTGGTAACAAGAAGCACCCTCATAGGCACAGGTGGGCGGAAGGACGCTGCCCCTTTGTGGGGGTAGTGTTAGGTTTTATCTTCTTTCAGTTGGGCAGGGCTCATCTTTGGGGGGGGAGGGTTTGTTCCTTAATCTCCATATCTTCACCTTCAGGTCTGTGCTCCTGACACTCCCTCCAGTAGTCTGAAGGTTTCTCTCTCTGGATTAATGGCCATGTTAATCCCTCCCCCCCCCCCCCTTGTGAGAGACAGCTTCCTGAGCTTGTGGTGTCTCCTTTCCAGTATGTTTATTCTTTTTTTTTTAATTTTATTTTTATATTCCCCATACAATTGCAACCCCCTTATTTTGACCACAATCCCTCCTTTCTCCCCACCACCCCCCATCATAGAGTGTCTCTGGTTCATAGTTGTTTGTTGATTTTGATTTTTTCTTTCTTATAGGTATTCTTTTTCCTGGTCTCCAGTATTTTTATTCTTATTCTCCATCAATGTCACCTCTGGAGTAGTTTGCCTCTCGGAACCTCAGTTCCTTCATCTGCAAAATGGGTCCAATCACACTGGTGGATGCATTAATGATGCATGGCAGGTCCATGGACCAGCATGTGGTAAACCGTGTCTCCTTTTGCTCTTCGCCTTCCCAGGCACAAGGAACATTCTGAGAGCAGCTGGCGAAGTGGGGAGCCAGATCTCCTCTCTCCCCATTCAAACCTGGCCCTCCCTCTCTTGCCTTAGTTCTGCTCCACAAAGCTCAAACTGCAGCAGCTGCGTTTAATTGGATTTAACTTAATAGTTTTATCGATGCCGTTTGGTTCAGGGGACCAAGAGGCCTCTGGGTAATTTGCACATTTTTAACAAACCAAATAAAGAGCTGATAAGCATAAACAAGTCCGTTTTAATTGGATTAAGGGGAGGCTTGGCTTGGGGACTGCAAACCACCATGGAGCCAGAGAAAAAAGGGCTTTTAGAGATTTCAGATTTTCTGCTTCCTTGCACCTCCGGAGCATGCTGCACAAGGCACCGATTTCCTTCTAATAAACTGTTGGTGTATTTGTGTCCCTCTCTTATTTCCTACATGGCTGCACATTTCCCCACCCTCCGGAATTCCCCACCTGCTATGAGCCATATCACAAGTGGTTAAACCCTCCGGCTTAGGCCTCAGACCCACTGAAGTTCAAGTGTCAACTCTGCCTCTTCTATGCTCATCTCAAGTAATTCATTTAATCCTCTAATCCTCAGTTTCCTCATCTGCGAAACGGGGTAGTATTGGTTTCTATTCAGTAGGGTCAGTGTGAGAATGACATGCTGATAAGTCGCCTGTTGATGAACACGTTCACCAAAATGGAGACCACTAATAACAAAAGCCAGGATGGGGTGGGGGGGGTCATCTTGCTCACGTAGGGCCTGCCCACTCCCCAGGGGTCCCAGCCAAATAAAGTGGCAGCTGCCTGCAGGTGTGATGCTTGCTAAGTCACCTAACCCAGGCTGGGGTTCCAGGGACAGCATCCCAGAAGACATAGGAGAATGAAAAGGACTTGGCTAGAGAATGAAGAATGAATAGGAATTGGCTAGAGGCAAGCTTTAATGTGCTTGCAAATCCTGGGGTATCTTGTTACAATGGAGATTCTGATTCCATGGGTCTAATATAGAACCTGAGCAAGTGATGCTGGTGGGGCTGGACTGGGATCCACACCCCAAATAAGCAAGGTAGAGAGTTAATGTGACCCAACACTCTGCCCCCAAACCTGCCTTCTTCAAACACACTACATTTTCATGAGTCCATCAGAATGTTGGGGAACAGCTATCCTGGGACATTAGCAAGACAGTCTTGCAGCCTGGGTGGGGAAGCACATTGGGATCGTCTTATTTATTTTAAACTTCCACAGCTATTTTGCAAATGACTCTGCTTTTCTATGTAAAAGTAACTCTCCTCTCCCTGAATGCTGCTCCTTTCTCTAGTCGAGTAAACTGATTCTCCAGGAAGTGGCAACTTTTGGTTGTCTGCCTGTTACATGTTGGGTTTGCAGTGAAGCAGGCTCTGAGCTGGAGGTGATCCCCCTTGGATCACTTATGTGGAAAGTGAGGAAGGAAGCCGAAAGAAAGAGCTACGTTAAGCTGCGATGCAAGCTCAGTGACATCTCAACTTAGCCTGTAGAGAGAGAATGCTCCCATGGGGTTGTCCCAAGTTGGGCTGAAGTGTTCAGACCTTTAAATCTTACATCAATCAGCCATTGGATGTGGCTGCCTGGGAAGGGCATGACCTTGGCTACCTAGAAAGGGTATGACCTTGATGTGGTTACTTGACTGCAGCTGAGTCAGTCCCTGGAGGGGCTGATAACCAAGGGTTAGGGCTTGATGGAAAGGGGCAGCCCATCCCAAAGTCCTCTACACCACATCCCACAGACATCCTTGAACTGTTTCTTGCTGACAGAGCTCTGATTTGTTTGGGCAGCAATATGACCAGCCCCAGGAGTTAAATCCTGATTCAATTAAGCACTCATACTTCACTCTCTCTTTACCACACTTTTTTTCTGCTTCTTTATAGTTAGTAGTCGTCATGTGACCCTGGTCCTAGGAATATGCATTAGAGAAGAAAGAGTGGCTGGCAATCACTTCTTCTTTCTTCCCAACTCAAATGTCAGTGTTGCTGCCTGGGGTTATGGAACTATCTTCCATGAGGCCATGAGGCTACAACTGGAGATCATCAAAAGACAAGAGTTCTCTCTCTCTCTCTCTCTATATATATATATATATATTATATATAATATATATATATATGGGTTCTTGGTTGGCATCATTATTAAATTGTTGAATTGGGCCTCAAACTGTCTATCATCAAGTGAGATAAGGGACAATGATATATATGTGCATATATTTATACAACACATATGTATTACTGTGGGTCAGATATTCTAATATTTACTGTTCAAAACATTCCAAACTTATAAGGGAAGATGATTTGTCAGATGAAATTCTGCACAAATAAACACATGAAACAGAAAACCTGCACTGTTCTAGCTAAAGCTAAGTTGGGGGCTTGGACCTCTTACTCCATACTCACGTCTGGAACTCTGAGGAGTCCTGTTTTTAAACTCCTGGGATGAGTGGTGTATTAGTTACCTCTTGCTACAATAATACTATATAACAATCATATAATTTCAGTGCATATAAAAATTAGGGTTTCTTGCTTATCTATCTGGACTGGTTGATCAGAAAGTTCTACTGATCTTGACTGGGCTCACTCATATGTCTGGGATGACCAATTGTGGCTAATCTGGGAAGGCCTCAGTGTGGGCAACTGAGGTGAGTGAGCTTTGCTTTCATCCTCCAGCAGAGGTAGCAGATAAGCAAGAGAGAAATCAAACTCAATCCTGCAGGTATTTTTCCAGTGTGATTACATCATATTTTCTACCATTCCATCAACTAAAGCAAATTACATGACCATGCCCTGAGTCAGGGTGAGAGGACACTTCAAAGTCACATGCTGACAGCTAAGAGGAAGGGTGACGAACTAGGACCACTTTTACAAATTAATGTGATCTCTGAGATCTGTGAGAATCCTCCTGACTTTTCAATACATGACATTGAAAGCTCCAAGGAAACCCTATCTTTTAAAGTGGCTTTTTCTACTTCATTTGTTGAACCACAAAGTTTTGGGGCTTACTTCTTAGGGTTTTGCTTAAGAATTATGAGCTCACTGTGGGTCAGATATTTCTGCGATTGTAAATATTATCAACCATAATGAGGATTTAGTTGATCATATCCACATTGTATATTTAAGCGTAAGACCAGAAGCATGGCACTGGAGGATAGAGGCACTGGTAACACCTACCCAAATTGTCCAGAGCAGGGAAGGAGGTGAATTTCTACTTAGAAACATAAAGGGATTGTCAAACATCCAGGAAATCAGCCATATAAATAATGATACTTAAGACACAGCTCTACTTGTTCTGTGATGTATAAACTTCATCAAGATGAGAAAGGAAATGCTAAGCATACTTATGTAATTCACTGAGGCTAGCACCCCTATTATGCCTGGGTTCATAAGAACAGATGGAATTTAAGTAAAGATTTCTTAAGTAAGATACAGGAAACAAATTGAAAATGGATAAATTGGACTTTATTAAAATGAACAATTCTTGTTTTTCAAAAGACACTTAAGAAAATGAAAAGCAAAGACACAGACTTGAAATAAGGCTCTTGTATCTAGAATATACAAACAATGCCTGATCATTAAAAAGAAGATAAGCAACACAAATGTTAAAAAAAAAGGCAGAATATTTTAATTGACACTTCACCAAAGAAAATATAGAGATAGTAAGTGCACAAAAAGATATACATTATTCACCATTAGAGAAATGCATGTTCAAATCACAAGGAGATATCACTCATACTCACTAGAATATTTAAAAATAAAAAGACAACCAACACCAAGGGTTGGTGAGAATGTGACCAACTGAACTCTGATATACTGCTGGTGGGATTGCAAAATGGTAGTTTCTTTGGAAAACAATTCAGCAGTTTTTTTAAAACAAAGTTCAACACCCATTTGCTTTGTGACCCAGTAGCAATTCCACTCCTAGGTATTAACTCAGAGAATGAAAACATATGTGTACACAAAGACTTATATGTGAACATTTATAGCAGCTTCATTGAGAGTAAGCAAAACCTGGAAAGAATTCCAATTTCTATCAATTGGTAAATGAGTTTTTAAAAAGTTGTGGTATGTCCATACAATGGAGTACTATTCAGCAATAAAAAGAATGAACTACTGATACATGTAACAATGTAGATAAATCTCAAAAGCATTATGGTAACTGAAAAAAAAAACTAGATTCAATGATTCTGTGATTATATTTTTATATGAAATTCTGGGAAATCATAATCACAGAAAGCAATGTTTGCCAGGTACCATGGGGGTGGAGGGACATAACTGACAGCAAAGGACATGAAAGAACTTTCTAGGGAAATGATAGTGTTCTATAGTATGAGAGTGATGGTGGTCCCATGATTATAAACATGACTGTTAAAACATCAAATCATATATATGACACTGAAAAATTGTGTCATATGTAAGTACATTTCTGTAAACCTGACCACAAAACAAGACAAAACACAAAGGTCAGGGTAGAGAAAAATGGGTCAGGCACTTCAAAAACATTTGCCTCATTTTCTAGACTAGAAAACTGATACTTAAAGACATGAAGTGACATTCTTAAGGCCATGGAGCTGGGAAGTGGCAGGGCTAGGACTTCAACCCGGGAAAGTACAGGTTCACCTCATACATTTTCCCCAGGACCCTTCCTCCAGGCTGAGACCAACCAGCCTGCAACTATGAGGATTGGGAATTGGATCAATTGCTGGAGAAACATGCAGTCCTAACACCTGAGGGCCCTTGGTTTCTCCTTGGGAATTAGCTAACAATTACAGAATCCATGCATTTAATGAGGTGGAAAGCGGCCTATGATAACAATAATTAGCACTTAAACGTTGCTCTTTAACATTAGCTTGCTTTCAAGGCACGTTTATTAATTAAACACTTTTCCCAGCCCTGGGAGGCCAGGGGAGGAGGGGCTGGCTCTCTGGGACAGTCAATGAAGCCAGAACTAGGTGAGGCTCTTCCCAGTTCAGGCTGGTGTTAGGGCCCAGTGGCCTCTGTGCACTCAGCCCTTCAACACACAGAGAGGGCACATGATTTTGACAATAGGGGGCACAGGTATGAAAAACCCTGCCTCTGAGTAAGGCCCTTCCACTCTCCAGGCCTGGTTCCTCCAGTGGGTTGGTTTGTGTGACTGAAAGTCCGCGTTCACCTGGGTCTTCCCCTTGCATAGATGACTGAACCCTTCAGCTGTCACCCAATTCAATGACCTGATTCTACAGAAGGGGACCCTGAGACCTAGAAGGTGGGGCCTTGCTTAGGTAGTCTTTTTGAAGCTTGGTTCTGGGGTGGGGACTGGACTCATTTTTGGAGCATGTTGGGTCAACACCACTCAGCAGTGAATGGGGGAGACATGGTGATGAGTGTATATGTGCGCCAATGAGTGGTTAAGGAGTTAAGAAGCGGGTGAGCAAGCAAGTGAATGAATGATGGATGTATTGGTGAATGAATGATGCTGGAGAAGCAGCCAGCAGTCTCAGCCTCCAAGTGTCTCTGTCAGCATATCAGTAGGAGATTAGGAATTTTGGAGGAGAGTTCATTACAAAGGGGTCATTACACAGCTGTTCCCGGGATGTGGGGGGCTCACAAGATTGTGTCGTCATCTGGGGATGCTACCCAAGAAACTGTAACCACCTTCAGGCCCCAAGTAGGAAGGAAAGGGGGTATTCCTGGAATCTGGAAGGAGAGAGTTGAGCAAGAAGCAGAAGTCATTCAGTAATCCATGCAGAGCAGAGCCAGCAGAGGCTACATCCTAGTTCTCAGTAAAATGCCAGTGGGTCTTGGGTTCCCTAGTACCATGTCCACCTGGCTGACTCCTTCACCGCACATGGTCCTATACATCTCCATCACCCACTCCACCCCTTTCACCTTCATGTTGTTGTGCTAATAGACTGCGTAAAAATACAATACTGACTTTTCTATTTATCTATGTATTTGCTTTTACCAGAGTTCTATACTTCGTCATGGTTTTGAATTACTGTCCAATATCCTTTCTTTCTAGACTGAAAGACTACAATACATTTTTTAATTTATTTATTTATGCATAGAAGAACTGGATGCAGGCCAGAGGTGCAGGAGTGTGTGTGTGTGTGTGTGTGTGTGTGTGTGTGAGGATTCACCAAAGACAGAGTGGGGAGTAGAAATACACTGCTAAGGGGAGCAGTGGGCAGGACAGGAGAGGTCTGCTGTGCCATATGTTGGTCACCTCCCTGGCCGGGGAGTGAACTCAGGCCATGGTGGTGATAGCACTGAGACTAACCCCTATACCACCAGGGAGGCCCTACAAGGCATTTCTTATAAGGCAGTTTGATTAGCAATGAAGTTCTTCCATTTTGGTTGATCTGGGAATGTCCATCTCTCCATTTTTTGAAAGCTATTTTGCTGGACATAGAATTTTTGGTCAACAAATTTCTCCCTCCAGAATGTTAAATACATCATTCCATTTCCTTCTGGCCTCCAGGTTTTCTGATGAGAAATTGGCTGGTAATCTTACTGATAATTTATGTGTGCTAAGTAGCCTCTGTCTTGTTGCTTACAAGATTCTCTGTCTTTTATTGTTTGATTATCATGTCTCAGTGGGACCTGAGTATTTCCTACTTGGGGTTTACTGAACTTTTTATATGTGCATTCATGCATTTCAACAAAGTTGGGAAGTTTGGGGCCAATATTTCTTCAAATAACCTTCCTGATCCTTTTATTTCCTCCCCAGACCCCTTCCCCCAATAATGTACCTGCTGTTATGCTTGTTGGTGTCCCGTGGGTTCCTCAGGCATTATGTTTCCTCATTCAGTTTCCTTTCTGTCCCACAGACTGGATAACTTCAATTGACCTATCTTCAAATTCACAGAAACAGAGTGGGGAGCAGAGCATGCAGATCCACGCAATCCGCCTTCTCAAATCTTCTGTTAAATCCCTCCGGTCAATTTCATTTCAGTTATTGTACTTTTCAGGTCCATGATTTCTATTTGGTTCCTTTTAATAATTTCTACTTTACTGATATTCTCCTTGCACATTATTTTTCTGATGTTTATGGCTTTCTCTAACTTTTTAGGCAAATTTGGGGCAGTTGACTTAAAGTCATTATCTCTAAGTCCAATATATGGACTTCATAGGGATGGTTTCTTCCAATTAATTTCTCCCTCTCTGAATAGGCCATGCTTTGCTGTTTCTTTTCCATACTTTGTGTTTTAATTTTTGTGTGTGTGGAGAACTGGGCATTTTGAGTTTGATGAGGTGAGAACTCTGAAAATCAGATTCCCCCACCCTTTACCCAAAGTTTACTGTTGTTGATTGTTGGGTGCTGCAATTGTCTGTTTTGTGACTTTTCCAAACTATTTTTTCAAAAATTATATTCCTTCTAGCTCCATCCATGTTGCTGAGAATGGAATTATGCTCAGTGAAATAAGTCAGAAGGAAAAAGAAAAATATCGGATAGTTTCACTTATAGAAGAAATATAAGGGAAACAAATTAGACATGGGGGAAAATAGTAACAAAACAAAACAAAAACAAACAGACAATTATAAACCAGAGACATCCTGCAGGGGAGGGGGGCTGAGAAGGATCGAAGGAGGGCGGAAGGAGCACAGGGGGCTGTGGTGATGGTGCACGGGTGCCTTGGTGGAGGGAATTCTATGCGGCGACCCTTGACAAAAAAAAAAAAAGCCAACATTGTTTAAAAAAGTAACAATGATGCAAAATACATATAAATAAGTAAATTTTTTAAAAAGTTAAAATAAAAACCATATTCCTTGTGTTGTGTGGTAACTGAAGTACCTACTGCATTATCTTGGTGCTCAGTCAGATACCTGACAGGGATTTCCTTAAGTACTGAAATTCTATCCTTAAGAGCTTTTCTTCAAGCATTTCCCTGGTTGCTTTGATCTTGGATTAGATTCTAAAGGCTCCAAAAAAGTTGATTTTGTCAGAGTCTTTGCCAGTTTGCTTGTTTCAATAGAGGGGTTGTTTCTTTGATTTTTCTGGGGAGACAATTCATAGCTTCCATGAGATTTTTCAGCTGCCCCTTTGCAGCCCCTCCCCTGTCTGATGATTGGAACTTTGAGGTGTTAGGACCCTCTTTCTCTTCTTCTTCTGCCCTCACCCTCAAATTTCCCTCCTCCATTGATACAGTGAGAGAATCTTGGGTCATTCTCTCTTCTCTGCAGCCTCTCCTGGAGAGGAGGCTGTCACTGTGCCTCTGTGGGCTGGGAGGCGTGGCAGTGAGAGAAAGGAGGAACGAATTTCTAGAGAATCACTGAACTGTGGAAAAAGAGATTATTGCTTGGCAGTTGCCATGGGAACCTATAAACCAACCTTGCTGCTAAGAACCCAAAGTCATCTGGAGTGCCAGCTCCCAGCCTGCTTCATGAATGGTGGCCTTGCCTCCACCTTCACCCCACCCCATGGATCCTCAACCCCAGAAAGTTCACCCTTTGCATGATTTGTTCTCCCCTTATCACCTGTGTTGCTGCAGGTGCCTTGCCAGACATAACTTTTCTTTTTTTTTTTTTTAAGATTTATTTATTTATCATACAAGAATTGGGGTATAGTCCAGAGGATTCACTCAGAGACAGTGGGGAGCAGAACAGGCAGACTGAAATACACTGCTGAGGGGAGCAGTGGGAGAGACAGGAGAGGTCTGCTGTGCCATGAGGGTAGATCCCTGGCCAGCCAGGGATCGAACTTGTGCTGCAGAGGCTTTGGATAGCTTCACAGTGCTGTGCTTAACCCCTTGTGCCACCAGGGAGGCCCAAGACATACATTTTCTTGGTTCTGGACTCCTTTTACCCCTAGATTTCAGTGCAGTTTTTAAACTTAATGGACTCCAGAGCTAGACTGTCTATGTTCAAAGTCCAGTTCCATCATTTCCCAGCTGTGTGACATTGGGAAAATTACTTACCTTCTCTGAGCCTCAATTTCCTTGACTATAAATGGGTGGATTATTAGTCATCTACCTCAGTCCCTGCCTCAGATAGTTAATGATGTTGTATGCATGTTCTCAGCACAGAGCCCAGCATACATATTTATTAGTACTCAATAAATATTAGCTCGGTGTTATCACCGTGAGAAGTTTTGAAACAGGGGAGGTAGGGGCAGGAGGCTGGATGGGATACCAGGATAGGCTGGAATGGCTACCCACCTGCCTGGGCTCTGAGACAAGAGAGGTGCCAAAGAGCCCCAAGAGGCCAAAAGACCAAAAGTCAAGGTCAAGGGTTATAGCAATACAACACCTGTACATAGGGGCCTATGGGCTATAGTCGAACAAAGAACAGTGCCTGACAAGAGGCCGAGTCACTCTCTGTGGCTTCTCAACCATGTGCTCAATTGCAGGAGACCTCAAGCTCTTTCAACTACGGGACTTATTTCACAAACAGGGCAACAAAGAGTTTACTGTAGCCACAAGTGGCTGGCTGTCTCACCCAGATAGTGTCCACCAGGAGTACAAGCAGAACACCAGCCACTTGTCACCAGGAGTGCTAGACAGCACTGGCCAGTAGTGCTGGTCACTACTGGGCCCCCTGAGGTGGTGTTAACAGCTCTTTGTGACACCAGGCCCAGTCATTGGCGCTCTTTTCAGGTGATGTCAGAGACCAGACCGGAGAGACCCTGATAGAGGTCTTCATCTTCTCTTCCCTCCTCAGAGGTCAGCTGCTGGATACTTATTTTTTTCCTCCTTCTTTCAACTTCTGGCCCTTCTTTCTTCTTTCTTTGGAGGCCAGAACAATGTCTTCCCCTTCTTTCTTCCAAGGCTGGGACAGTCTCTCTTCCCACCTCCTCCGCAACCCCCTCCCCCGACCTGCCTTATATTCTCTTTCAAGTGCCACACCCACAAGTCTGCGTTGTTTTTAATCCTGTGGCTGATTGGAACATTTAGCACCAATCAGCTCATTGCTCACACCTGATTGGCCTGTTCCACAATCCAGGAAGTAAGTATAAAAGGGCAGCTGAATAAAGGGTGGTTGCTGGGCCCTCAGGAGCAACTGCCACAACTGACTTGTGGAGCAGCAGGGCGGGAGAACATGTTGAGGTGGCTGGGTCTTGGGAACAGTTTCTCATTCCCCCCCCCTTTTTTTTTAAAGATTCATTAATCTTTATTTTTTTTTTAATAAAGGCATGTTTTATTTATTTATTTGTTTGTTTGTTTGTTTGTTTTGTTTACACATGCACTGGGTACAGCCAGAAGCACGGGAGGGTGAGAGAATTCACCAGAGCCAGAGCGGGGAGCAGAGCAGGCAGAAGGACCGAAGGACACTGCTGAGGGGAGCAGCGGGCGGCAGGAGAGGTCTGCGCGCCATGTGGGACCCTCCTCTGGTGGCCGGGGAGCAGCCGGGGATCGAACTGGCGCCGCAGAGGCAGCGGGCAGCTTTGCAACCCAGCACTCAACCGCTGCACCACCGGGGAGGCCCAAGATTCATTAATCTTTAAATGCGTATAAGAGCTGGGGTGCAGGCCAGAGATGTGGGGAGGGGTGAGAGGATTCACCAGAGACAGAGTGGGGAGCAGAACAGGCAGACTGACTGAAATACACTGCTGAGGGGAGCAGCGGGCGAGGCCGGAGAGGTCTGTGCGCCATGTGCGTTGCTCCCTGGCCGGCCGGGGATCTAACTCGTGCTGCAGTGGCTGCGGACAGCTTCACAGTGTTGTGCTTAACCCCTTGCACCACCAGGGAGTTCCCTCATTCCCCTTTCTTATTGGCCATTGTCTGAGCAGGATCTGAGTGGATCCTTCTATCCAAAAACAATTCAGTATTATTTCAAAAATTGTGAGAGCTAAAAGGTTGGTGGATGGTGTTAAATGTCATCGATGTTTTCATTCTTATATTGGCTAAACATTTGTTCATCACTTAGTGTCAAGAGGCATATGGAAATACTCAGGTAAAGACGTGGATTCTGCTCTAGTAGAGCTCACATCCTGGTCTCACACACTTGAGAATGTGCATGCATGCAAGCGCGCGCGCACACACACACACACACACACACACACACCAGATTACTGAAGCAATCACCAGTGGCCATATCTGGAGCCATGATCCAAGGGGATTAGAAGAACAGTCATCTCTTTGTTCTGTCTGATCTGGGGAGGCTGCCTGGAAGAGGAAGAACCCGAGTCACGTTTTAAGGAGGTGAAGACACCAGCCAGATGAAGGCTTTCCGGGTAGAGTGGACAGGATGGATAAAGACAGGGAAAAGATAAACAGTTCATAGTGGCCTGCGTGCTTGGACAGTGCTGGTAAACACGTAACACCTGGTGCTTGAACAGCAACAAAACCCCACACCCACCTGATTTGCAGCATTTGCCATTTTCCATGGTGCAAATACACGTTTGCCTCCTGGCAAGTCCACAGGATCCCTCTCCCTCCCTCCCTCCCCACTGCTGTACTCCATCTTTTGGAAATTCTGATTTAGAAGCATGGGCGCCTAAGTCAGGTCTT
Source organism: Talpa europaea (assembly GCF_964194135.1). Lineage (NCBI taxonomy): Eukaryota > Metazoa > Chordata > Mammalia > Eulipotyphla > Talpidae > Talpa > Talpa europaea. The sequence goes on along the minus strand of NC_140082.1, from coordinate 12,585,690 downwards.
GAAAGAGAACCGGTGGTTGCTCCAAACTCCAAACTCTGTTGGCAGCTCCAAAGAGGAGGAGGGTCCCCCTCTTGCTAGTCCCCCCCAAGACACTCACGGCTCTCCCCTCCCCCTCTCCCCAAGCTCAACCCTTTCTCTCACTTCTGGCCGACTCTTCATTCCCCATAATTGTTCAGCAGATGACTCCAGAATACACTAAAATCATTTTGCTGCAAGACATTCCATTCCACGATGACTGTTCATTTCAATTAGCTGCCAGGGCCAAAATAGACACAGGGTCCGGCCCAGAGGCATCACCACCTTTGTTTGAAAATTGGATTTAAGGTGGTCGGGCTGTGGGGGGATGGACGGAAGGGATAAATATTTTATCATTTCTTCCTCGTCCGTGTTCTGCCAGTTTGTTCTCATTTCCATGTTTCTCCCCCTGCGTGCTGGCAGATTGCAGACTGTAAATTTGAGGGGAAATAGTAAACGTGCGAACATGATAAATAAACATGTTGCCTTTGTGAGGACGGATATTATTATCATCCAGATTTACAGCCCTCCTCGCCTGTGCTGATTGCATTTGGGGAAAAGCCGAACCAAGGAGGTTTCTGTGTGACATCGATCAACTTTCTGCCCTTTGCCCCCGTGACCCTGTGAGTCCCTTAAATATCAGGGATTGTGGGGGCACAATCCCTCTCTCTGGAAAGGAATGTGTCTTGACAGGTGCTTTCTTTGGGGACAGTTATTTATAGCTGCAAAATCTATGGTACTACGGGGCGTTTTGCTTCCTCCCTCCCCTCTTCTCATTTCTCTAAAATTGAACATATTTTTGTTTTACCAGTGGGAAAAAGTGCCAAAGCAATGACTTAAATCTCTCTCTCTCTCTCTCTCTCTCTCTCTCTCTCTCTCTCTCTCTCTCCCTCTCTTTGTCTCTCCTTATTCCTACCCTCTTCTGTCTTCTACCTTCTTGGATAGTGTCTGGATCATTTCCAGGTTCAAATCCAAGGATTACCACCCACTTTTGGGTCACACGAGGAAGTGACCTCTCTGAGCCTCGCACAGTCCTTGGGGCTGTGCTGCCCCCTGCCCCCCATGCTCCTGAACACCCGTTTGCAGGGAGGATGAAGGGAGACATTCCTGTGTGGGTCTCCACCTTCCCTCCCCTTTGTCCCCCCCTAGACGGGGCGCTCTTGAGACAGAGAGCTGGCAGCTGACCATCTTTGGCCCACCACCCCCTGCTCCTCTGCCTGTGACGTCACCTCGGGCTGCACAGACGCAGCCTCGGTGCCCCTCTGCCTTCTTCACCACCTCGCCCTCCCACCCCCCGGTCTGTCCCCAAGTTCCAGGGATTCTTCCACCAGCAACCGGCCTCTCTGACTCCACCCCCGCCACTGCTCCTAATTTTGAGTCTCCCCAAAATGCCAGGCACTGAGCTGGTCTCTGACCACAACTCGAGAGGACCCCGATGGGGATGCGGCTCTGTTGGCTTCCCCTCCCGGGCTCGCTGCCCGCCCCTGCGTGCTCACTGGAGCAGCCAGGGATGGGCCAGGAGCGCGTGCCTGCGGATGCTGTTGCTAAGGAAACCACTTCCTTGGTTACAGGCCTGGGTAGCATTTGTCTCCCTGCGTCTGGATCCTGCTGAGTCGCCCCCACTCTCCGGGAAGATGAGGAGGAGGAGGAGGTGGCTGGCCAGGACAGCAGGGGCGGGGAGCGTGGAGGGAGCAAGCAAGAGGCAGGCAGGCCAGGAGGCAGCTCAGAGATGGAGGGAGATGGGGTGATGCGGGCACAAGCAGAAGCAGAAATTGAGAAAGAGCATCACAAAATAGGAGGGGGGAGGGGGAGGAGGAGGGGGAGAGAGGGAGGAGGGGGAAGAGGAGGGGGAGGAGGAAGGGGATGAGGGAGAGGATGAAGGGGAGAGGGAAGAGGGGAAAGGGAGGAGGGGGAGAGGGGAAGGGAAGAGGGGGAAGGGGAGGAGGGGGAGGGGGAAAGGAGAGAGGAGGAGGGAGGAGGTGAGAGGGAGGAGGGGAGGAGGGGGAAGGACTAGAAAGAAAAAAGGTTTGCTGAGCCCTGGAGGATGGACAGGGAGGAGGGACCCCCTGAGCAGGGCTTGTGAAGAGAACAGCAGGGAGGGAGGGGGAGGAGCCCAGTGGAAGGGGTGGCAGGAGGGAGCGGCTGAGTCTGGCAGGAGAGGGGTCCCCTGGAGCCCCGGCCCAGCATCCCCTTGGCCTCCCCCCCCCACCTTGTCCCCTGAATGCACGTGCCGCGCCTCTAGGGGTGCAGGAGAAGCCCAAGGAAACCCCAGAAGGTAGCGGATGCTGAGTCCCTCCTCCTGTGCCCGAGGCGACAGCGGGGGCGGGAGCACAGGTGTCCCTTGCTTTCCTGCCTCCTGGGGTGCAGGGGCGCTGTGACCCCCTGTTGCCCTGGGGCTTTTTGGAGAGGGCACCAGCTGGCCCGGCTCTGGTATTAACCTCTGGGTGACTCAGGCCAGTTACTGATGATCTCTGTGCGTCAGTGTTACCCCCATAAAATGGGGTTAATAACTTTTTGGGTGGGTCAGGAGCCCCCAACCCCCGGTCTTTCCCTTCCTTACCCACCAGGATCTCCCCAAAGCTTTCCGACCATTACCGGCACTGCTGCTGCTTAGGGAATGTAAACTCCTCAGGGCTGGGATTTTTGTTGGCTTTATTTTTTTCATCTCTAGAAGTTAGAGCATCCAGGCCCCTCCCGCCCCGCCCATGTCCTGCAAGAGTTTGTTGAAGCGAGTCGGTGAGTGCGGCCTCGCTTCCCTCCAGGCCTGAAACACACAGACTCGGGTCCAGACGGTCACGAGGTGTGATGCAAAGGGCAGAGAAGAGGGGCTGGCTGTTCCCCTGTCCTGCAGGGCGGGGTGTCGGCCTATCGCCCACAGGGCCCCGGCGTGGGAGGAGGAGAAGCCACCACCGAGGAGGAGAGTCCAGGAGAGCCTGGCGCCAGGTGCCCCCGGCTCCGCTCACTGGCGGTCAGGGAGGATTTGGTTTAGGTGCTATTCAGAGAAACGGAAGGAAATGCTGGGCTCAGCCTGGGGCCAGAGCCAAGGCCAGTCTGTGGTCAAGTGAGGGCTCAGACCGAGGCCAAGGTCAGAACCGGGGCGCAGTCTGTGGCAGAGATTCAGGTTCAGCCTGGAGAATGTCAGCATTTGTTTGGGCCAGTCAGGGCGCAGCCTGTGCGGGCCGGGGCGTGTCAAAGGCCAGGTGAGACCGAGTAGGGCCGGATCTGGGACTGTCCTGGGTCAGGGTTCCTGTGGAGCTGGGTCAGGGACCAGTGTGAGACCAGGATTGTGGATCAGTGTGTGCCCAGGATCGGGGCTCAGTCTATGATGAGGATTAGAGATTAGACAGGCCCCTGGGTGAAGAGCCTAGGGTTGGGACTGTGTGGCCAGGTGAGGCTTGGTTGGAGGCTGGGGTCAGAGCTCAGCCTGGGCCCCGACAGTCATCACCGAAGACTTTTCGGAGCCGGCACCCATCTCCAGGCAGGGACGACGCTGGAGCAACCTCTCGCTCTCTCTTTCTGAGCCCTTCCTTCCCCGTCCCTGCTTCAGAGGACCCCAGGCTGGGAGACAGGCCTCCCCCTCCCCAGTCCTCCTGAACCCCGCCCTCCCCTACCTCTGCCTGGCCCCCCTGTCTCCCACGTTGGGCTCCTCACCTCCACAGGGAAATGCTGTCCCTCCTCCCGGCTGGGCCCCCGCGCCGCTCCACAGGGGCCGCTCTCGTGTGAGGACACAGGACACAAGGCCACCTTCAGGGGTGTTCATGGGTTTGGAAACTGAGAACCCATTTTGCCTACCAGGAAACAGAGCAGCTGTCTCGTCAGTCCCCCGTGCTCTCACCAGCTTCCCTTCTGTGCATGCTAGTGCACAGCACGCTCGGGGCGTCTAGCACACACACGAATGCACACTCATGCACTCACACATGCACTCACTCACAAATACACACACACTCACACTAGCATACTCACACATACGCACATGTACTCATACACTCACATACACTCACTCTCACACACACTCACATACACACACACACGAAACCCCCCCATTTATGAGCCCGCCTCACATGACGCTGTACCACAGGGTAGATTTTCAATAAAACTTGCTTTTAATGATGGTGTTGACCTGAGGAATCTTCAGACAGAGGCGGGTGGCCGGAAGTGGCCACCACAAAGCACTGGCCCAGCTCTTGGGCCAAGAGTCTCCCGGAGAGAGCCGACCTCCAGGGAGGGAGGCCAAGTCCTCCTCAGCCTCTCTGAAGAAGACTAGAAATAAGCCCGGGGAAAGAAACATGGTACAAAATACATTCAGAGCCCCCTGGCTGGCCCCGGGGAGGCCCAGACCCTGCGGGTGGGGGGTCCGGGAGGAGGGCCCAGGTCTCGTGCCTGGGCTTTCTCTCTGCACGGCCAGGTCCCAGGGGGGGGAATGTACTAGTCATATTCCTCTTAAAAAAATATATCTCTTTACACTCGCCATCTCCATAGTCTCTTGGCTATTTGGGAATGAGCACTGACCTGCCCCCCCCCCCCCGAGGCTTCAGAGGGACTGCTGGGGCGGGCTGCTCTGGACAGGAGAGCAAAGAGCTGTGACTTATGGCTTTTGCCTCTACACGGTGGGGCCGGAGCAGGTGCCCGTGTGGCCGATGAGCGGCCACTGGCGGCCAAGGCAGGGGCAGAGCTGGGACCCTGGCTCCACGTTTTCCGTGGTGATCAGTGACTCGGGTTCTTGGAAATCCTTTGGTTTGATGTCTCAGCATCAAGAAAGCAGCATTTGCATGAAAATGAAAAGCCTTCCAGTTCATCCTGTTCCTTAAAGGGTCCCCTAAGCAGCCCTGTGGGATTATGATCCAGGGGGGTCTCTTTTTGGGCGTGGCTCTGCCTGATTGGGCGCCCTCTCACACCTGGGCACACAGGCCCCGCTGGTGGTCAACAGGGCACATGAGATCCATGCTGGACCCATGGAGAGAGGGTGTCACTGGGGCTCCCGGTCTGATGCAGGCTCTGCGTGCGAGACTGCAGGGCCGCCTCAGTGGGATAACTGTTGGTGCCTTAGGAACCCCTGGAAGTAGGTTCTAGAACCCCAAGATGACCTGACATAGGGAGGAAAAGGGCAGGTGGAAAGACTGTTTCTCAGGAGGCTGTGACCTGGGGTGGGCTGCTGATGCCATGACCCCCACAGGGTGGTGCCAATGAACCACGAGCACCGTTGCCTTCCGCCCCCCACCCAGAGTGTCAGAAACCTAAGGCCACGGAGAAGCTTCCCAGCAATCTTTCTTCAGACAGGAGGTGACCTGCAAAAACCTTGGTGACATGGCTCCCCGGGTGGAGAAGAGAAGGGGGCGGCGCTTAATGCTCAGCCCAGGGGGGAAACGCAGCCCCAGCCCCTTTTCTTACAAAAGTCCCTTTAGCTCCTGCATCAAGGTCCTCCAAACCTGCAGGGGGCACCCACAGGCTGCGGCACTTCCTCCCTCATGTTGAACCCAAAGTGGTGGAGTAGAGAGGGGGAGATAGCAAAGGATTCATGTGGCTGGAACTCCTCCAGCCAGCAGCCCTCTCCTTCTCCAGGGGGTGAGGTTAGGGTGGGGAGTACCTGGACAATCTCTTCTCTTGAGCTCCCTTTGTCATGCAGGAAACTCACTGAAGGCAAAAGCAGCCAAGGGGGTTTTCCCCAAACCAAAGAGCTGACAGATGGGGCCCCCCAGGGTCTCGAGTCTCAGGCCCTGCTTGATCAGGACTCCCAGCCTCCCTCCCCCTTCTGCCGCATCATCTGGGGTAGTAGTCATCGGGAACCCCCGTGAGGTTCCTCCCTTTGAGGGCTGCATCCACCATCTTGATGTAGGCAGAGATCGTCTTCTTCATGTCCACCGTGTAGGGGTCATACTCCAGCTTCCGGAGCCCCGAGCGCTTGAAGTTGCCGTCTTTTTGGCTCTCCACGCAGAGCAGACGGTCCTCCCGGACGGCCACCCCCAGCAGGCTGACCATCCGGCCCAGCTGGATGAAGAGGTCCTGCTTCAGGTCCTCAAAATGCACCACCAGCACCTTCTTGCCGAACTTGAGCCAGTCCAGCGTGTGGGTGGCCCACCAGGGGGCATAGTTCCTCACAAACTCGGGCCACTCTGTGGAGAGAGCAGGGGGGCCGGTGACAGGAGGGGGGTCATTCACAGCAGCCGTGACACCCTTAGCTTCCCTTAGAGCCCCAGGGCTCACCTGATACCCCCACCTCAACTCAGCGCTGCTGCTTTGCCTGAGTATTCAGAGCCCTCCCTCCCTTCTCTCGGTGAGTGACTAGCCCCGCACAGCCCTATACCACAGAGGTTACTGTATTTCTATATTTTAATACATTTATATTAATATACGGCATCGTATAATAATATATGAACAGTTCTCCATTCCACTTATTCCTCACAGCCTTATGAAGTAAGTATCATCGTCTTCATTCATAAGGTTTTTTTTTAAGATTTATTAATTTATGCATACAAGATCTGGGGGACAAGCCAGATGTGTGGGACAGGGTAGGGGGGAGACTCACCAGAGACAGAGTGGGGAACAGAACAGGCAGACTGAGTGAAATACACTGCTGAGGGGAGCGGCGGGCGAGACAGGAGAGGTCTGCTGCACCATGAGGGTAGCTCCTTGGCGGGCCGGGGATCGAACCCGCGCTGCAGAGACTGCGGTTGCTTCCTAATGCGCTGCTTAACCCCTTGCACCACCAGGGAGGCCCCCATTGTCTTCATTCAATACAAGAAGACACTGAGGCATAAAGACTCTTCGCCCCACCCTGCTCTTTCTGGAACAAAGGTCAGTGGGTCTCCCAAGGTAGCTGCAAAGTCAGGACAGGCTCATCACCAAATCCTTACGCCAGCCGGAGGGGTGACCAATTATCTCATTTCATCCTAGTGATTACCCTGAAGGGAAAGGAGCAGTGAGGAAACTGAGGCTCAGAGAAGGTGAAGCGACTTGCCTGGGGTCACACAGCAGGGAAGCACCCCCCAGACCAGGCCTGTCTGATTCTAGGCCCCATCCCAATCACCAGCAGCCTTACCCCCACTTCCTCCTGCTGCCTTGCACCCGGCAGGGGCTCAATAAATGGTTGTTGAACTAAATTGAAATTCCCAACTCCAAACAGCAATGTGATAAAGGGCTCCTCTTTCTTTGCAGAACACATCAGAATCCGCGGTGAAGCTCCTGCGCCCCCACCGCCCCGCTGGAGCACCAGGGCTGTTTGGGCAATATTTATGCAGTGACAAGGATAGTTTTTATCCTTAAAATAGATTATTTACAATGTATCTGGCTAATTGGGCCCGTACTGTTATAATGGGTTAAGACCAGATGCATCTAAGTGATTAGAGAAAAATCCAGCTCATGTATAATCTGCCCTGTTTTAGAATTTTCCCACTCCTGAGTCACTTCACAGCATCCCCAATGGTCTAGGACCACTGCTTTCCTGGGGCACAAGCCAGGTGGATGGAGCCCCCAGACCCCGACTGAACCCACAGCTATCCCAGACTGAGCCCGGCTCCTGCCCTTCCAGCAAACCCTCGTAGCAAACCCTAGCAGCACCGGATCTGATCACCAACCCACTGTCCTCGCTAGATCCTAGTGTCCCTCCAGGTGAGATGTAGACATGGGGACTTTGGAGACGGCCTGCCAGGGCTCAAACCCCAGCCCCTCTCCAGATCTGCTGCGTGACCTTGCAGATGCTCGTCCATCTCCTTGAGCCTCAGTTTACCCACCTGCAAAACGGTGGCTGTGCCAAGACCTACAGCCTGGACAAGCTGGGAAGAGGGAGTGGAATGTTTTGCCCACATCCGGGCCCAGTGGCTGGGACCCAGCGGGGCTCGGAAAGTGCTGGTCCCTGTCACAGTTGTTTTGATGTTGGCGCCCAGCATCGCGGAGGCACGCACCTGCCCATCGAGTAGGGGAGAGCTCCCCACGCTGGAGTCCCAGCAGTTCCAGAGGTTTGTCCACTCCCTCTCTTCCCCCCAACCCTATGGCACAGCCTCTTCATTTGAAGCTCCTCAATTACTTCATTGTAGGAAGAACAAAAACTAAAAACAAAGGCCCTCAATTAGCTCAGGATTTCTAGTAATTGATGTCTGCCTTCAAATCGGGTAATAAAGACCCGCTGAGCCGCGGACCATTGGTAATGAGTGCTGGTTCCGCCGGAACTGCCGCCACGGGCCCGGCGGGCCACCGGCTGGCCACCCTCAGCTCCGTCTTGTCGTCGGGAGGAACCGGGGCCTGATTAATAGCTTAACTGTACTTAATTCCCCAGAGAATCATTAAACACAGTCTCTGTTTCATTAAACAGATCCAGGACAATTCACCTTGTGTAATCATATCACATAAAACTTTGCTTTGGACCCACTCCAGGGAGATTGTAAAATTAACGTTCTGGAACCAAAAGAGTGGGGGATTCGCAGGAGTCTCCATAGTGCATGCTGAGGGCGTCCTACAGCTGTGGTTCTCCAACTTTAAAGAGCACATGAGGCTTCTGGGGGAATCTCCTTAAAATGCAGATTCTGATCCAGCCTGGGGCGGGATTTGCTGTTTAAAAAATCTCCCAGGTGGTGGCGCAAGGGGTTAAGTGTCAGCACTATGAAGCTATTCACAGCCTCAGCAGCGTGAGTTCCATCCCCGGCCAGGGAGCTGCCCACAAGGCGCAGCAGACTTCACCTGTCTCACCCGCTGCTCCCCTCAGCAGTGTATTTCAGTAGATCTGCCTGTTCTGTTCCCCACTCTGTCTCTGGTGAATCCTCTCACCCCCCCCCCATACCTCTGGCCTACACCCCAGTTATTGTATGCATCAATCAATCAATTAATCTTTTTTTTAAAAATAAAAATTCTGGTTATGGTGATGGAGATGTGGATGATAAAAGACACCGGATTTTTGGCCTCCCCTGGTGGCGCAGGCGGTTGAGCACCACACAGTGAAGCTGTCCACAGCCTCTGCAGCGCCGGTTCAATCCTGGCTGGCTAGTGAGAGTCCCACATGGCGCGCAGACCTCTCCTGTCTCGCCCACTGCTCCCCAGTGTATTTCGGTCAGTCTGCCTGTTCTGCTCCCCACTCTGTCTCTGGTGAATCCTCTCACCCTCCCGTGCATCTGGTCTATACCCAGGTTCTTGTATAAACAAACAAACAAACAAACAAACAAACAAATAAATAAATCTTTTTTTAAAAAAGGCAGATTTTAAGGACACCCCCCCCCCCAGGGGTTACAAGGTACTCAAGATGGCAGAGGTGGGCTCCACTCCAAAGCTCTCTTAACTGTCAGTGGGCAGGGCCACTTCCTGCACTGAGTCATTTACCCACACAGCTGTCACCTGCCAAGTGCCAAGAGCCAGAGGTGGTGCTCAGTGCCCCACTCTGTCACTTCCCAGATGACCTGGGGCAAGTCACTAGCGGTCTCTGTGCCTCCCAACCCGACCCCCAGAGCTGCCGGGAGGGTCCGCGGCAGGCACACTTGCACGCAAGCGCACAGGAGCTCAGCGATGAGCCCATGGCCACCTGGTCTCCAACCTGGGCTGGATCCACATTTCCCCCCTCCTGGGAATTTTGAACCTGCTTCAAGACCCACGGGGTGTCCATCTCCCTCTGCCCCAATTATTAAGTGGCAGGACAATCTAAGTTCAGGGTAGCAAAGCAGCTTTTCTGGGAAGTGGCAGAGTGGGGTTTGAAAACAGGGAGTCTTGCCCAGGAGCTCCTGCCCTTACCCACTGCACTGTGATTGTCGCGGGGCATGGAGGGGCGGGTGGTGCCTGTGGGTCCGCAGGGACATGGAAAGCAGCAGCTGCACCTCACACCGTGCCCTCAAGGGCCCTGCCCCACTCACTGCCCTTGCACCAAGCCATACCTTTGCCCTTCCAGTGGGCATGGGCAGCAAAGCCAATGTGGCCGCCATACTTGCGGTTGAACTCTGCCATGAGGGCCTTGTAGGGGTTACGGATGAGCAGGATGGCGGCATCGAAGGCTTCGATCTCCTTCTGGCCGCTCTCATGCGTCTTGATGCAGATGGTCCTCCCGCTGCGCCAGTGGTCCCGTTCACCTTTAAACCCTTCCCGCAGGTGGGGGCAGGGAACAGGCCAGTGAGCTGGGGGAGGCACGAACCCCACCCACCGGTTTCTGGGCCACCTCCGGAAGCCTCGTGCATGCATTTCTTCACTCTTTCATTTACTGTCATATTTATTGAGCACCTACTATGTGCCAGACACTGTCCTCGGAGCTGGGGATAAAATGGTTTGCAAAAGTGCCTGTGAATGCAAGGGACTTTAAATCACTGCCGTGGTCCGTTCTACATTTGAGTATTTGTGCTTGGGCGCCCCAAGGGGGGCCAGGTGGTGGCATAATGGAGGATTCCTCAGGCTGGCATCGACTCCCCTACCCCACTGAGGTTAGATATGCCCATGGACTTGCTTTGGCCAGTGGAATGAGGGCAGAAGTGGGTTTCTAGCGAAGCCTCAAGATGCATTCCATCATTCTGTTGCGTCTCTGTGCTTCCACCATCTCTGTGAGAAGGACATGCTCTGGGGGGCTGTGGGTTGCAGATGGTGAGAGACACACCGAAGAGACGGAGATCCAATCTGTGATCTGGCACTGAGCAGCCAGCCGGCCTAGCCAAGATCACTGACAGTAAGAGGCACCCAGAAAGGGTTTCTGGGAGATAGGGAAGAGGAGTTTAAACTGAGAACTGAAGGATAAAGAGGAATTTTCCAGCCCAGGAGAGGAGGAAAAGATGGTGAGAGCAGCAAATGCCACGGTCCTGTGATGGGCGGGAGACACTTGTCACCAAGTGACTACTGAGGGAGAAGAGAGTACGGGGAGCACATGAGTGGGAGGGTCGTGAGGATCGTGATAAAGAGATCAGCCCCTGACTCAAAATACTGGGGAGTCCTTAAAAGGATTTAGCAAAATGAAGGGGGAATCTGATTTGATCAGGTTTTCATTTCACAACTGAGGAGCCGAGAGAAGCCTGCGTGGTTGGGGGAGGGGGTGACAGCACTGGCACTGGGCTGGACACCGATTCTGAGTCCTGCACATACACCAGACACCCCAGTCCTCTCAACCATCCTATGAGGGTTTTTGTAGGTGAGGAAGTTGAGGCAGAGAGAGATCACCTGAGGGCCTAGACAATGTCTCAGGATTTGCAGAAATGATCTTGTGGGTTCAGGGACACAGAGAATAAGGCTTTTTTTTCCCTACCCCCACACCCACCCCATCTTACAGCAGCCTATATAGTTTGCAGTTAGGAAAACAGGCACAGAGAAAGGCAGCGGCAGACACTCAACAACTCTGAATGCCCTGAGCTTATTGGGGCAGGACATGTCCACTCCTACCCCCAAAACATGGATGTCCTGGAGGCTGGGGCCCCCCAGAAACAATGGGGTATGTGTTGAGGCAAATTGTCTACAAAACAGAAATTCCTGCCGAGAGGCTGCTTCTTCAATCTGCTGCCCATGCTGGGCCTCCTCGCACCCCTCCCTCGGGCCCTCTGTGGTCCTGACAAGCCACAGAATTTGAGCATATACTTGAGGTTGTGGGGTCCCTGAGGTGGAGCAAGGGAGAGAGAGGGGACACAGAGCCGAGGGAGAGTAGAGAGAGGAGATAAGCAGACAGGAGCCTGGAGAGAGGGCGGGCGAAGAGGAGAGAGAGAAAAACACAAAAACAAAATAAGGAGAGAGAAGAGCAGAGACACAAAGACAGAAAGAATAGATGGGAACTACACTTACATAACAGAGGCCAGAGAAAGATGAACAGAGACAGACAGGCAGGTAGACAGAAAGACAGGTGGGTAGATGCACAGATGCAGAGAGAAGCTTGCATTACAAATAGGCAGCCTCACTCGGTAAGAGGAAGAGAAGGCAGAATTCAAGGGGGGCAGACACTTGGATTCTGGAAGGATAGGGTCGTCCATCCATCCATCCATCCATCCATCCCTCCATCCACCCACCCAGCCACCCACCCATCCATTCATCTCATTCCATCCACCCATCCATCCACCCATCCATCAACCCAACCATCCACCCATCTCATTCCATCCACCCATCCATCCACCCCTCCAACCATCCATCCGCCCTCCATCCATGCCTCTCTCTTTCACTCAAATGCCTTCACAGCGCCTCTGTATTTTGTGTGAGAGTGTGAGGGGCTGAGGGGTGAGGACTATCGCCAGGATGATGGGAGAGAGAGTGGAGGGCAGTGAGTAAACGTCAGGCAGCCCTTCTGAACTGGGAAGGGCCCAGGGGAGGACCCGCAGACACGGGAGGAATGGAGGTCTCCAGCAGCATGGGGGATGAGGTGGTCATGCCCGCAGCTACCCACTTAGATAGGAGCAGGAATGGGGGGGGGGGAATTCTAAAGGACTTAAAGCAACAAGAGTCGCTGGAGGATCAGCTCAGACAGAAGCCACCATCCCCACCCCATCACCTAGGGGCCCTCATTTCTAATCAATGACCTCCTCAATGTCCCTCCCCACTGCCCCTTTCTCCTCCCCACTGTCGCTCAGCTGGGTGACCCTGCAGCTAACCCCTCTCCCCCACTCATCTGCGAACACCACTTCTCTGCCTAATACCCCTTAAACCTCCACTGCTCACCAGGCTCTCTGCCCACTGCCCCCAGGATAGGGTGAACAGTTCTCAAAGGACACTTGGGGGCTCCCCTCATCGTGTCTCTGCCCACGCTTCCTCCTTTCTTTTCGTTAAATCCTACTCTCCTTGTGTGCACACACCCCAATTCTGACTTATAAAAAAAATAGAAAGCACCTATCACTGTCACAGTGCTGGGTCCATCGCTCAGTGAATGCCCACAATGATTAGTATTAGTAATGGTGACAAGAATATATCAATAGGGGCCACACTGAAGGATCCTGGGTACTAGGAGGGTGAAAGAAGAACACCGGAGTCCGCCAGAGACATTGCAAAGGGGGAGGTGCCCCTCTGCTGGAGGACCAGGTTTCCAGACAGATGAGCTGGGGCAAGCGTGGGGAGGGGACTGACTTCCCAGGGAGAAGAAAGAGCAGGTGCAGATGAGTGTGTATCCCCTGCAAACTGTTCATATGCCTGGAGTCTGTTGCCTGAATGGGGCAGCAGGACCACAGCCCAGTGGGGGCAAATTAGGGCACAAGCAGCCCCGCCTCCCTCTGGCTCCAAGCTTCCCTCTCGCACCCTCCAGGGCCCTCCAGGATTTCATGAAGTTAAGCGTTTCTCTGCTGCAAACGTGATGGGAGAGAGGTTGGGGGCTTAGCTGGGGGATGGAGGGTCCTCTCTTTGCCTGCACCCCACTGCCAGTCCTGAATTCCCAGGGAGAGCGCATTGTTCTCTGCAAGGGTTCAGGCCATGGGAAGTATTTTTAAGCCCTAAAGAAAAGGCAGCTGCAAGCAAAGCCTCAGCTGCCTGTGACCAACCCACAACCCCCTGCCTTTCTCAGTGGGGCTTAAGGAAACATTTACACAGCTTGAGCCAGGGGAGTTGTCAGAGGGTTTGCCTGCCTTCCTTTGCTTTCTTTCTTTTTCCTTCTTTCTTTCTTTCCTTCTTGTTCTCGTCTCTCTCTTCTCTTCCTCTCCTTAAAATTTCAATTATCTATTTAAATTTATTATCAACCCAATTAATTATTAACTCTTGATATCCCCCAACACTCGAGTATAAAAAAGCATAAGGCAGAGACCCATTTTGGCAATGTCGTGGGTCTGGAAGGAGACTGCTGGGTTCCTAGTCTAGGGTCAGGGGTTTCCTTCTGACTTTGCACTGGGATCATATGGGGAGCTTTAAAAAAGGCTGATGGCTTGCCCCAATCCCAGGAATCTAATCAAAATGATCTTGGCTATATCCTGGGCATCAAGACTTTAAAAACTCCCCAGGTGTGTGGTTAGAGATGGAGCCTCCTGACTTTGGCTAAATAGCTGACTGTCCTTGTTATGTTTCTTTCTAAAAATAATGTGTATTTTATATTTCCACAATATAAACTGATAAGGGGTTAATATCCAAGATACATAAAGACTCAAACAATCCAACAACGGAAAAACAAATCACCCAGTTCATAAACGGGCAGCAGATATGAACAAATAACTCACCAAAGAGGAGCTACAGAAGGCCAAGAGACATATGAAAAATGTTCATCGTGGCTTCTGATAAGACACACATGCAGGTTCAAATCATAATGAGATCCCATCTCACACCCCTGAGAACAGCACACAGGAAGAAACCCCCCAATAAGCGCAAGAGACGCTACAGAGAAAGAAGCAGCCTATTACCCTGCTGGTGGGAATGGAAACTGGTGCAGCCAGACTGGAGAGCAATCTGGATTTACCTTAAAAGGCTGGAAAAAATGAAAGTACCACTGAACCCAGCAATCCCACACTTGGGCCTCTATCCAAAAATATGAAACAAAATATACGCCCTGCAACGTTTATCGCAGCACCATTTACAACCCCGGAACACCGCCGCCGCCCGGATGTCATCAATAGAGGACTGAATTGAGACGTGGTCCACCCCTCTATGGGCTACTATTCAGCCATCGGATACGTGAAATGCAGTTATTTCAGCAAGATGGAGGGATTTTGAGTGAATTATGTAACGTAGAGCAAGGCAGGTGACAAAAACAAATACTGGACATTCACAAAGCAGCCAATTAGATAAAGCAAAAGATGGAAAGCAACAGACATTAAGCAATACTATGAGGGCTCTGAGGTTAAGGGTGGGCGGGGGAGAGGGACAAGGGGTGGTGTGGGCAAATTTAAATAATTAAAAATAAATAATACATATATCACATACTATCTTATTTTTTTTTTTTGAAATATCTGTGATTTTGGTGCTGACAATCCATACTATAGATGAGGAAAAAGAAACTCGGAGCAGTGGAGGATCTGGTCCAAGCTCCCAGAGGTGGTAAGCGAGCGTTCAGAATGAAAATTCACCCTGCAGGCTTCATCTGAGATTCCGTTGCCCTTTCTCTGAGGTTGAGGCTGAGTTGGAGCAGAGATGGTACAGACCTGGCATGTAGACCGCCGTTCCCCGTTCTACACCCTCGACAGCATCACTACCAGGTCAAGGAACACTGTCGCCGAGGGAGAACAGATCCTCAGACTCCTTCTAAACACAGCATCCCAAAGCAGGCATTCCTCGGGACCGGCACACGAGATGAAACTACTTTGGGTCACTGAACGACATGATTCTCAAGGACCCTCCAACCTGTGACATTGTGAGAGTCCAGGAGCAGGGGCGCTGCCATGGCCAGGGAGGGAGGCAGCTTGGGGCTCTTCCCAGGGGGCTTCTCCAAGACACTGCCCAATGGCTAAGAGCTTGGATACTGCCCTAAGCATGCAACCCTCCCCAGCTGGGAGCCTCGTACATAGAGGTGCTGTTACCAGAACCCAGCTGCCTCAGTGGTGGGAGCCGGCAGCAGCGGTGGTGTTCTTTTTCCCTGCTGCTCCACCACGTCAGTTGTGGCAGTTGCTTCTCAGAGCCCTTTTATGTAACAGTGTACTGCTGTAGCAGTGTATGTAACAGTGCACTTGGATTGTGGAATGGACCAATCAGGTGCAAGCTATGAGCTGATTGGTGCTACATGGCCCAATCAGTCACAGGATTGAAAAATGGTCCATTCAGATGTGTGGGTGGGGCACCCTGAAAGAGGATATAAGCCAGGGTTGGAGGGAGCTGAGGGAGAGATGATGCTAGCCCCCAACAGGAGAGACGACCCCAGCCTCCAAAGAAAGAGAGAAGATGGTTCCAGCCTCCGAAGGAAGAAGGGGAAGACTCAGTTCCTGGCCTCCGACAAAAGAAGAAAAGAAGCATCTAGCAGCCCACCTCTGACCAAAGAGGGTTGAAGAGAAGCCAAAGGACCTTTGCCTCTGACATTTCCTGAAAGAAGCAAAGGCCCCGGGCCTGGTGTCTCAAAGAGCTGTTTGTTGTTGGTATAGCCCAACAACTCACAAAGGGCTGTTAACCCTGGGTGTCTCTGACACCGCCTCTGAGGGACCAGTATTGATGGTCACTACCGGCCAGTGCTGTCCCTCACTTCTGGTGACTGGTGGCGACCATCACTGATGCCATCTGGTGAGGTAGCCGTCACTTGTGGATACAGTAAGCTCTTCGTTAACCTGTTTGTAAAATAAACCCCATGGTTGTTGTTCCTGGAGCCTGAGGTCTCTTGCAATTGTGCTCGTGGGTGAGAACCCACAGACAGTGACCTGTCCTCTAATCGGGCACTGTTCTTTGTTAGGCCATAGCCCATAGGCCCCTACTGTGTGGCTTTGGGGAAGTTATTTCTCCTCTGCAGGTGCCTCAGGTCTCATTTCTGGGAAATGGTGTCATCATCCTCCATCCACTGTGCAGGGTGCCAGCATGGCTCTTGGCACCTAATAGTGGCCAAGACAACATCTGTGAGAATCCAAACCTACATCTAGAGGCTGCACACAGTTGGCACTCCATCAGCACCTGTCAGCAAACCAGACTTAGGAAGCACATCTAGAACATAGCAGAGCTCAGTAAATGCCGATGAACAGAGTAAAAATAAAATACCCACACAACAAGTATCACTGACTTAATGTGGATGAGATACATAATAAATAAATGTCGTAAATGTCAATAAATACCCCCAAAGTGAACATAGTTATTGCACCTCTGTGTAGAGCACAGAGTTGCTGGTCAACAAATGTCTATGGCGCAGTCCCCAGCACATAGTAGGTGCTCAACACATGTTCGTAGTGACCTAATTGGGGAGAAGTTACCAGGCGCTTAGTAGGTGCTTGACATATGTCCCTTATTGAATGGATGCATGTGAGGTACCCAGGATGTGGTGTCCAGGAGATATTTGAGAGATAATGTTTGAGGGGAGAGGAGCAACGCACAGTAGGTGCTCAGGAAGGGGTATTCCCACAATCTCCCAGTGGGTCCTTCCCAAGCCCTGCCAGGCTCCTGCCCTGCCTGCTGCCCTCTGCCTCCTCACCTTTGTTGTAGAGAGAACCATCGAAGTAGTAGCTGCCAGTGTAGAAGCCGGTGGCCAGCTCAATGAGGTGGCGCGCCCAGGTGTTGCCGGCACCCGGGAAGCTGGCCAGAGCGATGAGCTGCTTGGACTTGGCTGGCAGGAACCGTCTGTCCATGCAGCGGTTGTCTGCAAAGGGCAGGGCATGGGGAGTGCTCAGTGGGGGGTCATCGGGCCTGTCTGGAGGGGCCAGCATAAGTCCCTCCCCTGCCACTTTCCATTCATGTGACTCAGTGCACAGGATGGGACCCTTTCTGGACCTCAGTTTCCCCACATGTAAAGTGGGAGAAGTCATTCCTCCCTCTCAGGATTGATACGAGAGATAAATGAGACCCTGTGTGAAAAGGGATGAACACTGAGCAGGGACAGAACAAAAGTCAGCTGGGAGGATAAGTCTTTCCCCCTGCCTCAGTTTCCCCCGGCACAGTGAGTCACTCTCACATACCACCCCCACACTTTCCTCCAGAATCAAACCCTCATTCCCTCCACATGAGATCCAGTCCAAGGTTCCTATCTTGGCCTCCCAGTCCGGATTGGCCTGGCCCTGGCCTGGCCGAGGCACATCCCACCCACCCACTCTCACCACCCATACCTGCACCCACCAGCCACCTGGTATCTCTTTACTTTCCATCTCTGCTCCTTCCTGGCCCAGCACCTTCACACGGTTCCCCTCAAGGTCTCCTACCTGCTTTTGCCAGGTAGACACATCTTATCCTTCAGCTCTCAACTGAACTGGTACTTCCTTCCTGCCTCCCTTGACTCCGCGGGCTCTCATGAGTATGTCATGTTCATCTCCTTCCTATCACTTATCACTGCTGCAATTCAAATAACTGTTAGTCAAAACCCTGACTGTATTGTTCTTTGCTGATTCCCTAGTACTAGTGTAACATATATCACATCTGGCATGTGATAGTAAATATTTCATGGTCGGTTGGATGGATGAACAGGTGGATGGCTGGGTGGGTAGGTGGATGGATGGGTGGGTGGATGAGTGGATGGGTGGATGGGTAGGTGGAAGGGTGGGTGGGTCCGTGGGTGGGTGACAGTAAGTAGATGGGTGGGTAGGTGGTAAAGGATGGATGGAGAATCAATGAGTAAATAATTATATTGACTTGATAGGGCTCTTATAAGAATCCAATGAAATAAGGCATGTAAGACGTTAATACAGTAAAGCACTCAAAAGAGGAAGCTATTACTATTTTTCTCTAGCCCTCTCCTTCCTCACTTGTAAAATGGGTTGGGGAGCTGAGCCCCATCCTGAGACTCTCGGTTCTCTGGCTTTACAGAGGCATCCTCATGCCACTACCATCAGAGCTGAGGCAAAGTTTATGCCTCAGCCTCTCCCACCACACCCCTACTGGAGGTGAGAAGGCACAGAGGTGATGTAAGGGAAGCCCTAGAGCAGGGCTCTGGGATGGGAAAGGAAGAGGGGGGACCCCCAGATTTTCCGTGCCAGCCCTGCTTCTTCACTTTGGGCTGAGGACCTCACTCCTTATTCCACCACGTAGGGGACAGCAGATCAACCTGCCTCTCCCCGCTGGGCTCCCCTGCCCCTTGGGCTCACAAGATGGCTCTGCACTCCATTATGTCCTCCCTCCTGCCCTTCCAGGAATGAAGGGACTGTCCCCTACTGTAGTGCTCCCTCCTTCCCAGTCTCCTTGCTTCACCAGTCCCCCTGTATCTTCTCTCCCCGTCTCTGCTGACTTGGTCACATTAGTATCCAACACGATTGAATAGCTCCATCATCAGAAAAAAAATTCCCCTCCAGCAATCACTCTCCTCACCTCCTCACCTCCTCACCTCGTTCAGCTGGTTTCTGGCAGAGTTGCCCACACGCCCACATCCTACTTCCTTGCTTCCCAGTGGGCTCCTCCCTGCTACCTGTACAGACCAACTTCTGCAGAAGGCAGCCAGGACCCCATCCATTTTCAGTCCATCCCAGCTCCCGTGCCTGCTCAGCAGCATTTGATCGCAACACACTCTGCCCTTGCGATTCCCTCCAAAATCCACCTGCTCCTGTTCTACATTAGCTGCCATTATTGACATCTGCCCCTGAGCCACGGTGATTTCTCATGGCAGCTCTTCAAGGGGGATGTTTGAAACCCAAAATTTAAATTCCAGTTCTGCCACCCACTTGCCAGGTGACCTTGGGAAAATGATGTATTTGAGCCTTAGTTTCCTCACCTGTAAAATGGGACTACTGACACCTGGAGGGCCAGGTGAGAGAATGCCTGGAATGTTCGCAGGGGCTCACTCACTGTGGCCGCCATCCCTGGGAGCGCTTAGCACTGTCACTCCCCCCAGAGTCAGGTCCGCCTCTCGCCAAGCCTTCTTGCATCTGTTTGTTCAGAGGCGAGCAGACTTTGGAAAAAGTGAACCAAGGCTTTGTCTTTGTCAAAACCAAGGAGGTGTGTGAGAGTGCTTTTCCTAAGAACACATTGCAAAAGGAGAAAGAGAGCTGCAGAACTTTCTGGATGGTGGCTATTTTCAGCTCTTGATAGGGGGGTAGATTATCCTGCTGCCTTTGAATAGAAATCCTAAAATTGGTACATTTCGCTCGACGTAATGTTACTTCAAAACATCAGAGGCAAATATTGAATTATAATTAATGATACACAGAATGAAGTGTACTAACATTTGCAACTTCCTTGGAAATGCATCAAATATAAGAAGGATTGAGAGAGAGATGGTGACGTGGAGAGGTTCATGATAAAGTAAATATATAAATGTTAACAAATGTCAGCTCTACGGGATGAGTCTATGGGTGTTCGCTACGTAATTCTTTCCATTTTTTCTGGAGCGCTCTCTTTTTTTTTTTTTCACAATAAAATGTTGGGAGGAAGAAAGTATCTGGCCTCTCAATCTGTTTTCCTCTGAAAATAGAATTCCCCATTCAAATATTGCCTGGGAGGCTCAGACCAACTCTGAGGGAAAGTCTGATGTTTTCCGCATTAAAAAGGAAGCAAGTTTATTTGGTTCTGAAGCTCCATAAATCAAAGCAGACGCCCGAGGCATCTGTGTTGTATATTGCTTTGGAACCAGACAGACCGGGGTTTCGATCCAGGGTTGTGACAGCCTCATCGTGTGATGAGGCTCTTCATTTCTCTATGCCTCGCCTGTAAAACGGGGTTAATAAAACTTACAGGATCAAATGGCTAATGCATGTAAGGTATCTATGGCGTATGTTGAGAAGCTGTGGCTAAGACTGCAGTTTCTCGACCCAGTTTGCCTGGGTTTGAAGTGCCCTCTGTGCCACGCTGCCTTCATTGTCAAATGGTAAATAATAGCAGCCTCTACATCACTGGATTGTTGTGAGGGTTCAATGAGTTAATTCGGTCTATAGGTTTAGACAGAACCTGGCACACAGTAGGTGTTCAACAGTTATTTAGATCCTGGCAGGAACGCCAGGGCTTGGCACATAGTAGGTGCTTAGCTTAATAAATGGCATAGTGGATCAGGCTCTTGGCAATCCAATGAACTGCACGTCTCTCAAACCTCCCAGTGTGTAGGGATTGCAAGTGTGACATGGAAAAATTGAAGAGCAGTAATGGCCTGGGGGCAGGGCACAGGGAACAAGCAAACTCATCAATTAGGGGCTCTTTATCTGCTATTGAAAAGGCTCCAACGTCTGTTCTGTCCACATCAAAGCCATTCACGGTCATGGGATAATTAATCTGTGCATGACTTTCCCCCCCAGGCTGGGGCATCACAGTTTTGCACAGACTAACCAACACTTCCTGAAAACTAACAAACGCTCACCCTTCCTCGTCACAGTGTAAATAACACCAAGAGCTGAATTTGCTAAACACAGGCTTGCTCGCAGGGCCCTCAACTGGACTTGAGCTGCCTCGAAAACTGCCCAGCTGCCCACCACCAGTGCCCCCATCAGGCCAAGCTCTGATGGGGCTGCCTCTAGCTTTTACAACACCTTTGTGAAAATCAGAAGAAAAACACGTCCCCGTTCCTCTGGGCGGATGCTCTGGCATCCAGAGCACAGCGTGGGCTGATTTTCAGGCTCCGATTTTCCTGTAGGCTGGGCAGCACAGGGACCCAATCCTGGGTCGGGCACAAGGAAAATAATTGGGAAACCCTAAGTGCTGTTACTGCTACCTCCACCACCAGCATCACCATCACCAGCATCATCATCATCACCAGCATCATCACCTCCATTATCACCACCGTCACCATCACCATCATCATCATAGTCTGGTGACCCCAAGAGATGGAAGAGGAGAAAAACAGTAAGTGTGGGCTCCATGAGTCAAGGAAGAAGGCTAGAAGGAGAAGATGGAGATGAGAAAGAGGAGAGTGTATAGAATTCTCAAAGTGGAAGGGCCCTCGGAGGTCAACGATCTATAACTTCATTTTACAGATGGAGAAACTGAGGCCCAGAGAATTCTCAAAGTGGAAGGGCCCTCAGAGGTCAACGATCCATAACTTCATTTTACAGATGGAGAAACTGAGGCCCAGAGAGGGAAGTGACTTGCCCAGCATTTGTGCTGGAGACCCAGGTCTCCCCCGCCCAGCTTGGATGTCTCCCACTTCATCTCACGGCCGCCGTGGGGGTCCTCAGTACGAGGGAGAGAGGTGAGGGTCTTCAGAAGCCCCGCCCCTTGCCTAAGGCCCTTCCTCTTTGCCCACCTTGTATGCAGAGCCTGGTCAGGTCACCAACGCCCCTGCCACTGCTGTGTGCTCTCAGGCCTGCACAGTTCTCTCCTGCCCAACAAGCTGTATGGAAGGGACTGGCTGGGTACCTCAGCGGGGAGCGGCTGGAGAAGTCTGGGGGTCCTGGCTTACCTTGGACCTGTGTCTGGTACACGATGAAGTAGCTGGGGGTCCCACAGCTCTCAAACTCCTCCGCGCTGCACTTCTGGGCACAGAGCTGTTCATCTTCCCTTTCATGGAGGGGGAAGCGCGTGGTGGGGAACCCGCAGTGGCAGGCGGTGCCCGCGAGGGCCGCCAGCGGGTACTCCTGCAGACAGGACATGAGCGGGAGAGGAAGAGAGTCATGAGCCCCCTGGACCGGCCAGACTCCCAATGCTGGGCCCGACGTACTTCCCACCAGCCCCTCCTGCATCGTTCTCCCCAAATTGAGGATACCCCGAAAATCCCACTTGTATAATTTCTGCTTCATCTGTGTATCTTTCCCCGAGCTTTACTGAGGGATAGTTGACAAATAAAAAGTTTGTAGTATAAGGTGCACTCACACACAGCAGATACTCGATGTTTGTACACTCTGTGCAACCACCCGCAGCCCAAGGAGCTCACACCTTGTCTTGCACGCTACCATCTTCGTTTCCGTTCCCCTGTAATGTTTCTTTGAAGTCAACCCACTTTTTGAAACTTAGATTTCAAAGAAAACCTCGATTCACACCCACAAGTAGTACGTGGAGAGAAGTAGCACCTCTGCACATCCTCACACTGTCAGCGAGCGCGACAGAGACAGAACAACGCAGGTCAGGTCTAACTGGGCACTAAGCCAGCCCAGACCCTGGGCCGGGGCCGGCTCCCTCCTCCCTGCAAAGGGTAGAGAGGAGGTAAAAGACACTTGGGCACTGAGATGGAGCTTTCTCATGGAGGATTTGAAAGAAAACTGAAAAAGAAATGCCTGTCTCGGGCCGTGCATCCCATAGTAAGTGCCCCGTCCCTCTGTCTGACGGTAACATGAAGCCCAGGCTTTAGGAAAAGCTGCCTGAATCCATTCTTTTAAGCCAAAAAGGATATTAACACCTAAGTGCAGACACAGCCTTTGTTGGGAGAGCTGCTCTAATTGCTTTATTTGTTCTATCTAACAGCTAAGTAGGAGCAGAATGCCCTGAGATTTGAAGGGCAATGAGCTGTCCTCTGTTCAATTGGCTTCGGCTCCAGACTCACAGCCCTGATTTCTCCCCAATAGCTGGTCCAGGAAAAATCTGGTAGCAAAATGAAGTCCCTGGATCCAGGGAGCTTTGCCACAATAGATTTTATTTCTTTCTAACAGATACTAAATATGAACTGTGGCATCTAGCTGCAGATCAGGATCCAGCAGTGCGGTGGGAGGCCCAAAGCGGGAACAACCGCCCCCATCCCAGCTGAGCTCCTGCTTCTTCAGCCCCGAGCCCCCGCTCCTCCAGATGTTCCTCACGGCCCCCGCGGAGCCCCTGAGCAGGCCCCTGGGCTCACCTTCTCTGTGCAGAGGTCCACGCACTTGTCCACAGACATGTTAGGCATCGCGACCGTCACCGGCAGGGCCAGGGAGAGGTTCTCGGGCCGGCGGAAGCAGCCTCGGAAGACAGCGCTGCCATCTGAGAGCGGGAGGCAAAGGCAGCAGTCAGATGCAGGCCGGGGAGCCAGCTCCAGAGGGAGCGCTCCGGGAAGCCCAGAGGAAGCGCGTCTGGCCCAGGCTCACAGAGTAAGCCCAAGTGGAGACGAAGGCAGTAGATAATTCAAAGAATGTTCTCTCCACCCTGGCAAATTTGTCAACAATCCAGAGCACCGAGAAGCAATTCCTGGGCCACTTATTCCCTCGCTTCCTCACGCTCGATGGTGGTGGCAACTACTCTTTCAGGCAAACGAGACTCCAGGGTGGATGTCATGCTTCCATCGCAGAGAGCTGGGCATTGGGGGCTGGATGAACAAAGGGCCCGAAGCTGCCCCTTCTCACAGCACCAAGGTGTGCCCCTCCCTCCCGTCATCTTGGGCTTTAGAGGCAAAACCCTGGACCCCACGACAATTCTGAAGACTGACCTTTACCAAAAACCTGCGAACATCCTATAAAATGTTCTTGGAACAAGACCCTCTCTGCTCAGCAGACAGGCAGCAAAGCCATCTTCATAGACTGGACTCTGAAATCATCCAAAATCTGAAGGTGTTCATTGTGGAGGCAAATCTAGCAAACTGTGGGTAAACCAGTCTTTTTACCACACCCGCCTTCCCACAACAATGAGGGAGCCATATAAAGAGCACCAATCCAGGGGTGCTCAGCCTTGGGGTCTGCACGGTGCATTCTTTAAAAAGAAAGAGATCAAATCCCAGCATCGCCCTCCTCTGCACATAGATAGTATCAACATCTCTTTAGGTCAAAAGAACTTAGAACCAGAAACCCCCTGGCAAAAATAATAGCCATTTTTAATGTTAGTGACTCGCTGTTCCTACCTGTATGAACTCATCAAACTTGGGTTTGTTGAAACAGTGCTTGCAGAGTAAAATCTGTATGCTGCTTCCCAGGTTCAAATGCTCTCTGGTGGTCTAACAAGCCCTTTGTCTAACTATCGCTGAGACTTCATTTCCAGTTAAGGGAGGATTATTTTGGAAACAAAATGTTAACCCCTGGGAAAAGGCAAAGTTGCAAAAGCCATCTAGCTCCATCTCTATCTATATTGGGTCCATCGCTAGCGTAAAGCCAATTTTGAAAGCATACACGGAGATGTATATTTACGTGCAAGGGAAGGATATGGAATTACTCCCTGGGGGGAATCATGGCAGAGGACGGGAGGGAGCTCATGAATGATAATTTTACATTTTAGCTGCCAAAGGCACCCTAGCGATTGCTTGCACCACCTGGCACCCAAGCCTGAAGGTGTTCATTGTGGAGGCAAATCTAGCAAACTCAGGAGACAGCTGGAATTTGGTTAAGTGGCTCATTTCCAGAGCAGGCCACAGGCTCACACACACCCAGGCTCTGTGCCCCGCTTTCCCATCTCTGGCTCCAGGCTGGTGAGACAGATGGCAGCGGCAACAGTGGGTGGGGTGGGAGGTCAGAGTGCTGCTGCTTCACCATGTAGTCCTGGGGCTCAGTTACCCACAGACAAGTGGGGGGCCAGGGAGCCTAGACAGTGATGTTCTTCTGTCCAGTACAGCCCTCCACTCCCTAAATGAGGAAGGAATCATCACATCCCAAGTGCCATGAGTGCCCCATCAGGGAAATACAGGACAGTCTTCCAGGATTCATCCCCACTTGACCAGGAAGCACAGTTAACTGGATGCCAGCTCAGGTGGCAGCACCAGCAGAGGCTGGCCTTGTGCCTCAAAATAAGAGAATGGCCCTCTCTTTAGACTCCAGTTGCCTTTACTGAGCCACCAGGCTCACTGGTGCTGGGCACTTAGGTCCATTAAAGTGCCTAGAGGCTTCTATTTTACAGATGAAAAGTCTGAGGTTCAGGTAAGCTCTCTGACTTCCAGGGTGACAGAATCATTAAATAAGAGAGTAATGGGGCCTCCTTGGTGATCTTGGGGATAAGTCTCAGCACTATCACCACTAAGGCCTGAGTTTGATACCGGCCAGGGAGCTACCCACATGACGCAGCAGACCTCTCCTGTCTCCCCACTGCTCCCCTCAGCAGTGTGTTTCACTAGATCCACCTGTTCTGCTCCCCACTCTGTCTGTGGTGAATCCTCTCACCCCTGTACCTCTGGCCTGCACCCAGTTCTTCTATACAAAAATGAAAATCAAAATAAATAAAACAACAGGCTTTTCTTTTTAAAATAAATAAATGACGGAATGAGATTAAAGCCAATTTCCTGTCTCCCACCTATGCTTCTTCCAATAATAATAGTAATGATGATGATACTGATTATAAATAATGCTATTATCAGGACGAGATGCTTATGGTAATATCATATCTCATCCCATGTTTATGGTATTATCATATCACTGTTCTGTGGAGAAAGAGGCTGAGCTGCTCACACGTGCCATCTCACTGAGCGCTCACATCACCCCAATGGCACAAGAACCCCCATTTTTACAGAGGAGGAAACTCAAGGTTCAGGGTCAAACCGCTTGACCCAGGAGCCGAAGTGGTTCCACTCTGGATAACATTACCAAGCGCTCCCTGTGGGCCAGGCGCTGGGCGAATGCTGGCTACAATACCTGCAGCTCCTGCCAGGGAGGCCGCCTCCTCCCCGTGTGTGGAAGGAGAAGCAGAGGCTAGAAAGGGGAAGTGACTCACCCGAGGCCACACAGCCCATGAGCAGCCGCCTCTGGATTCTGACCCAGGGGTGTCGAGCGCCCAGTCTCCGTGCTCTCTGGGACGTTACTCTGGAGGAAGCCACCCTCAAGCTTCGTTTTAGCATTTTCACAACACTGTAGCACGGGCCTGCTCCCTCCTGTCCCTCACCTCGCTCCGCTTCCCGCCCTCATCATCAGTCCTAACCCCATCTCTAGACACAGGCCTCTGATTCTCCTTCAAGCTCTCAAAAATGTCTAGATGTGGACTCCAAGACTCCAGACTATCTCCTATTTGAGGGTCCACCCTACAACAGTCCCCCTATATCACAGCTGGGGCCAGGAGGGTGGCTACAGGTGGGGGTTTTGGGGTTGAGATCAAGGGAGGCCCCTTTGGGGTTGGGGCCATCCTAGGCAGACTGCATTTTATGGCCTCGGGTGCTTCCTTCCCGAAGCCCCCTCTCGCCACACTGTTGGGATCTGAGACCCCCAACATAAGACTGTGCAGGAGAAGACAGAATTGTATCAGAAGGGGTGGGGGTGTTCCGGCACAAGACGGGGTAGGTGTACCTGTGTGTGCACCCAGGAGGGGCTGACCTTGGGGGCAGCAGGGGTTTGGTGGGGGGTGTTTGGGGGGTAGGACATGCGTGCACAGTGTGTGTGTCACAGGGCGGCTGCACGTGATTCTCGTGAGTGTGTGTGTGTGTGTGTGTGTGTGTGTGTGTTTGAGGCAATGTGGTCCAGATCTACCTGTCTGTGGGTGAATGTCGAGCCCTGAGACTAAATGTGCCCATAGTTCACCAAGCCCCTGTGGCCTGTCTGCACGGGATCATGGGCCCCGGTGTGGCAGGTGTGTGTGCACCTGTGTGGGCAGGTCTGTGCACGGGACCTCCGCTGGGTGAGTCCACCAGGCATGGAGACACAGTTCCCAGGGTGCTCTCTGAGTTGCCTGGCAACCACGTAGCTGAGGGAGGGCTTCCCTACTCCCCGAGCAGAGGGCCAGGATGAGCCCCACCAGCCTCCCACCTTCCCAGACTGGGAATTTCTCAACAACCCCTGAACAGCCAGTGCCGGGGTTGGAACAGAAACGTTCACTTGCCCTGTTCAAAGCTGTCTCCGGCCTGCATCATCCCCTGAGAGCAGCAGGGGGGCCAGGTCCCTCTGCTGGAGTCCAGCCCTGACTGAGCCTCTCCCCAGCATGCTGAGCGTGGGACCTTCGTGCCGGTAGCCAGGGCGCTGCTGCTGTTCAGGTCCTTCCTGTGTCAACACGGTAGTGCAGTGTGGAGTGCGTCCGTGACGCAGGGGGTGTGACGTCTGGGGTGTACCCAAGTGGTGTCTGGGGTTGCCTGCAGTCAGGGGTCACCCTGGCATCCTCTTGCAGACATGGCTTGAGTAACTGCAGGCACTGGGGCATCCTGCAGCCCCATGCCCTGGTGCTCTGCATCTGGGTTCCTTGGCCAGTGCTGTTGCCTCCCACCACCCCCACCTGGTGCCTGTCTCTCAGGCCCCTCTGCTGACAGGGCCACCTTGGTCTGGGTCTACAGACGGCCCAGAGGTGACCTGCCCTGACTCGGTGGCTCCAGAAGAGGCCTCCAGCCTGGCAGCTCACCAGAAGGCCTGGCATTTCCCTGGCACACGGGGTCAAGGAGCTGCCCAGGTCAAGAAGCAGAAGACTGGCAGTGAGGAGACCAGAGTTCTGCCAACATTGCTCTCCCCTGGAAGGCAGTCTGTCTGGCCCACCGCGGCTCTCCTCCCCACGGTGCCACCGGCGGTTCCTCCCTTCCTTGCTGTCTGACCTTGGGCAAGTTTCCTCTCCTTTGGGGCCCCGTGTTATTA
Source organism: Talpa europaea (assembly GCF_964194135.1). Lineage (NCBI taxonomy): Eukaryota > Metazoa > Chordata > Mammalia > Eulipotyphla > Talpidae > Talpa > Talpa europaea. Next base: position 12,557,944 of record NC_140082.1, on the reverse strand, counting down.
TCTCTGAAATGGAGGCATGAATATTGGATGAGTCATTCAGAGATGGCCATGAGTGAGCCTGGCGAGCTGTGAGGAGGGCGGCAGGGGCGGGCAAGGGTCTGTAGAGCCGTCTGTTTCCTTGCCAGCTGCCCTTAGGCTTAATTGGAAAAGAAGGGACGGAGGAACTGAGCCACTGCCCTGGCATCTCTCCATGAGGTTTTCTCCTGCCTGCTGGGACTTCAGGGGGCCAGACGGCAAGAGAGGGAAGAGGAGGGAAGACAGGAAGGCCAGCTCTGCTGAGAGAGGTCCCCCTTTGACATTTAAGCATCTGCTAACGAGTCCCTGACCCTCCCAGCTTAGAGAAGAAGGCTGAGCTAACTGCCTGAATACTCAATAAGGCGAGGTTTTCAGAGGCTTTACGGGGCCAGAGAAGGATTATGAGATGCTATTGGGAGACTCTCTTTGGTCAAGGTGTGTGTTAGGGTTGGGGTGCAAGGGGAGCAGATTTGGGAAGTCAGTTCTAGCAGAGAACAGTGACTCTGCCAGATGGAATGCCTTCCGGAAGTCCTGGCCTGGCAGCTTTTGGGGGATGATGTGTGGAGTCACAGAGGGCTTCGTGATGGCCAGGGGAAAGGCTGGACCCCTGGGGTCTGGGGACAGCTTTGGAGGGCGTTTCTGTGGGTCACTCTGCTTTGGCTTGGGAATCAGAGAGCTGGGAGCTTACAAAGCAGCCGAGACCTCTAATCCTCCTGCTTCCCTCATTTCCTCTATCTGCAAAATGGGTCACCTGTCCTCCCATCGGTGCTGAGAGATCTTTCACCTCTTAAGTCTAAAAATGAAAGAGAAGTGTCCAGACCGGCTCCCTCAACCTTCCTGACACTCTCCTGTGATATAAAGAACAGTGGATTTCCACAGCAGGAGGTGGCCGCCTCCCTGCTGGCAAAAAGGTCTGGTGCCCAGAAGAAAGGGCATTGGTTGTAAATTCAGACAGACCCGGGAGAGGTGTTCCTTATCTCTGTGGCTGGGCAGGCGTTTGCTTTCTGAGCGTTGGGTTCCTCATCTGTAGATGGAGTCACATCTGCAGAGTTGGGGGAAAGTCCAGGTGATGACATCCACGGCACCTGAAACCCAGCCAGGACTCGGCCCGTGTCTCCTGCTCCTTTCCCCAGTGCCCACCATGACATGTGAAGGGTGGGCTAGATCCTGCCTAGGAGGTGCTGGCAGTACCCGGCCACCCCGGTCAGGCTGACAGTGACCTACTGTAACCACAAGGACTCTCCACTTTACGGCCTTGGAGGGACAGGCTGGACTAGCCAGGGAGTCAGTCTCCCCAGGAGCTACCCTCAGCCCAGGATGGGTGAGCGTGGGAAACAAATGCTGTGGCACCCTCCTCCTCCAGGAGGCCACCGCTGATGCCACTCCCCACCATCTCTCAGAGCTCCCCACTGGGATTAAGTGCTAGTTGAGCTCAGTAGTAATCTGCCCTGGAAAGGAACCTGTATTGTCTCCTTCCCTTTCCTGTCTCCCTCCTCCACTCCCTGACAGGTGCATCCCGGGGTCACCTCCCCAACACACCAAGGTTTGCATCCTTGTCTCTGGGGGAACCCAGCTTACAACATCCTGGATCTTTAAGCATTTTAGTCTGCAGAGTTCAGGGACACTCTTAAAGGCCCACAGTCTGTGAGAACGGTGCCCACCGGAGGTGTCAACCCTGAGCAGTGTCTTCCCAAATAAAGAGAAACAACAAGCGTCTAACAACAGTTCTAGACTGTGTCACTCGTGCTAAGTGTGTGACACATACTATGTCTCAATTAATCCTCACAACAACCTATGAGGTTGACAAGAAGATACAATTATGTTGTTTGACAGTCAGAGACCTGAGACTTCAAACCAGGATTACTTTTCCAGGTCACACAGCTAGTGGGAAGCAGAGTTGGGGTCTGACCCCCATCTTATCTGACGTCACATCGCAGTTCCCCACCTCTCTGTCATTGCAGGGGGCCTGTCCAATTCTAACATGGTTGGGCTGCAGAGACCCCCAGGCCAGACACCTAAATTTCCCAGAAGCCCTCCCAGTCCCTGCCGTAGGGGCCCAAGGATCACAAAAGCCCACGCCCCACATTCTGACAATGTCAGCTTTTCATGACCAGGCCAGCTGGGCTGGAGCTTGACCTCAGCAGCTTGGGGTTTTTACTAGCAAGAAGCAAACCGAACAACGGTTCATCAACTCTCTTTGCTGGGGGCAGATGAAGAACAGCCCAGAACCAGCTGCATCTATCTCTGAAGTCCTATCATCTCTTTGTTCCAGGGCTTCACAAAAATGAGGTAAATGTCACCAGGCATCAGCTTAAAGCCAGGCGTAGAAGAGTTCTCCTTGGTTTGAAAGAGGCCACCACCCCCCGGGTAATTAGGCCAAGCTTTACTGCATTAAAGATGCCGGTGAGGAGGAAAGGCAGGGAGCTGGGAGCTGTTAACGGCCACCTATAATCAGAGAGAAACCGAATTACACAAAGCGCCTAACTGTCCAAGGAAAATTCAAACCAGCTATTTTTAGGCATCACCAAAGGCTCCTGCCGGCTGTTGGAAATTCCAGTAGCTTGAACTGGGTGCTGCCCAAAGTGAATTAAGAGTTTTCACCCTAGGAAAGGGGGGTACCACAGCTACTCCCTAACAGATACTGTGCCATGGGCTTTTTGGATTTTACCTTCCTCAATGGTCACAGTGCTTGAAAGTTTGGCATTGTGCCCATTTTACAGATGAGACAATTAAGGCCCAGAATTAATAAGTGCACTGGCCAAAGTCGACACAGCAAGTAAGAGAGAAAGCTGGGATGAGACAAAATCTGCTTGATTTCTACATTGTTCCCGTGCCTTCCTGGGTTTTGCTTAAGAGAGATAAGCAAACCAACACCCCTTCCCATCAGGATACAGGATGACATTTCTTACCTATCATCCCTTTGGTCCTCAACAGCAGAACTCTCGAGGGGCCATTTGAATTATAGAGCTCCAAGGTGCCAGGCATATATTAAAGGGAAGGGGAAAGTCTCCAGGCCTGACAAAGAAGGAGCTAGATAGGGTCCATCTATCCAGTGTACCTTTCCATGGTCACCTGAGGCTCTGCAGGAAACCTCAGAAAAAGTGGTTAGAATGCAGCGCCAGACAGCATGAAGCACAGCCTCAACAAAATTCCCCTTCTATGTCTGGAAGACAAAAATGGCCAAAACTAACAAGAGTACACAAAATCTGCTGTGTGAATTGTGAACTAAAAGTCGAAGATCCATTTTTTTCGGGGACAATGCACGTTTCCTAATACCTTCACCAAGACAGAAAAAGCAAAAATACGAGGAAGAAGTGGCCTAGCCCTGGGAGAGGTCCCTCTGCTGTGATGGGGCTTTTAGGCAAAACAAAAAGATGCTCAGGACCACGGACAGCCACCCATGGGTCCCACATGTATGTGTTCAGTGTCGTTTTAATGAACCTTGCAAGGCAAATCTTGCAAGAATCTTTCAGGCAAATGAAAATTTTTGCAGCATCCTATAAAGCCATAATGTTCTCAAATCACCAGCAGGTCTTTGCCCCTGGGAGAAGAGCTGCACTTGCCAATGCATTTAGCAAACTGCTGTGAAAAATGTAATCCAAGCAAGAAGGAAGTCCATTTCTCGGCTCTTTTGTAACAAGGGCAAAGAGTCCATGTGCCCGAGAGTCTGTGTCAAGGCAGAATAGCAGGTGCCTGCAGACATTTGCTCTGTCAACCTTTTCACGCTTTTGCTACTCATCACCTCAGAAACACGAGGGCTGGCCCCCCTTCAAGGAGGATGCCCCATTCGAGTGGTGCTTGGGGGATGAGGAGCCTCCTTTGAATCTTCACAGTCATTAAGAGCTCTATGCTGTTGCTCAGGAAAACATAATTAAGACATGGTGTTAATACTCATGAACGGCTTGACCACTGTATTTTGGTTCCCACCATACCTGTTTCCTGATATTTTTGCTCATTTCTTGCTTGTGTAATACACAGAGGAGCTCGGGGTACTGAAAACAATATAAGAGGTCAAGGTGTTTGCTCCACTGCAGAAAGTGGACACCCAAATTAGGAATCAGAGGTCTGGGTTCCAGCCCATGCCCAATCCCTAAGAGGCACGACGGCTTTGGAAAATCCATGTCTGCCCATCATTTCCTGAAATGACCTCTGGGCCTTTGCACACTCTGCTCCCTTTGTATAGATTTCACTCCGACTCCTAGAGACCTTCCTTGAGTCTGGATAACCTCTTATACACCAGACAAAATCCTCTGCATCTTTCAAGGTCTAATCATATCCTGCTGTGGAGCCTCCTCAGGGCTATTCAAGTTAGTTCTATCTGCTCCGTTGGCCTCAGTTTCTAAAACTGTGAAATGGGGACATCGCAAGGAAGTTGCTTCCAACAGGGCATTCACAGGACTTTTGCTGGCCCAGGACTTTTGCTGGCCCTGGACTTTTGCTTGAGAAGAATACTTTGCTTGAGAAGAATACTTCTCCTTTTACCTGGACATCTCTTTAGAATGAGATTCAGTGCAAATGTCACTCCACTGACTCCTGCAGACACAGTCCTGCAATCCCAAGCATCACCTGCCCCTCACCATGCTCCAGCTAGTCTCACTAGTCTTAGGTCTATCTCTGTACTGGATGGTGCATTTCTTGAGGGCAGGGACTGTGCTTTATCCCCCACTGATCTTCTCCATGTCTAATGCACTTGGGAGCTCAGCAAGTCTCCATGAGCCCTCTGCTGAGAGCTCACTGGGAGAGCCAACTGGACCACCCCCTTACCCATCTCCATTTTCACCTCAGCCATTGTAGCTTTGAGGTTAACAAGGCTTAGATTTTCTTCTGCATTCTCTGACTAAAGCTTCAAACTTAGTACAGCAGTGATTCAGGATATCGGCGGTGGACCTAGAGAGCTCAGGGTTCCACTCTCTGTTGGGCCCCTACTTGGACATAAATACTAAATTTCTCAGATGGAATAAAACACCACCCAGGCAATCTTTGCCCCTGCAAAAGTGAGCAAGATGAGGGTACAGCAGCATTGCAGCCGAGCTCGGAGGCTGCTCTCTGGCTACCACCAGCTCTTATATTGCTATAAGGACAGAAGACACCCTATTAGAACATAAGCTAGTGGTCTTTGTGTGCGTGTTTCAGCTGAGTGAAAAATCTTTGATGGCCCATGAGAGTGTTATTATACCAGGTAATCACAACAGTGTGTGTGTGTGTGTGTGTGTGTGTGTGTGTGTGTGTGTGTGAGACAGAGAGAGAGAGAGAGAGAGAGAGAGAGAGAGAGAGAGAGAGAGAGAAAGGATTTCCAGATCACCCAGTCAATCTGAACATTAGCTAAAGGAGGTCTGGCCAATAGTTGTAGTTATGTAGCTCATCCTCATCCACTAAGACATTTTAGTGGCAGCAGTTTTCCCTTTAAATACCCATGACTTTAAGACCCCTCCTCATCGGGTGAAAGTCACCATCAATATAACGTAAATATTGGCTCAAGGGATCAGTAGTGAGGATGATAAATCTACCAGCAACTTAAAACCTCATTCCACTAATGGCCAAACCAGAAACTCACTGTGTGGACATTCTCCAGATTTCACCCACCACCTCTGCCCTGTACCAGCCATGCCTTCTGAGCTGGGTGAGAGGAGGGCAGGGAGGGGTAGACAATGCATCCATTTGTAGAAACCAGCCCCTTTGCAAACAGCCCCTTTGCAACCCTATTGCAGAGCAAAGGTTGAATGGGATTTGAAAAGCAGCACACTTTATCAAGCACAGCAACAAAGAATGTTTGCAAACCATGGCATTCATATGGAAGAGGCCTTTCTTTGCCAAACTCACCTGTCTGGGCAGGTTGACTACCTGGGCAGGACTTGTCAGCTCCACTGAAGCCTAAAGTCTTATGATTCCAAGTGTGGTCCATGGACCAGCAGCCTGGCAGCTCCTGAAAGCTCCTTAGAAATGTATACTCTCCCCCTGCCTCTCGCCCTGCTGAATCACAATCTGCATTTTAGCAAGATCTCCATAGGAATGCACCTGCACATTCATACTTGGCACGCACTGGCCAAAGAGTTCCCGTTCTTGCTTCCACACTGCATCAGAAGAACAGCCAGAAGAAACCTCAGCCTCTATCTCTAGTCAAGACCATTAGCCCACGGGGCTGCGGGCTCCTGGCTATAGAATGGGGCTACTGAGCACTGGCCACTGTCTGAAAATCTTGTAGAAACAGCAAATGAAACCAGGCCAGCGGGGCTGAGCACAGCACTGGGCACATGGCAGGTTCTGATCATGGATATTACTTGTCACTGAACGCCCAGGAGAAAATGTACACGGAAGAGAGGCCTGGAGGTTTCTCCGGCACTGGCCCGTGGGGGATAAATCTCTCCATGGTGCCACTAAAGACCTAGGCTCTGGCGTTGCTTTAAATCCTTCAGTGCTCATGAGCAATGTGACCTGAGCCTCAATTTCCTCCTCTGTCAAGTGGGAGCAGGCGAGTCATAGTGCCTGTTTCAAGGATCCTCATGAGGATGAGGCGGGCTGATGCGCACAGACACTTAGCAAGGCCTGGCGCATGCACGTGGCATCATTGTGGACAGCGACCTCTTGGGAGAACATCAGACGACACTCAGGAAGGGCGGGATAGCTCGGGCGCGAGCGAGTCTGTTGAGGAGGCAGCTAGCCCGGGAGAGAAGAGGACCCTGAACCTTGGAAGTAGCTGCCACGGAGGGCTGCGCTGGGGGTGGGGTAGGAGGTTGGGCAGCCTCCGGGCAGCCAAGGGGCGGGGAGAGCCGGGACATGCAGCAGGGGCAGGGCAGGGTGCAGAGTTGGAGCCAGGGGGCCAGGGCGGACTCACGTACACCTGCGGGCCGCCTCCTGGGCCAGCTGCAGCCGGTAGACCGAGAGGCGGTTGGCGCCACCGCACACGCTGCCGCGCTCGCCCTTGCACTCCATGTCGCACTCGGCCTCGCTCAGGTTGGCGGCCTGGATCTTGTGGCCGCAGTAGCACTCGGCGCCGAACTCCAGCCCGGCGTACAGGTAACCCCTGGGGGAAGCTGCCGTCAGGTCGGAGCAGCTGCCACCGTGGAGACCCAGGGACAGGGAGACCTGGGGAATGGGAGGGCTCTGGGGACTAGAACCCCCAGGGGCGACCCATCTCCTGTGTTCCCACCTGTCTGCCACCCCCAGGGGCCTGCCCACATAGATGCACCACGTGCATGTTCACACCAACCTGCACATACACCGTCCATGAGGTGCCCGTCACACACGTGCACACACACCCCTCGGCTCCTGGGGCTCCCCCCCACCCCTCTTCTGCCTCTCCCTGTTTGCAGCCAGGAGACATGGAATCTCCAGAGTCCGGCCCCTTCATTCCAGGAAACATCTCCCAGGAATGATGCCGCCAGGTCCCTTGAGAGGAGCTGGACACAGAGCCTACTCTGTGTTCCGTTGGGAAGGTGGGAAGTCTAGGCCTCGCACCGGCCAAGCACAACAAGCTTTCCCCTGCAATAAAAAAAATGCAGGCAGCACGAGGTTTTCAACTTTTTTTCCACAGCCATAGAATCCTTTCCTAAAAAGGACTCTTAGTGGATGCCAATCTGTAAACACAGGAAAAGCGTGTTGCTGGCTCTGGCTTCAGGGGCGGGGAGGGTGTGGGAGGACAGGCCCAGCTCAGCCCTGTGGACCACGGAACCTCGGTGGCATCTTCAGAAGCCCAAGCACTCAGGCTGGCCAGTGGGACCCATCGGCTCATGTCCAGCTGCTTTGGACACCAAGGGGCCCTGGGGAGGCAGACTCACCCACAGACAGACCTACCCCGCATGCCGGCTGCTCTGGGTGGCATGTGGCCAAGCCTGGCCAGAGCAGGTGAGAGTAAATGGGCATCTCGGTGCCTGAATCCCTCTGGGTCTGTGTCGCCCCCCTTCCGCCTTCTGTGTCAGTCTCTGTCTCTCTCAAACCTGAATCTCAGGGTGCCCTTGGGGCCCTTCTCCTATAACTGGACCCAGTGAGGAAAGGAACGCTCCCCAAGAGTAGGCCCAGAGGGTGTTATCAATTCCACAGCAGTAGGTGGACCATTGCTCAGAGGCTGGGAGGGTGAGGTCTGGGGAGGAAGAGAACGGGCGTGCTCGGAGACCCAAGCAGAGGGCGTTTGACAGTTATGCCAAGGGAACCCCACAGGTTGGGAGGCGAGGTGGTTTTAAAATGTATTCACCAGGGCCTCCCTGATGGCCTAGGGGTTAAAACTCAGTGCTATCACTGCTATGGTCTGAGTTCAATCCCCGGCCAGGGAGATACCCACATGGCGCAGCAGACCCCTCCTGTCTCCCTGCTGCTCCCCTCAGCAGTGTATTTCAGTCAGTCTGCCTGTTCTGCTCCCCACTCTCTCTCTGGTAAATTCTCTCACCCCCAGCACCTCTGGCCTGTACCCCAGTTCTTCTACTCTAAAATAAATAAATAAATGGAAAAACTGTAACTTAAAAAAATTGTGTTCACAAGTTCTTTATATTACTCCTTCCCTCAAGAAAATTTGAAAAAGAAGAAAATTTGCCTCTCCGTGAATACGGGCTCACTTCTACCGAATAGCAGACAGTGGAAGAGCCGGTACGTTTGATTTGGCCTCCTCTTTGGATCCCTCTCTCCAGGGGAAACCGCCCGCCATGTTGTGAGGACACTCAAGTGGCCCCGTGGAGAGGCCCAGGTGGAGAGCACCTGAGACCCCCAGCCAGCAGCCGTGTGGGTGCCCGTCTTGGAAGAGGGTTCTCCAGCCCGGGTCAAGCCCTCAGATGGCTGCAGTCCCAGCTGGGACCCTGGTTGCAGCCTCATGAGAGACACTGAGGCGGCATCACCTGGCTCATCCCATCCCCAAATTCTGAACTCCTGACCCTCACAAACCCTGTGAGGTAATGAATGTGTGGTTTTAAGATGCTAATGTTGGGACAGTGGTCACCCAGCACGGATAACATACCTCAGGGAAATGGAGGCAGCACCATGGGCCCCCCATCCATCCCTGAGAGGACTCCAGACTAGGCCTCCTGCTATCTCTTTGCCAAAAGGACCTTCCAGAAATTAAAACAGATCACAGCTCTCCTCTGCCTACAATCCCCCAGCGGCTTCCACTGCACTCAGATGGCTTGGCCTACAAACCCGCATATTGGCAGTTCTCTAAGCTGGATTGCTGCTAGAAGTACCTGGGGGACATTCTTTATATGCCAAGTCTAGGTCCCATGCCCAGAGGGTCTGACATAATTGACCTGGGTGGGACCTGGGCGGCAAGAGTTTGAACAGTTTCCTGGGTGATTCTAATGTGCCTCTGGGTGTAAAATTCAGAACCACCCTAGGTCCCAGCAGCATCTACACAAGATGCGAACTCTTGGGCTCCACCCCAAACCCACTGGATCAAAATGTGGCAGCGGAGCCCACCAAGATATGTTTCAAAGGATTGCCAGGTGATGCTGCCGGCTGCCCTCCAGGTGAAGAACCCCTACTCTGGCTGACCTGGCCCCCATCCAAGCACCCCCCAACCTACCACTTCACCCTCACCTCCTACCTTCCTTCCTTTGCAAACTCTGCTGCAGTCCTGGGCTTTCTGATCCTGAAACATGCAAGCTTGACCCTGCTTCAAAGACTGTCCCGCTGCTCCCCTGCCTGGAACACTAACCCTTCTCTTCACGTGGCTGGTTCCTTCTTGCCTTGCAGCTCTGCGCTCCAAGAGTCCGTCCTAGAGAAATCCTCCATGACCCACCCCCCTAACATCGCCCCTCCTGCCAGGCTCTCTCCCGCCTCCCTGTTTTACTTTCTTCTAACACTTAGGACTTTTGAAATGATCTGGCTTATTTATTTCTCTTCTAAATTGCCTGTCTTCCACTGTAGGATATAATCTCCAGGAGGGTGGTGACCCTGCGGGGTTCCTGTATTCTGAGACGGTGCCTGCCATGCGATGGGTGTCTCATAAGTATCTGTTAAGTGGATGGAGACCACTGTCCTGATGAACACCCCAGCACCCTCCCAATGCATCCAAGGCCAAGCCAGCTGCTTTCATTGGCATTCAGGACCCCATGTCAGTGGGTCTCAGCCAGCTCTGTAGCTTCCCCTTCTAATAGCTCCTCTTGGGCCTTCCATGTACCCCCATACTGCCTACCTGAGGAGGCTGAGTATTAGGATGTCTCAGGAATTCTCTCTGAGGGTGCCATTTTTTTCTGCCCTATTCTACTATCTGGAAAACTTCTATTCATCCTTCAAAACCTGACTCAAGATTTCACCTTTATCAGTCGTCCTGGGCCGTCCATATGAAGCCCTTCATACCTCAACCTTCAGAATCCCCCCTCCCCCATATTCCTCATCATGCAGCACTCTCAGCCTTGCAGCCATCAAACTTGGTATCTGCACACCCCAGTTTCCTCATCTGTGGAATGTGGACCCCATCATGTGAGCGATCTTGTGGGGTCAAAGAGCTAATATTTGCAATGCTGAGAGATCCCTGTACAGACAGCTACTAGCACTTTAAGATAATTATGTGTGGTATCAAGTACACACACACATGACCAGCTCACCCTGCACTCTAGAAACTCACTCCTAGACACGGTCTCATACAACACGCTCAGATTTCCCCAGCCCATTTCCAGACAACCCTGTCATTTACACGCACATGCACATGCAAACACACACATGCACACACATGTCCCCTTGCGTCGCCCTTTCCTTGTGGCAGGTATATTCATTCTCCATCACACCCTCTGTGGAGCAGGAGAGAACACCACAGGCAGGAAGCTGAGAAGGAAGGGGGTGTAATGAATGGAGCTTGGGACGTCGGGGCCCTACCGTTCGGCACAGTTGTCCTGGCAACGGAAGACCGTCATCTTTTTGTAGTCGAAAAAGGACACGCCTCGCAGGGCCCGACTCTGGGTGTCATCCAGGTAGCAGCCGATGTACTTGGCTTTGGGGAGAGGAAAAAAGTCAGATTCGATGGGGTGCAAGGCTGAAAGGGTTATACGGAGTAACCTCTGTTATGGGGCCTTGTCGACATTTTGGTATCCATTCCTCCCTCCAAGCAGAAGCACAGATGCAGGAGAAACTGGAAACCATGTGATGTGCGTTGGCAGAACCTGACCCATGAGGGCAGTGGGTCCAGTTGTGGGCCTGGAGGCCAACACAGAGGAAGGGACCCTTCATCCGCCATGGTTATGGTCAAACCCCTGGGCTCTCCTGGAAACAGCTGGCACCAGGAACCCAAGTGTTGTTTCCTAGCCCTAAGCACCAAGGAGAGAGATGCACATTAAGACAGCTTGAAATGCTCACCAGAGGACAGCATCCTCTCAGCTACAAGTTTTCTTAAGATATTTACTTTTCAGGGCCTCCCTGGTGGCCTAGGGGTTTGATCCCCAGCCAGGGAGCTACCCACATGGTGCAGCAGACCTCTCCTGTCTCTCCCCACCCACTGATCCCCTCAGCAGTGTATTTCAGTCAGTCTGCCTATTCTGCTCCCCACTCTGTCTCTGGTGAATCCTCTCACTCCCCACACCTCTGGCCTGTACCCCAGTTCTTCTATGCATAAATAAATAAATCCTTTAAAAAGGATATTTATCTTTCCTTGGGAGGAAATGGGCTATCTAGAGACCGAGGCTCTCACCCCTGGGTACTTCCCAGGAGTGGTGAGTTTGCACCAGTCATCCTTTCTGAGATCTAGTTTTCTTCATCATGGGGATAAAAACACCAACCCAGTGAGGTAAAATAGAATGACTTGGACAAATGTTTCTACCATAGTGTCTTGCATATGATGATCACAAAGTTAAGGTGCGTGAAATAAGGAACAGGCCCTTCACAGTGCTGAGTAAGCACTTTACAGTTTGCATATGTTGTGAGCCAAGTGAGTGTTTCCATCCAGCCGAAGGAAAAATTCAAATGAAGTAAAACAGCCGTCCCATTATAAACCACATACTTCGTTTTCTTAAAGTAGCAAATGTGTTTTGTGCTTCATGGTTAAAAAAATAACTCTCACATGAACTACGTGCACATGTTCAGTTCATAAAGTATTTTCAGTTTATGAAGTCTATTCTTACAATTATTATTATTATCTGGATCTGATCTTTGACCAACGCTTTACACATGCGGGCTCACTGAATTCTTACGGTGGCCTGTGAAGTAAGCACTTGATTTTGCATTCTGGACCGACAAGGAAACTGAGGCCCAGAGAGGCTAAGTCACTTGCCCAAGGAAACACAGCTTGTATGCGTGACACCAGGAGGGACCCGGGCACACAGGCCCCGGAGTCCATGTTCTGAACTACTTGCTTCTTCTCCCACCAGGGATCTGTGCGGAGACGCAGGTGCTGCGGGAGAGCCCTGGTTTCTCTCACTCTCTCTCGGGTGGTTAAACAGAGCCGGAGAACAGGGAAGAGGTTCAGCTGGTGTGAGAACGAAGATTTATATTCAGGTGGACCCAAACCAACGCCCTTCTCCATCTGGAAGGAGTGGAGGTCGGGGAGGGGGAGCCGGCCGACCCCGGGACCCAAAGGTCCTCAGAGAATGACCAGGGAAACGCCCCCGGTCCCCGTCCCTCCTGCTGGACAGTCTGCTGCCCGTCTCCCTGCGGTTTGCGCCTGCAGCGCCTGCAGCGCCTGCGGAAGATGCAGCCTCATCGCTGAGCAGCCCTGAGCCGCTGGCTGCCCGGCTAAGTGTGGGGTTTGACAGCCCCGCGCCTCGACCCTGACCGCCTCGGCTTTCTGTCATCAGACAGAGGTGATCTGGTCGACTAAGAACAGTCCATCTCTAAAAGAAACATCACCTCCCTGGAGCAGGCATGTCAGCCAGTGACAGCCGGGCCTTGTCATTGTGTTTGTTCAACAACGCGTGACCCTCCTGTCGCAGATGGAACCACGGCCCTGTGGCCTGGAGCACGAGGCTGTCACACCTGAGGGGGACAGAGCACCCCGGGGCCGTGCTGGGGGTGGGCCGCACCAGGCCTGGCTCAGTCGTCCACCAGGGGACAGTGTCCAGGATGCACCCTAGGGTGGCAGGAGGACACAGAGGAAGCGCGAGGAGGAGAGGGGGAGAAGAGGGAGGTGGAGGAAGGAGATGGGAGGGGCCAGGTGGCACGAGGGCTGTGTCATCAGGTCAACACAGGGAGGGGTGGAGGGAAGGAGGGAGGCAGAGGAGGGACGAAACGCTCATGCACGCCTAGGCCATCTCGACGTGAGGGCGACTCTACTACAAAGTGTGTCACTGTTCACAGTCCACCTGCTTCTTACTCCCCCAGCTTCCAGACGAGGACGCTGACCCCAGGGGTATTCCAGCTGTCTGCCTTAGGAGCAGCGCCTGGGTTGGGCGCATGTGTATGTTCTGACCCATCGCCACGCACGACATGTCTGCATTTCCTCCTTTCTAAGTGGAGGTGAAGCTATGTCTTCTGTGCAAGCGCCTGCCACTTGAAAAGTAAGCCTGGGTCTATCTTCCAGCCATCTCCCGTGGGGGGAAGTTTTGCTTCCTTCTGGCCTCGAGGTTTCAGGGTCCTGAAGCACCTCAGAGAGATCTAATGGGGAGCCATGTTGACATGGGCTTACAGGTGGGCCTCGGGGGGTCTGCTGGGCTGGCAGGTGGACCTCGGAGGTCTCTCCTTAGGCTGAGGTAGGTGCTTTTTGTCACACAAGATTCCTGCCATCGAATTAGTGGGAGCAGAAGTGTGTGTGTGTCTACTGGGGAGTGAAGGAGTGACTGTAATGGCATGTTTTGCCCCTTTAAAGCACCCCCTCTTCCTATTTTTCTACTTGCCGATCTCACCCACCCTGACCTTGGGGAGACACTGACCTTGCAAGGTCAGTCATATTGTCCGTCTCACTGGCAAACCATCAGGGACACTGGGGAGTGGGCACAGGACCTATTCTTTGGATTCTTACAGATTAAAGCTGAGAGAACAAACTGTCTTCCTTGGGTTATGACAGTGACATTCTGGAAGCCCAGAGCTACCCACAGCCATAATCCCTGGCACCAAAGCAAGTGTGTCTGGGAGAACCGAACTAAGGAAGAGATAAGCAGAGAGGAGAGTGAGAGACGGACACTAATCATTCATTTACAAACCCTGCCCCTCCTGTAGTTTGGTGCATAGTACATTTTCTTACTTAGCTTCAGCTAGGTTAGGAATGGTCCCGAGTTGCCCAAGGAGCACTGATGAATATTCTGGAACTCAAGCTAAGTCATGTGACTCCACACTATTGTGAGGGTCAAACCCAAAGATACCCCCAGACCTGTCATCTCCAAAGCTGCCCTTTCCCACATACCACAGTCAGATTCAGCTCAGGAGGAGACATCTCGGGGAGGATGGGAGACGGAGGGTCCCTTGGGGAGAAGAGCTGGGACTTGGTCACAGGTCCAGCAGCCCAAAAGTCCAGGCTTTTAAATGCCATGCCTACCTTTCCTCACCTGACTACCAGACCAGTCATCTGGCCGAGATATCCCTACACGACAGGTGCTCCAAGACTTGCTGCATGAACGGGTGACTGTCTGCGATTTTATCTGCCCACAGGGGCAGAAAATGACACATGACCTTTCATTAATGCTCTGGAGAAATGTGGGCACATTTCACACCAGAGCATGATGAATGGGCTGAGCACTGTGGTCAAAACATGGCTATTAAGTCAGTTTCTTCCCTGTCCTGGGCACGGGCAGGGGGCTCCCTCCCCACTGGTCTGCACAGCGGGCTGCAGCCACACAACCATGTCCCTGCCCCTGGAGTTCCGTCCCCCATGAGCAGTGAGTTCCTTGGCACGGTTGCAGGCAGCCCACTGGACAACCATTCACCCGGGCCCCACCTTCAAGTCCCAGAATGCACCTGCAGCGGTGACAGAATCCGGGAGGCCAGGTATGTAAAACAGGAACAAAATCACAGGCCACTTGAAGGTGGATTCATAGCTGCATTCACACAATCTACCAGCTCATCTCTGCAGTCATCCAAATATTGCTGAAATGGCAAAGTCACCCCAGCCTGGTGATTTATCTCAAACACATAAAGCAGCCAAGGGTGAGGCCGGGAGGGTGCAGGCATCTGGAAAAGAGACCTCTGGGTGTGTTTTTTTCTTTCCCTTTGCCTTTTGCTTTCATTAATCTTCCTCTTCCAGAAATTTTTGCACTCTTCAATAGGGTAATTTGTTAAAAGCATAGCCAAACATATATTACTTTGTGTTCCCCTTCTTGACTGTCTGTGAGCGCACTCCCAGCCAGCAGGCATAGTGTCCTAGAGGGAGAGTGATTTTGGAGTCAACCAGACCTGGCTTTCAATCCTGACACTGCAGTGGCTTTGCAGGACGGCTCAAGCACTGGGCAGACAGCTCTCCCTCCCGTCTGAAAAGTGGGACCAAAACCCAGTGGTGTTATGGGTTGAATTGTTCACCCCCTTCCCCAAAAAGGCATGGTGCAGTTCTAAGTGCAGGACCTTAGGAAGTGACCTGATTTGGAAACAGGGTTCTTGCAGGTGTCATTTAGGTTATGGGGTCATGATGGGGCAGCATGGCCCTGATCCAGAATCACCGATGTCCTTGTAAGATGGCTTTAGGAAGACTCGGAGACCCAAGGGGGCCATTGGGTGCAAATGGAGGCAGAGATCAGAGCCGCACAATGGCAAGCCCAGGAACGCCAAGGATTATTGGTGACCTCAGAAGCTCGGAGAAGGGTGCGGGTCAGATTCTCCAGTGTCCCTGCCAACATCTGGAGTGTGGACTCGGCCCCAGCACTGCGAGAGAACACATTTCTGTGTTTGAAGCCTCCCATTTATGATACCTTGTTAGGGCAGCCTCAGGAAACAAAATAAGGGTGTTGTTGAGACTGACCGTAAGTGAGGCTCATCTGCACTGAGGCCAGCAAAGGGCCCGACACAGAGAAGGGACTCACAGAATTGTGCCTCTCCATCATCTTAGAAGGTTGTCCTTCCAGATGACCCTTCAGTGCTCTCTGGTTTTCCATGCAGGACATGGAATTTCCTCCTCACACCGGGGTTTCCCTGGGGTAGAAGGGACTTTTTCACACAGAAATAATTCAGGGTCACCATCAAAGAATTTCTAATGAAACAAGAAAGTGCTATTGTGGGAAAATAGTGGGTACAATGGCAGCCACACACAAATATGGAAACACACAGGAGGGAAGACAGGAGGGGGACGTGCCAGCAGCGCTCCCCGTGGCAGCTGTGGGGTGGGGTTTTCATAGCTCTCTCTTGTTCTATAGATTCTAACTTTTCACACTGAGTATGTGTCATTTTGAAAATCAGAAATTCATTTTTGAAGATATAATTTATCTTTTTACCTGTGTGTCTTCCCTTTTGCTCTCCCCAAGTGGTTGTGACTATTCCCAGAGGGGAAAACTGTGCTTGAATCCATTCTGTGTCTCCACCTCCCAGCACAGGGCTGGGCACATAGTAGGTGCACACTTCATGTGGATGAATGCATGAATGAATCACTGCAGTTGGGAATTCTACACTTTAAGAAAGTGGTAGCTCAGTGATTAAGAACTGGGTTTTGGGGCCTCCCTGGTGGTGAAAAGTGTTAGGTCTAAGCACTATGAAGCTATCTACAGCCACTGCAGCATGAGTTCGATCCCCAGCCAGGGAGTTAACCCACACAGCACAGCAGACCTCTCCTGACTCACCCGCTGCTCCCCTCAGCAGTGTATTTCAGTAGATCCACCTGTTCTGCTCCCCACTCTGTCTGTGGTGAATTCTCTCACCCCCTACACCTCTGATCTACATCCCAGCTCTTGTATGCATAAATAAATAAAATAAATCTTTAAAAAAAAAAAAGAATTAGGGTTTTGGCCTCAAACAGAATTGGTTGGAGTCTGCTCTGCCTTAGCAGCTGTGTGACATTGCACAAGTGACTACACCTCTCTGAGTCTCTGTTTTTTCATCTGTGAGAGGGGCTGGGTACTTCCTCCCTGATGTGAAGCTGGAGGAAACTACGGAGTCAGGGCAGACACTGCATCTTCAGCTGAGGAGGTGGGGAGTAGGCGCCCTGTGGCCCTTCCAAAATGCCTACCCCTCTCCTCTGTCATGCCCAACCCATTTCTCCTGTGACCTGGGGGGACAGGAACAGCATGGGCTTTGAAACCAAACTGGGTCTGGCTCCTGGCTCTGCCATCAATTAGATGTGTTACATTCTGCAAATCACTCCCCGCCCCTTTGCACCTTCTTTCACGGGTAAAATGACAATATTAGTAATAATGGTGACCATGAATTAAGTGCTTTTACTATGTGCCAGGTGCTGTGCTGAGCACTTTCTGTGTGTGCACTAAGAAGTGAGGTGAAGTAGTAGGTAAGGTTTGGTGTACAGTCTGGTTGCTTGGGTTCAAATATCCCCTCCTCTAACTGGAGAACCTTGGGCAAGTTACTTCACCTCTCTGTGCCTTCATTTCCTCTCTCTAAGATGGGTTAAAATTACATGTACCTCACTGGGCTGCTGTGAAGATTATGTGATGTAATCATTGCTATGTGCTTAGCACAGTAGCTGGCGCTTAAAAGAGCACCCCATGAATTAACTTATATACTCATCAATAGGCATCAAATGTTATAGGACTTTTTATCACCAAGAGGAAACTGAGGCTCAGGGAGGTGAAATGACCTACCCAGGGTTGCACAGCCAGTAAGTAGCAGAACCAGGATTTGAACCCTGATTTGGCTGCTCAAGACATGGTTCTCAGCAGCTGTGTGAAGCACAGGCCCCAGCAGAGTGATGGGCACATTGCAGAGGCCAACTCCACCCAGAATTCCAGCCCAGCTCCAGCCTATCCTGGGAGCAGGGCCTTCCTCCTGCTCCTGGCCTGGGAGGGCCTCTGAATCCTTTGCAGTTTAAGTCCTGCCTCACCGCATCAAGTAGAGTTCTTGCCAGCTTCAGAGAAAAACCAAATGTGTTTACCATCAGGTCAGAGAAGCGTCTCGTTTTTATTAGCGTTAATCTAATATGTTTTCCTTCCTCGCTGAACTCTGAATAAGTTAATCAAGGACAGGCTGGATTTGTGTTTTCTTAATAATGCCGCCTGATTCCTAAGGCTGCCTGTTGAGAGCTGTGGGCTCAGAGCATCTTTTTTTATCTTCTATTTCCTTTTCTGTGATATGTTATAACATATATAAGATTTCCAGGGCCAGGGGGTCAGTGTGGTGTAGGAGACACTGTAAGCTATGCAATTAAACGGACCTTGTTTTAAACCTCGATTTTTCCATTTGCTACCTGGGGTAAGTGACTATTCCTTGGGTTTTAATTTTTCCCATCTGTGAAATAGGATAGCAACTGTCTCTAATTTTGTGAGTTATTGTGATAATTAAATAAAGCAATGAAGCACTTAGACTCTAGGCCCATAAAGATAATTCAATAGATATCAGCTATTACTACCACAGTTATTAATAACAGCAACTATTAAGTGACCTATAATTATAAGTAGGAGATGTGATAGCATTTGACATGGATTGTTCCATTCAAATAAGATATGAAAAGCCACAGGCAATGGCCGGCATGAAGCAGGTGCCCAAGGAAAGGGAATAATGACTAGTAGTGGTAGCCTGAGGAGGAATGAATAGAAGTTCATTCCTATCACAAATGGGGGGGGGTGCTGTCATTGTATCAAATGTGCCACAAGGAGCTCGTACTCTATCAGAGAACCTTGACAAACAGCAACACCATTCGTGCAAGGGCCATGGCAGGGAGTATCAAGGAGTAGCATCAAGTGTGGAGGGAGGTGAGGGCAATTTCTTGGAGATGAGCTAAGCAGAGACCTGGAGGACAAGTAGTGTTAACCCTTGGAGGCTGAGGGGTGTTATTCATTCAAATGTCCAACCAGAGGGGAGACATTCAACAAGCCAGTACCGCACGCCATCTGTGTGCTCGGCGCTGTCCCTGGTGCTGATGGGACGCAGGCAAACAGGAGACGCCACATGGCCGCCTTCATGGAGCAGACAGTTGCAGAGCAGAGGCAGACAACAAACAAGCGATAGACACATCACCAAGATGCTTACAGATGGTGATAAGGGCTGTGGCAAAAATAAAACCGGGGGATGTGACTGTCACCAGATTCAAAGACCATTTTAGTTAGAATAGTCCAGTAAGGCCTCCATGGGAAGGCAAGGTTTGACGGGTGCCCCGAGGAAGTGAGCCCCGCAAAGATCTGGTGGAACAGCATTCTAGATGGAAGGGGCTGCCTGTGCAAAGATCTTAAGTTTGGAGCAGGACTGGTGTGCTCCATGAACAGCAATAAAGACAGCGGGGCCGGGAGTAGCCAGGGAGATGGGGGAGGGGGCTTGTAAGTTGAGGTTGGAGAGTTGAGCCATGGTAGGGACCCTAGAATTTATCCTACACACCACTGGGAGCATGTCCCAAGGTGCAAGCTTGTGGCAAAAGTAGCGTCAAAGTAGCACCTCACACCTCACCTGTGACTACAGATGGATCCTTTCCTGTGTAGATCTGTGAGATTTTCCTGATCACCTCTAAGAACCTACCGTGTCCCAGGCATTGTTCTGGGCATTTTCATGATCACTGTCTCATTGAACTCTCAAGAGAAGCCTTCAAGGGAGGAGTGATAATTCCCATTTCACAGAGGACAAAATTGAGGCGTGAGAAGGTGAAGCCAGTTTCCTGGAACTCACAACTGGTTGAGATGGAGCTGGGATGGGAATCAAGTCCCTAATCTACTCTTCCACCTGCTACCTTCTCCTTTTCCTCCCTATGCACTCTGGGCTCTTGAAGGGGCAGATTCAGGGAAATTCCTGGGGGTTGGAAGGTGAGTTTCTGGGATGGCTTCGGGGCCAGAAACAGGTGGTGTGCTCCCAGGGTGAGGTCCCTCCATCGATCCTATTTCCCTCATGGTGGAAAAAAGGGCTTTCCACAAATCACAGCAGGCGAGTGACGCGTGGTCAGGGACACTGAGACCCGGGAGGTTTCCTTCTGCCCCGGTCAGTGGTGGATCTTCCCAAACCATCTGCCTGATTCCTGAAATATCCACTGGTTTTACTCTCACCAGCTGCAAGGTTTGCAGTGTCCTTCCCAGCACGTTGGTCAGATGGCAGATGCCAACAGACTGGGAGGCAGCAGCAGAGCCAAAAGCGTTCAGGTCAGACAGATGTGATTCGAACCCCAGCGCTCACCAACTCTGTGGCCTTGGGCAAGTGTCGTCACTTCTTTAAGCCTCAGTTTGCACATGTTTCCTGGACACAGGGTCACACTGCCTGCTCAGGTTCACAGAGCAGCGAAAATCAAATGAGGTAATGTACTCCCAGAGAAAAGCTCTTTTTGACTGTAAAAGGCAAAGGAAATGCAATAAAATATGCCCAAGGCACTGATGTCTGCCGAGCACCACCACCAAGGGCTCCAGCAGGGTACTGAGAGGACCGAGGTGGCGCTGAAGCTCCGTCCTGCGCTGCGTAACCTTGGGGGACTTGGTGCCACGGGCATCTTTACAGTGGGAATAGCAGCACTTACCACATAGAGTATGGGAGTGATTCAACACATGAAGAGTCCTCAAGAGATGCCAGCTATTTTTATTCTCATGTGTATTTAACAAGGATTGGAAAAGGCTGTGGGGAGGGTCTGACTTTCAACTCTGATAGGGGTGGGGTCCAAATCCAAGCCTGACTGTTTGCAAGCTGTGTGGCCTTGGGCAAGCTGCTTAACCTCTCTGAGTTTTCATTTTCTCCTCTGCCAAATGGAAGCGCGGAGCTGCGTGGTGCTGTGTCTGCAGCCATGCCCATACGTGCCTGGTTCCACCACACACTGCGAGCCCACAGCTTGGTTATAGATCATCCTCCTCCATCCTTTCTCCTCAACCACCTTGCAGCCCGTCTAACCCTCTTACCTCGCTCCTCCTCCTTCTCCCTGACGACTCTCCCCTTGAGGGCTCGGCTCCAGGCTCCACCGTAGTCTCCCAGCTTGGCCCTCTCGTTCCCATCCTTGCCCTTGAACCAGGGTCCATACCGGCGGGCAATGTTGGAGGCGTCACCCGTGTCCCGGAAACCTCTTCCCAGATGCAAGTCACCCAAGAAGGGCAGCTCCGCGCCCTCGGCCGGGGCCCCTGCAGCGGGGTTCCCCTGGCTCTGAGAGACGGCCGGCTGACCCACGAAGCCAGAGTGCAGGAAGACGAGGCTCCCGGCTGTCAGGTAGAGCACCAGGAAGGTAAAGAAACGCACGGGTCTCCGGCGGAAGTACCGCTGGAATTTGAACCAGAGCTTGGCCATAGCGGGATCATTCCGGAATGACGCGCAGGGGCTCGCTGGGGCGGTCCGGGGAGGAGGTGAAGGGGGGCTTTGTTTCCCAAACTTCCCTTAGGAAGGGAGCCCCTGGGGCTGTTCAGCTTATTCCCTCTGTGAAGGTGATGACCAGGTCCAGGAGAGGAAGGTCAGCCTGGTTAGGGTTGGGGTGAGGTGAAGAGCAAGGAGAGTGGGGTTCACCAGCCTTCCCAAGGTCAAGGTGAGCTTCTTTGGGCTAGGAGAGCAGTTTTGAGGCTTGAGACACCCAGGAGATGGTCCCATCACGCTCCATCTTGCTCTTTGCCTCAGAGAGTTCCCACAGAGCTTTGAAAATAGTCATTGGAGGAGTCGGGATGGCCAGCAGCCACCGTCCCTTCTTGCCCCTTCTCAGCTCCTCAGCCCGTCCAGCCACACAATTTCCATTTCTAGTCTCTTCCTCAGCTGGAGACCCATCTCCACGTGTCCACCTGGTTGAAACAGAGGCTGGGGGGCTTCCATCCAGTCAAGCATTAGGCCCCGGGGCTGTTACCTGCAAAACAGCGGACACAGGCATGAGAAGCCTCCTCACAGAGACCAGAGCTCACAGGGTTCTTGAACCTTCCCAAGGGAGGGATGCAGCACCCAGAAGGGAAGGGAAGCCAACGGCCTGAAGCCCCCAGTGGTGCTGGAGAGAAGCCCGGTCTGAGTTTTCTAGAACACTGCCTTCCTTCTTCTTTAAACCAAACTGGGGGTCAAGCAACTTCAATTGATTGGGTATTCACTTGTGGACAAGCTTATTGAGGCCCACACGCCCTAAATATTTGTCAAACATACACTGTATCATGAAGTGTCAAAAAATACTTCTCCGGCTCTTGCTGAACTGCCTGCTGGATCTGGCTGACACTTAACCAGCTCCAGTGCATTCTTCACCCACCTGCCACCCCAACAAATATTCAGGGAGCAACTGCCACATAGCAGGCACTATCCCAGGAGCTGAAAATAAAGCGGTGGACCAGAGAGACAACGTCCCTTCCCTCTCTGGGCTCCCAATGCAGCAGGAGAGCTCAAATCCTCACCTCTCTCCTCTGTCTGAAGAGGGAAGGAGGTGCAGGGTAAGGGAAAAGGTATCAGGTTTTTCTGTCCTCCCGCCATCAGGACAGATGATGGATCCTTGCGGTCCTGAACGCATGCCTGATGGCGGGCACCTGGAGCAGGGTGTGGGCCTAGGTAGATGGGATTCACCTGGGCTGAGACTGGGCTTTTAAGGGCGGCGTCATGAGGACGCCAGCAGAAGCCGAAAGAGAAGCCGAGAAGCAGCAGAACAAACAGAAGAGCAGAGAGAATGTGAGAGAAGGTCGGAGAGCCCAGAGTGAAGATTTGCTGGGGGCTAGGAGGCCTGCCAGCCCCCCAGCGCCCCTGCCTGCCAAGTACCTGCTAAATCCCAATAAAAAACCTGCAAAAGCCACTGAGGACTCTAACTCCTCGGTCTGCTGGATCATAGAAAACCTGCACTGTGTCCTTTCCTGACCCTACAGGAGGGAAGCAGGACCCCTTATTCACATACTCGTTCACTCAGCCTTGCTCATCTACAGTCTGCCCAGCTTTGGGCCAAGCCCTCTACATATGTTATCTCATTTAATCTTCCCAATCTTCTTGTGGGAGGTAATTATTTCCCCATTTTACAGATGAGGAAACTGGGCCCACACAGTTGTAGATGGTGGAGTTGAGATTTGAACCCAGGGTGGTTCAAATGCGCTTTGCGCGCGCAGTCAGGACAATGTGTGGGGATTCAGAGACACCCCTGAAGCAGCAGCCCATCTCCACAGCTTCCCAGGGGCCAGTAGTGACTCACCTCCTCAGGAGGACCTGAGAGCTCCTGACTCAGAATCACGGGGGTGCCGGGTTAAGTATCAAGATTCTTGACCTCTCCAAGCAGAATGTCTGACTGTAGGGGAAATCTAAAGGTTTAAGAAGGAGTCCTCAGATGGTAGTGATGAGCACAGAGGTTTGAGAACCACTGCTTTTTTGAGATCATCAACCAGGAAGAAACCCAAATGTAAATAAGAAAATGGATTATCTTTGGCTGATGCTATTCACATTACCACCAGCAGGGGGCCCATGCCAAGTTGGTCCATGCATGGAATTCAAATTGCTGGTCAATGGATGATGTTCCTCCAAATCCAGACAGCAGCGTGGGAGTTCAGCTGGGGTTCAAAGTAGAGTCCTCCAGTCCTCCATATGTCATTCCATTCCTTAAGGAGCTAAGCACTGTGCACCTACTATGTGCCAGTTATTGTTCTAGGCACTTGGAATCAATAAGTGCCTTGGAATCGACAGTCAACAAGTCATCCTCTTGTGAGGTCATGTTATCCATCCATCAACTGCCACATCATCAATCCATCATTCTTTAATCCATCCATCAGTCCACTTCCTCATCCATCCATTAAATCACCATCTACCCACCCATCCATCATCTATTCTTTTATCCATCCATCAATCCACTACCATCCACCATTCATCTACTCTCTCATCCATTCATCCGTCCATTCACTGAACTGCAATCGCCCATTCATCCAACTCTCTACCTAACCATTCGGCCACCCATTCCTCTGTCCATTTAAAAACATATATTGTGCGTAAGGAATGCAGAAATAAACACTTCAGAGTCCCTCCATTCACAGAATCCAGCCCACTGAGGAAAATGCAACTTAAACATCACTATATTAAATCACTGACTTAGACAGTGATAAAAATCTGTAGTAGAAATATGCATGAGGTATAAAAAAGCAATTAATATTAATATTAATTAATGCTTAATGAACACTTATTATGTGTCAGATACTGCTCCAAACATATACATACTCTGATTTAGTTCTTATAACTATTCAATGAGGAAGATGAAGGAGGCTCAGAGATGTGAAGTCACTTGTCCAGAGCCACACAGTGCTCAGTGGTAGCTGGATGTGAATGGGGACCACCTGACGTCACAGTTTGTGTTGCAAACTGCGCATCTGTCCTTTGAGAATCTGAAGAAACTGCAGATGGATGCCCAGAAAAGACCTTTGCATATAAGCCCCCAGATTTTGGCTTGCCGTATCAGGGGGTTTGTGATCCCAGAGTGAGAAGCCCTGGAATGTGGGATCCCAGGGAAATGAGGGACTGAGACCACTTTGGGGTAGTCCCTGGGAGGTAGGTCCCTGGGGTGCAGGCAGCAGAGGTGCGCAGGGCAGGTGGCAGGGGCCCAGACCGTGTGGAGCCTTGACTACCAAGCTCAGGAGTCTGGACTGTGTTCCTAAAAAGTGTGTAGGGACCCACTGAAGGTTCTCGGCCACACTGACACCCCTATGAGCTTGAAAACCCCTGGGCAAGGGCTGTGCCCCAGGGAATCCGTAGAATTCTCTGCAGATCACACACAGACCAGATGTTTCTGCAGCTGGGTGAGTATGAGAAAAGACCAGTGACCCTCATGAGATGCCCAGGGGGCCACCAGCCCTTCCAGAGGTGTGCAGGCAAGACCACGGACACTGGGTCCAGGTCCTGTGCCCCCAACACCAGCCACGTGACGGCAAGACCCTATCTCTCACCAGGGTGGCCCCTTACCTATAAAGTGGACAATTCTCTGTGACTCCCCAAAAGCTACACTGCTAGGAGGTTTGGAGTAAAAACTGTAGGAAGAGTGCCTGGCACACGGTAGATCTCAAGAACCCTGCCCCCCGCCTGCCGCCCTTGTGGCCCAGGCAAACAGCCTTCAAAGCCGCTTGCCTCAGGAGCACGTTCGCTGCCGTGGAGGCGGCAGCGATCTCAGCATTGTGTTCCCTGTGGCTTCCCATCTCTCTGAGGATATTTCTAGGTCTAGTCCTTTATTGTTGTTCCCTTCTCGTTCTTTTATATTTCAACACATCTTTTCTCTAAGTGGGTGCCAAATGGGTTTTAAGAGGATAATGAGCTCATTAAAAACTGGCAGGGAGCAGAAAGATACAGAGGCCTTGGTGATGTGGGGAGAAAAGGGGGCTCCCTGGGAAGGGCTGAAGAGTGGGGGCTCCTTCTGACTTGAACCTTCTACACCATCCTGCTATGCTAGGGGGTGGTGAAGGGGGCTCACCTTGTGGGGGGACACGCTGACCTCTGAGCCCCGTGCGGAGGGGGCCACATCTGCTCCCCCTCTGTTAGCCCCAGCATCTGTGGCACAGATGTCCCCAAGACACACAGGGAAGAGGAGTGAAAAGAGTGGAGGAGACTGGCCTCCCTGCTCTGTGCATCTACCAAAACACCCCGCCAGCCTGGGGGAGCCTCACTCAGGGGCTGTGGAGGTAGCACCTCTGCTCTGGGTGATCCTGCTGTTCAGGGGCCACCTCCCCAAGGGATCCCCATGTCTGCCCCTCATGCCTGTCCATCATTCTTCCTTCCCCACCCCAGACAGATATTCTACCCCAAAGGGAAAGGAGAAATGAAGCCAACTACCATTGGGTGAGCGCTTACCATCTGCCAGGCACTGTGTTGAAAGGTTTTGCAAGCGTATTTTCACAAACTCCTCCCTTCTGGCAACCTGGCAGGCAGATGCGATGTTTCTAGGCTCCCCCCCCCCCCCCCGCCGCCCCAATTCACAGGTTGTATATGGACAACCCTGAACTGGGTGGGGGACATGGCCCTTCACTCCTGGCTCCATTTGCTCATTCCATACTGGAAACCACACAGCACTAACACCCCCTCTTTTGTTGCTTAAGGGGCATGACCAGCAGGCAGGTCTTCACTGCTCTTTTCTCTCTGTACCCCGGTTCTCCTTCGGGGGCTGGGGGGGACTGAGTGGATGCTCGCTGGGAGCTGACTCTCAAGGCTTCATCCCTCTTTGTTCACACGAGTGTCCTCTTAAGCCTCAGTTTCCCTGCCTGTTGAACATGGCGGATGTGCCTTCACAGCCTCCCCCCGGGGTGAGCAGGCCTTTGTGCAGGGGTAAGCAGGCCTTACCGCTGTTCATGTTTCCAGCTGGAGCCTCAGGGTGTCTAAACACAGCCTATTTTTAGTACCAGAATGAACCTCTGGTGAAGTGCTGCCAAGAACAGGGCGGGCAGGGCAAGCTGGCCTTGGGGAGGAAAAAACAAAGGTGGGGCCTCTCCCCCTCTCTGCCACCTCCCCTGGGCCTGGCGGGGCTTCCCTCTGGAACCCCTGGGGCAGGTGGGTCTGGCTGGAGCCCCTGAGTCGAGCAGGGGCTGCCCCTCAAGACCAGACCCGCTGACCCCATAAGCATCCAAGTTGGCCAGGAAAGAGCTACAGAGAAACTAGGGTTTGAGGTGCTTCTTCTTCACAGTTATGGGTCGGAGACCCCCATCTGCGAGCTTCCAAGAAACTGGGAACCCAGATCAAATGTCTTGGCTTAATAATAAAAAAGATCCGAAATCTCCGCTTTCACGGAGCCTGTGCCACGTGCCAGGGAACACCAAGCGCCTCGTTTCCACTGTGCCATGGCCGCCCGTGGGAAGCCTCTGAGGTGGGGCTCAACCTCTTTGCGCTTCATTTCCCTACTCCAGCACAGGAATAACAGTTCTTTCAGCCTAGGGTGGATGGAAGCACTAACACAGGGGTTATGAACTCTTATAAAAATTCATAGGACATATTTTGGGTTTGTTTGCCCAGCACCCCTTTTTCTGGTGGAAGGACCCCACTTTCCTTCTCAGCTCTATCGCTGGGGGCAAATGAAACCCCTCCCATATATGCTGCAGACATCGCCATGCCTGTCCCCTGACACATGTGACCAGGAATTGATGGTGCAGGGCAGGCACATGCGCTCCTGGGAATGAAATTCCCGGCTGCTCTATGTGAGCCCCCACGACTCCCCGAGAAATGCTGGTTTGTTTTCCAACACGGCTGTGGGGGCCACCCCCTCCGGGAACAGGTAAGCTTTCTGGGTGTTCCCGAAACCACGTCAACACTCAGTGTTGTCAGTCTTCTTCATTCTGTGCGTCACCAGCGTGGTGTGTGCCCCGCAGGGCCCCATCAAGCGCCCTTGACAGGGGCCGTGTAGAAGCGCCCCAGCTCCCTCCACAGGCTAGTCTGAGGCTGCACTTACATGGGAGCCCCTCAGCCCCCAGCCCCCAGCACTCCCTTCGTTGGCTTCTCCTTCCCCTCTCCCTCTTCCCCCCTCATGTGCTCCTCACCTTCTCAACGTGATGATCTCCACGACAGACCACGGCTTGCTCAACCGTTGCTTTATCACTAAACACGGGAGGTATTTCCAGCTTCCTGCCCTGTACGAGTAATGCTGGGCTAAACGCGCCAGCCTCCCAGAAGGCACCCGAGGGCCACTCAACCCCAAGAAAGCATAAGGATGAGTATGCCCCTTTCACAGAGGAGGACTCTGAGGCTCACAGGGGCTATTAAGCGACTTGCCGGAGCCGGCGGCTGGCGAGGAGCGGAGCGTGAGCTGCTCAAGTCTCAGGGTCGTGACGCAACGGTGCACCCCAAGTTGACACCCAGACAGCCAGACCCTCTCTTACTGCTATCTCTCAACATGGTAGCAGGCAGAATGAGGGGCACCCCCGGACCCCCAAACCTGCCTGCTCTAAGTGGGTTCTGCCATCCGCCGCATCAAGACTAAACATACTCTTGGTGTGTAAGCCTTCAAGAGACGAGGACGTTAACGCAATGAGTGTGCAATAAAGAGAAAGAAGAGAGTTAAAAATAGTTTCTAATTAAGCA
The DNA here is from genome assembly GCF_964194135.1 of Talpa europaea. Taxonomy (NCBI): domain Eukaryota; kingdom Metazoa; phylum Chordata; class Mammalia; order Eulipotyphla; family Talpidae; genus Talpa; species Talpa europaea. The sequence goes on along the minus strand of NC_140082.1, from coordinate 12,530,077 downwards.
CCCAACGTTCCCCTTCCCTCGCGGATAAATCCCAGCCAAACAGGGGTGGCCCACAGCAGGGCCACGGAGGCCCAAAAGCTTGTCCCAAGTCTAAGGCTCCTCCTGATGGGCCCCCAGGAAAGGGGTAGAAGGGCCAGGCAAGCCTGGGAGGAAAAGAGCAAAATCAAAATCCAAGTCGGACAAAAGCTGCCATTGTCAGCCTCTCCGCGGGGCTCTCACCCCGTCTCTGTCTCTTTCAAGTGTCTCCTTCCGTGTCCCCCAAGTCCCTGGTACAAGACCAAGCCCGAGAAAGCAAGCGCAGCTTCTTCGCTTGTCTCTCTGCTCCACGCGCCTCCTGGTCCTGGTCTTCCTTCCAAATCCTCTCCCGGCTGCTCCCCCCTTCCTTGGGAGGGGCAGGGAGCCTAGAACCTCGCCTTTCTGTGGGGCTTACACTGTTGCAAGTTGAATTCCAGCCTCAATGGAAGGACACTGGCGGATCTTGGAGGCCAGGAAGACAAGAAGTCTCAAACATTTCTTCTCCGGGTAGGTGGATGCCCGCACCCCTTTAACCAATGTTCCTTCTCATCCTCCTTGTTTCTGAACCAGCCATTAGGCAAGTGAAAGAGGTAAGGCAATAGCCTGAGAAATAGCACCCCAAATGCCAATCCTCTAAATCCCAAATTTTATTAACCTAAGGAAGAATTTTGCACCCCCACATGGTGATTGGACCACAACTCCCCACCCCGGTCCTCCTATGGTGAAATGACCCCGGTGTCCGTGAAGCGTGTGCCTCCAGCTTCAGGCCCTCCCTGCAACGCTGCAGGGGGCACTTTTGTGCATACGGATATAGCTGCTGGGTCAAATCCCCCAAGAGGGGTGACTCCAGGATTATGCTCATAATGTGTCCCAGGCACCCCCACTCCACAGACAAGCACCCCCACCACCTTCACCAGCCAGGAAGAGTCCCCAGAGCCCCAATGCTTGCTTCCCTCCCCTCCCCTCCCAGGGCAGGGGACTCGGCCACCACCACCCGGCGCTCACAGCTACCGGCAGTATCCATGTTCATTCATCTTTCCCAAAACTCAAGAAAATAAATGAGAAGGCAAAGTGCCATTAGCTTAATGGCCTTTAACACCCAGCCATCTGCCATGATGTAATTAAATAAAAAAATCAGAGGGAGCATATGGTGCCCATTATAAATAAATATCAAAATTTTGTTTCCCTGGATAACGACTCCAGTGCCTCTTGTTCCATGGGCAAACTTTATGGCCATCTTCACTTGTTCTGGAATCAGGCCGGCCACGGTGGGCAGGGAGGACGGCCAGGGAAGGATGGTCAGGTCGAGCCAGACTTTCCTGGTAGGACCCCCTCAGCCACGTGGTGGCTGTGCCATCTTCAGCAAGTGGCCTCTCTGAGACTCAGTTTCCTCACCTGCAAAATGGACCCAAGCCATTCCACCGTGCTGGGAGGGTACCTACTGTGTTTCCCATGCCTGGCACCCTTAGTATGCATGTCCGATATGATGTGTCAGACCTTGTTCCTCTTGTCTAATTCTTACACCAATTGTATGTGCAATGGCACGTATAGTTAGCCTATTTTACAGATGAGAAAACTGAGGATCAGACAGGTTACGTTACCTGCACAAGGTCACACAGCCACAAAGAGGTGGAACAGAGTTTGAATCCAGGTAATCTGGCTTCAGAGCTTTGCGCTTTTTTTTTTTTTTTCATTAAGGAAATTATTTCTCCTAAGATGACAACGGTTCTGCGACAGCAGCCCAGGGATGCATCAGACGGAATACACGAACATGCAGGGCAGCAGCAGGCCAGAGCTGTGACCTTCAGAAATGACCTCCAAAAATGGAACTATTTTCATTCATCAATATTATTTCCCTGAAAAAGACAGAAAGCTTTGGCTTCTAGAAGGGCTATTATTTAAACACTGCCAACAGCCACGAAGCTCCTCTAACTAAGAACCTGTTCTTTTCATCTATTTCCAAAACGACTTATTGATGGACAGGAGAAAGACATAAGATTATTCTTTGGGGAAGCGTCTTTCCCTCGTAGGGAGAGCTACTTTGTCAAGTGTTTAAGCCAAGGTCCCCAGCGCCAGCCGCGGCCCTGAGCGCGCAGGGGCACTGGGCCTGGGCGGGTCTGACACTCCTCCTGGGCTGGATGGGTGTAAAGGCAGGAGCAGCAGCCTGGGGTCCGGGCTTCCCCATCAAGGTGCGCTGTCATCTGAAAGCAGCTGGTGCTCCCGGTCATGCCTCGTTGTGCTAAAACAAACAAGATCACACGCTCTGGTTTTCTGAACAAAGGCTAAACGTGAGGAGGCCGGTCTCACCCTTGAGGGGTTCTGAGAGCAGGAGACAGCCAGAAGGGAGTGGGCACAAGCTCACAGTTCCACCCGCAAGCAGCGGCCCAAGGGGGGAGCTGAGACCTCCCAAGGTGGGGGTCCTCTCCATCTTGGGAGACTTTGGGTTTTTTTGTTTTAAGAGTTTATTTTAGGGTTGTTTGTTTGGGGGGTTTTTTGGTGATTTTTTTTTTAAATTTTATATATTTCTCACATCATTTTTCATGTTTGCACAATGTATGCATTTTCACCTTGGTTATAGTCCCCATACAATTCCCACCCGCCCTTGTTTTGGTCCTACTTCCTCTTCTCCCCAGGTAGTGTGTCTCTGGTTTATAGTTGCTTGTTGTGCCCATGTTTATAGCAGCACTGTTTACAATAGCTAAGCTATGGAAACAACCCAAATGCCCAAAAATAGATGACTGGATCAAGAAGATGTGGTACATATATACCATGGAATATTACTCAGCAATCAAAAAGATAAACACATGCAGTTGCAGCAACATGGATGGCGCTGGAAGGGATCATGCTCAGCAAAATAAGCCAGAAGAAAAAGAAAAATACTGGATGGTCTCACTCATAGCAGGAATCTAGAAAATCTAAATAAGGGACCAGGAAAAAGACTGTTTTAGTTTTTTATTTGCATAGAAGAACTGTGGTATAGATCAGGGGTGTGGGTAGGGGTGAGAGGACTCAGCAGAGACAGAGTACGGAGCAGAACAGGTGGATCTACTAAAATACACTGCTGAGGGGAGCAGTAGGCAAGACAGGAGATGTCTGCTGTGCCATCTGAGTCAGCTTTTTGATTGTCCATGAGGCTGCTATTCCCTTGGGCAAGAGTAAGGCACCAGGCTACAGCTTCTGAGTTGCTCCATCTGTATGGAGGCCTGGGGCAGTAGCCCCCAGGAGACAGCCAGCAGGAAAGGAACCCATGACCAGAGCCTTTTGGGAAGGACAGGTGTGGAGAGCTTGGGGGAGAGGAGCTTGGGGGAGAGGGGCGGTGGGCTCCTGGCTTCCAGAGGGCAGGTCCTCAGCATTGCCAGGGCTTGCTAAGGCTCAAGGGCAGGCAGCCTTGTACCCCAGGAAAGGAGTGCCTTTAGTGCCCAAGTGGTGTCCACACACATTTCCCCAGAACTCACTGCCAAGGTTGGCAGATCCCCCGCAGAGCCTATACCCTTTCCCCTGAGCTCAGCCCGATGTGAGTTTCTCAATGATGGTCATCTAGCCCCCAGCTTTGGTCAACTGAGCAAGCCCATTCCCTCCTCATGACAAGACCGTTTTCCTCGACTTCATCCCAGAGGAAGATGGAGACTCAATGAGTTGTCATGGTGATTGGTAACCACCCAGGGCAGATATGCAGGATGCATTTGGGAGAGTCAGTCATGCATGACCCCTACCCCCTGCTCCCAGGGGTTGACCCAGAGGCCACGTTTGTACCACATAACCCGGGCCCCTGGCACTGCTGGTGGACCGTAGGTGAGCTCAGGTATGAAAGTGGGCCATTCTTGCCCCCTGGAATATGGAGGTGGTATCTGAGATACTAGGGTCTCTGCTGGTATCTTGGACTAAGGACCTAGTATAACAGGGAAAGGGGAGGTTCTAGGTCCCTTATCTCACCCTAAGGAAGCAGGGAGCAGACGGAGGAGGAAGATTAAGAGGACCTGGAGGAGGTGCATGGAGCAGAGACAGGTGCAGAAGCCACGCTTGCTTCTGGGCCTTGGACTTACACCAGGGACTTGGGGGGACATGGAAGGAGACAGTTGAAAGAGACAGAGACGTGGGTGAGAGACCCTGAGGAGGCTGATAACGCAGCCTTTGTCTTGACTTGGGTTTTGATTTTGCTCTTTCCCTTCCAGACTTGCCTGGCCCCTTCTGCCCCTTTTCTGTGGGGCCCACCAGGTGGGGCCTTAGACTTGTGGCAAGTTTTGGGGCCTCAGAGGTTATGCTTTGTGCCACCTCTGTTTGGCAGAGCATTTACCCACAAGGGGATGGGTGACTTTGGGTGTTTCATGGGGAAACTTTTAAATTATATTGTTTCTCTTCTCTCTGTTGCACACTAATTCTATTTAAGTTCCTTTCCATTGAAGGGTAACGCAGTAGAGTATGTTTCATCTTGTTGAGCGGATGGCAGAATCCATTTAGAGTATGCAGGTTTGGGGGTTCTGGGGTGCCCCTCATCCTGCCCAATAACACTGCGATCTCAGGAGCTGTCACCACATGTCAAAAAAAAGTAAAAGTTAGTGTGGCGAGGAGAAGGCAGACTAGCAGAGGGGACATTCAGAGACAGAGCAGCCAAGAAAGTCTTGGGTTTCTAACTCTGGGAGGTCAAGTCCCCTCCTTCCAGGGTCACGGACAGGGAGAAACGAGGAGACATTTTCATACTGAGGTGCTGAGTACACACAAGGACTCAGGGCACGTCAGCGATAGTTAGTCTGCTAGTGTTAGGGGGAAAAGGATGTCCTAAAGCTAATTCCATACAGGCTTTGTGGATGCATTAAAGACTTTATTTCCCTATTTTCTCTCTGAGTTGCACATTTCCTCATTTCCCTTTCCCTTGTAAATAAACCTTTTACTAACCTTTTGTGTGTGCCTGTAGTGGAGTATTAACAAGTCCCTTTTAAGTGCAGGTGAGGACCCACAGCCAGGCAACCCGTTTTACATTGGGACTGCTCTGTAACACTAGGACAACCGGGCAAAATGAAACATCCCCTACCAGACGATTCCACAATCGCAGTCCTTTGTCTGTAATCCGAGTGGGTGGAAACTTAGGTCTACACCGAAAGCGGCATGTGGCTGTTTATTCCCAGTTGCCCAAACTTGGAAGTCACCAAGATGTCCTTGAGCAGGTGACTGGATAAATAAACGGGTCCATCCAGACAACAGAATAGTATGCGGTGCTTAAAAGAAATGAGCTATTCAGCCGCGAAAAGACAAAGAGGAACCTGTGTATCCCTAAGTGAGAGAAGTCAGTCTGAAAGGTTACTGTTTCCAACTAGATGACATCCTGGAAAAGGCAAACTATGGAGAAGAAAAGGCTCGGTGGGTTTGGGGTCAGGGGAGGGCTGAGGAAGCAAAGCCAGAGCAGCAAGGCCGCTCTGTGTATTGCAGGAGTGGACAGAGCTGTGGTCCTTCCATCCAGACTCACAGCAAGTACAAGATGAGAGGGAGGGCCTCCCTGGTGGTGCAAGGGGTTAAGCACTGCACTATGAAGCAATCGCAGCCTCTGCAGCACAAGTTCGATCCCTGGGCGGCCAGACCTCTCCTGCCTCACCCACTGCTCCCCTCAGCATTATATTTCAGTCTGCCTGTTCTGTTCCCTACTCTGTCTCTGGTGAATCCTCTCACACCCCCGCCCCCCCATCTCTGGCCTTTACCCCAGCTCTTGTATGCATAAATAAATCAATCTTAAAAAAAAAAAAAAAGATGCGAGGGAGCCTAATGGAAACTATGGCTTCTGGAAGCTATGGCTTCGGGTGATCACCCTGTGTCATGCAGATCATCCATTGTGATAAATATCCCTGTCTAACGGGGAGGAGGGTAGACCAGGAGGCTGTGATTGTGGCGGGGCAAGGGAGAATATGGGAAATCTCTGTACTTTTTGTTGGGAACCTAAAACTGCTCTAAAAAGCAGTCTGTTTCAGAAACGGGGAGGCAACCTGTATACTTCAAAAGGCAGGGAGTAGATTTCAGTGACCCACACAAACTCGGGCAGGGGGAAGGGGCTGGGTTGCAGGAAGGTGGGGGGGAGAGGGGGAGGGGTGGGCAGGAGGGTAAGTGAAATAACAGATCCCCTTCTCTGGTGGCTTGATGAAAGGGACCCAAGGCACCGGTCACCCAATCTACTGGCAGGCAGCTGGCAGCCCCCTCTGAGCCCCGATCATTTTCCTCCCCAAGAGGGATGTCTAAAGAAAGCCCCCAAATCCCTATCATTAAACCATCTGGAGTCATCGCTCTCCTCTGGGAGCTGCCATGTTGAGGGTCAATTAGTGCATATTTGCATAGAATTCCTTAATAGGCTGCTAATTGTCTGGGGAGATAATGGACGGCTCTGCTGGTTCTGGGCAGAATGTTTACCCACAGGGCAGACCCGCAGGGGGTGGCAGAGAGGGGTGGTAGGAGGCAGGGAGATGAAAGGATGGGGTGGGATGGAGGGAATGGAATGGACCATTGCAGACTCAGGACTCACCCGCTGTGGGGAAAGCATTACTCTGTGAACCTTTTGTTTACGTGTGAGTGTGTGTGTGTATGTGTATGTGTGTGTGTGTGCGCGCGCGCGCGTGCGCTGGTCCCAATGTAGAGTGCATTTCTCACTGTGGGTCCATTTGCATCACCTAGTGACAGAGAGATGGAGCCACAGCTGCTCCGGGCTGGGTGACCCCAGAAGGGGCACCAGGAAGAAGCTGAGCCCTGAAGTCTGGGGAGATCCGGAGCCAGGGTGCCCCAGGCAGAGGTGGCTCAGCGCTAGAGATCTGGGGAAGGAGCTGGCAAGGGTCAGGGTCAGTGTGCACAGAGTGGCGCTGGGTACAGTGGACCCCAGCCTGCAGCGCCCTGTGTATTCTGCTCAGGGCCGTGTCTGCACTGCAGTGTGACCTTCGTGTCCAAGGGGGATGGAGGAGGAAGCCCTAACAACTCTGCCAGTCCCAGCAGCCAGGTGTCAGTGGCTCTCGGGAGGCTGAGCTAGGATCTAGAAGTATTTGTCAGTTGGTGGAGCTGAGAACAGGCTGCGGTCTGGATCCACAGCAGGGGCCGGTGGAAGCTCTAGAATTTCTTTCTGGGTATGGTTCAGGGGCAAAATCTGGCTGGAAGAGCAGACTCAATTCTGCAGGACACTTGGATGAGGTGAGGTCATCCCCTTCAGGGGGTGGCCAGACTATATCACCTGTACTGGCCTGTTTTTGTAGGTTCGAGAACTAAGAATGGCTTTTATATACTTCAAAAATCATGAAGAAGGAGGATGAGGAAGAGATGGTGGGGGAGGAGCAGAGGGGAAGAATAAGGAGGAGGGAGAGCAGGAGGAAGAAGACCATGACCCTGGCACCCAGAATCTTAAATACCGAGTTTGCCCCCCTGGATCTTTATCCGCAGTGGAGGCTGCCGGAGATTGCAGGGAGAGGGCTTAGGTCCTTGAGGAGGGTCCTTGACCATCCCAGAGCTTAAGACCATCCTCTGGCCTCCCTGCTCCTTCCCAGGGCCAGGGACAAAGAGCCAGCATGGACCTGGGGATCCTTGATCCAGCAAAAATTCCCCTTTAAAGGGGAAACCGAGGTCCAGGGACCCTCCAGCTAACCGCCCCGTGAAATGCCCTGCATGGAACTGGGCCCAAGCCGGCTTCAGGAAGCTTTAGCTATCGCTATTGTCATCCCTACTGTTACCTCAGAGAATCGTTGCGTTCAAAGGGCCTTGGAAACCAGCACAAGCCTGCTACTTCACGAAGGGGGAACCAGGGCTCAGAGAGGCTGAGAGTGGCACAGGGTCCACCGCCAGGCCCAGCCCGGGGTCCCAGGGCACAGGATGCTCTTTCCTCAGGAGCCAACACCTCCCAACCCAGCAAGCAAAGCGCCCCTTGCCGGCTCCCCAGGGACTGCGGAGGATTAAACTCTCATTTAGGTGTGTGACAGCTCCCATTAGCCACTCTGTCCCCAGAGGGATTTTCCACCAGGAGTTTCCCCAGCAAGAACCTCGGAGCCCACCCCCAGATGGCCCAAGCCCGTCAGCGCGTGTGTGTTTGTGTGTATGTTTGTGTATGTGTTTGCATGTACACATGTGTTTGTGTGTCTGTGTGTCTGTGTTTGTGTGTCTGCGTGTGTACGTGTGTGGGCATGTGTGTTCCCTGTGCCCCCTACACAGATTCAAGTTCTTTTCCCTCATGGAGCAGCCAGAGCCATGGAGGGGCTTCCAGTCCCTGCAGGGGCACAGGCAGGACTAAGAAGTGGGCTCATAGCCCGTCAGAGCTGAGGGAGGACCCTTCATAATGCCCAGGCCAGGTTCCTCATTGATGGACAGGGAAACTGAGGCCTGAAGGGGGAGATAGAGGGACTCCCCATGGTCATCCAGGGGTTCTAGCCAGACTCAGGTTCCTGGACTGGGGCCACAAGCCCTGGCGCCCCTCTGGGAAAGCAGGAAAGGGATGAACTGCCATCTGTTGCTTGCTGCTGTGCGCCGGCCCTTCCCCGCACACGGTGTCATCACCCTCCTAGTGGCGCTCTCTGGCCAGGTGGATTTAGTCTCACTCTACAGGTGAGGCAGTTGAGGCTGAGAGAGCAGCCAACTTGCTAGAAGGCAGAGGTGGCAGGTGGCAGAGCAAGGGCCAAATCCAGGCCTGCCCAGCTCCAGAACTTCACCATAACTTCTGTGGGCCTTCACCTCCTGCAGCAGTGCCATCCCCTGACCTCTGACCTCCCAGCCTCTTCTCTGCAGGGTGGGGTGATCCCCAGGGAGTCTGCTTAGCAAGCCGGTACCCTGCTCGAGACCCCTCCACGGGGGTAAAGGAATGAAGCCCTTCTAGAAGGTATAGGGGTCCCCAGGCCTATGTGGAACCTTCACTGTGTCCTTCAATGGCCCAAAGAGATGGCATCCTCCCCCCAGGGCCACCACTGCCATAAATGGTTCGACACCTTGGCCCCTTGGGTCTCCTTTGGGCCCCCTTCTGGATTCCTGGTAAAAGGTGGCACTGACCACACACATGCTCAGGCCAATAGAGACACATGAATGAACACGTCACCCTCTCCCGTCTCCTTGTCTGTCCCCACCCAGCACACGCGGGGATCCTTCAGCCCTATTCGCAGACGAGAACCAGCAGCCGCCGCAGCCGCCCAAGACACACACAGTGTGGCCAGCATGGCCAGAAACCCAAGCTTCTCATTCTACCCCAACAGCATTTCTTATCCATGGGGATTGTGAAAAGAATAAACGAGCACTTGTCTTCAAAAGTCTAGACCAGGGTTTCACAACCCAGCACCACTGACTTTTGGAACTGGATCATTCTTCGTGGTCAGGAGGGCAGCAAGCTGCCCTATGCATTGCAGGATGCCTGACAGCATCCCCGACCTCCACCCAGCGGGTGCCAGCACCGCCTCCCCCCACACAGAGCCAGACACTGAAGAACAGCTCGAGGCTTTGTTCTAGACCTCGCCTTTGTGACGAAACAGAAGCGTGGCCAGAAGGCTGCTCCTGGAGATTCTGACTCCAGATGGAATGGCGATGGAGTGCCTGATTCTAGAGCTCTATTCTGGATTTTCCCTTAATGCACTATAGGATTCTCCCGTGGAGTTGCACATGAAGATTCCCAATTTCTAGAATTTACCAGGTCTATTTCAGTGTTGGCGGGTTCTCTGACTCTGAAATTCTGAGCTCCTAAGATTCCATCTCCTGTTGTGTCGAGGTGGCTGCTCTCCCAGGAGACAGCCATGCCTCACCGCCTTCCAGTGACCAGGATGAAAGACACGCCCATGAATTATATATTTCAAGTCATCTCTAAATGGCCCAGCAATTACGGAATGCCAGGGGTCAGCTACCAGGGGAAAGAAGCGCCTCTTCAGCAGAGAGAAACAGCTGGATGGAAGCACACCAATAGACATCCAGATGTTACCGCTTGCATGAGCTTTACGGGCAATTTTTTTTTCTTTTTGCCTAACTGTATTTTCTTTTTCCACAATTGGCTGTGGGTTAAAGAAGGGAGAAGGTGAGGGAGCCACTCACCCTCTAAGTCACAGCCCTGTGATCTATGGAGTCGGAGGGCGTGGGGACCACGCTTGGGTTCTTGAGAGATTTAGCACAAGTGATGCATGTAAAATGCTTAGCTCAGGGCCAGGCCTGTCTGTGGGTCTCACCCCATCACACCCGCTATTCTCTTTGCGTTTGAGTCAGTGCAGGGGGCCAGAGAAAGACGAAAGCACGTGGGTTCTAGAATGTGTTCAAGTCACCCGTTCAGCTATCACTTCATATCCAGACTTCAGGGAGACCTCTGTTCCTGTTGGGAACCTCCATTTTCCCAAGGTGTAAAATGGGCACAAACATGCCAGTCCTCAAGGTCCCAACGGGCATCTGGCTCTGCAGTCCATGCTGCACTATTATTACCCAGCCCAGGGCTGGCAGGCACAGTGCCCCCCTCCTAGCCCTGTCCAGGTGGGCGGGACTAGGACTGAACTTGGACCTGCATCTCATCCCTCACTCATCAGCAATTCTGAAAGCCAGGCCGCCGGCCCCAGCATTAATAGGTCGTTGCCTTCGTGATGTCTTTAAATTTAGATGAACACTCTGCACGCAAAGACGCCTCCACCCACGCACCCCCAGGAATAAATCCAGGAATAAGGAGTGGGAGGGAGGGAGGTCTGTCTCCAGGGAAGAGGGAGGCAGGGGAGCCGGCTTGGAGGCTTCTCTCCGAGGGCACAGGATCCTCGACGCCTAGAGGCGACCTGCGTGGTCCCTGTCCCAATCCTGGTTGAAGGTTCTGCTGGCACTACCTCGAAATTCTTAATAATTCTTGAACATGGGGCATTTTCATTTTGCACAGACCCTGCAAATGAGGGTCCTGGGGGGCTGAGGGTCAGAGGGGGCTCATGTGAAAGCCCCTCTCCTCCAGTGCAGAGCACGCAGGAGAGACTCAAACCTAGGCTTTCACTTCCCTTCCCACCCACCTTTCCAGGTCCTTGTGTGCGCACGCGGGTTTCCCTCTCCATGACTCCAGACTGCTCTGTCAGGCGCAAGGCCAAAGCTACCTTACATTTTCTTCCAGCTCTTACCTACTGCCCCACCCACTCATCCTACAATTCATTCCCTCATTCATTCATCTCACAAATATTTGCTGAGAACCAGCCACCTGCCAAGCTGAGCTGTGCCCCTTTGTCCTGGCCTCAGCCAAGCAACCTACCCACGGTGAGCATTTATCCCGCACAAACTTCATAAATGCCCCATCTCTGGAGAAAATGTCTTTCCTCACCTCAAAACACCTCTGCTCCCACCAGCAGGCACCCCGTGTCCTCTCCCACCCCCGGGCTGGGGGTGCAGCATGTTTTACTTTACTTAGCATCGTGGTGCCAGGTGCACACCTGTTGCATGCCAGGTGCAGCAGACACACCCCTTAGGAAGGTGTGGCCTCTCATCAGTGTGATGACCCCATATTTTTTAACTTTTAAACTCTCAGGGTCCATGTTGGTTTCAAGCACTCACAATGGCACTGTCATTTGTGGGACTCCCAGACCTTGATATATCCCATTCCTAATGTTCACCATGACTTTGGAAGGTGGGTGCCATTCTCCCCAATATACGGATGAGAAACTGAGGCTCAGACACATCAGGGCAATTGTGTTCAAAGCCACAGCTCACACATCCAGAACTGTGTGACCCCAAGGGCTGTTAAGGACACTGCTGCCTCTTGCATAGAAGTTTGATCCCCAAAGGGCACATGAGCTCTGGGGGCTGGGAGTGCCTGACTTAGATAGAGTCTTTCTTCCCTCTCTGTTGACTCATTGCATCATCCAGCCAGTTCCTGTTAAGCGTCTGGAGCACACCATTCCCGAAGGCATCCCAAGTGCAAAGGCCAGCTCCACCAGGCAACAGGGAGCCTTTTCTGTATCTTCACTCAGCAGGCTGGCCCCCGAGGTGTCCCGCATCAGTGAAAGGAAGACATCAAGTCAGAGAAAGCCATCATCCCCAAGATGCCTGGCGCTGAAGGTCTCCTGTGGGACTGAAGGCAACCTTTCCATCTGATTCAGTGAGACTACGCAAGGTGGTCCTCAGGAGGGTGCAAAGCATGCCGGGGAATCCTCTGGAGGTGCTGAGGCTCACGCCAGAGTTCCTGCTTCAGCAGCTCTGGGGTGGGGTCTGAAAATGTGCATTTCTGACAGGCTTCCAGGTGAGGCTGCTGCTGTGAGCCCAGGAATCAAACTTCAACAACATCTAAGTGATTAGAGCTGCTCGCATTATAGGAGGTCTGGAGAAACTGGGGTCTGACCCTGCGGCAGGGAGCATAGCCCCGGGGGACAAGCACACCTCCATTTGAGTCCCAGGCTTGCCAGCTAGACACATGAGACTCAAGGGATTGGAAGAGCCTTTCTGAGCCTCAGTTTCCACATGGCAAGTGGACAGTACCTCCCTGGGTGGGTGCCGTGAGCACAATGAGGGCTCCCGTGGTTGTACTCAGAGTGCTTTCTCTGCGCTTCAGGGGACTCTATCCATATGGCTGGTGCTGGCATCAGAAGAAAAAATTTGGACAGAGACACAGACGGGGAAGGAGCTGTCAAGACACAAGGAGACCACCTGGACCAGCCCAGGACAGAGACCAGGAGCAAATGCTTCCCCAGGCCCTCAGAAGGAACAAACCTGCCGATACCTCCTTTAAGATTTCATTTCCAGACCTGTGAGACAATAAATCTCTGTTTAAGCCACTAGAGCATCTCAGGTCTTTTTTGCAAGAGACTTTGCATACGGTGTAGCGAAAAAGCGCACATCTTAAGGACACAGATCAATGGACTCTCACCTGCATACTCACTCATGTCACCTCACCCAGATCAAGACAGAGAGGCTCCCTCACGCTGCCCCCCGCCCCCGCCAACCCCGCTCCTCTGCGGCAAACAGGTCTCGCTTCTATCACGCAGAGCAGTTTGACACGTTCTCGAGTCATACAAGTGGCCGAATAATATTGAACAGAGGAAACGAGCCCTTTATATTTAAGCTCACTTGATGCTTGTAAAAAGAAAGAAAGAAAGAAAGAAAGAAAGAAAGAAAGAAAGAAAGAAAGAAAGAAAGAAAGAAAGAAAGAAAGAAAGAAAGAAAGAAAGAAAGAAAGAAAGAAAGAAAGAAAGAAAGAAAGAAAGAAAGAAAGAAAGAAAGAAAGAAAGAAAGAAAGAAAGAAAGAAAGAAAGAGACACGAGTCCATTGCATAGAGGAGGAGTCAGAGTCTCCAGAGAGGTTCAGTAACTTGCCTGAGGTCCCACAGCTAGGGTGTGGGTGGCAGAGCCAGGAGGTAACCTGTACTTACTGCTTTTATAGTCCTCAGTGTGTGCCCAGTAAATGCAGTCAGAGTGACCCTGCCCAGCCAGGTACATGACACATGCACTGCCTTATACACACATGCACCCTGTAGTATTGCAGCAGTGCACACTAACAGCTCTCCCCGCTTACAGGGAAAACTGAGGCTCAGGGCAATGGAGATGTGCATGCCAGGTCACGGGGCTGGGAAGTGGCAGCACTGGGATGGAGCGCTAGTAGCTGCTTACAGATGTCACGCACTCGAGCACCGACTTCGCCTGTCGTCAGCCAGCTCCTGGGAATCAGCAGTGCTGGAACCGCGGAACCCAACAGCCCGTGCTTTCACTGGACCACAGGCGATACCACAGCAAACTCTCCAGAGACACAAATATCTAACCCAACAATACAAGTGCAGGAGAGTGTGCAGGACAAGTGGGCCACGCATCCTGGGGGGAGCAATGCCGAAGGGCAGACAGCCATCGTGGAAAGCAGTCTGAGGGTTTCTTAGAAAAAGAAACATCCACTTACATTAGGGCGCAATAATTCCCCTCCTAGATATTTACTCAAGAGGAACGAGAGCCCAGGCTTGGGCGGAAACATGGACACACGTGTTCACAGCGGCTTCATTGGCAATTGCCCCAAACAAAACCACCGAAATGCTCTTCAAAGGCAAATGGACAAACTGGTAAATCTCCCCAAGGGAGCACGACTCAACTTCAGAAGGGATGACTACGGACAACAGCATTGCTGAATCTCAGAGGCGTTACCCCGAGTAAAAGAAGCCAGACTCAAAAGGCGCCATGATTCCATTGATATGACATTCTGGAAAAGGCCAAATGCAAACAGATCACTGGTGGCCAGGGGAGAGGCAGGGGGAGTGGGGAGGAATTTTTCAGAGTGAGCTGCTTTATATCCTGATGCTAGTGGTGGTTATACGGCCGACTGCATTTGTTAAAACTTGCAGAACTATAAACTACAATGGGTGAATTTTACTGTGAATAATGATGCTCAATAACAACAAAAAAATTTAAGCTAAAACCCACTGTGCTTTTTTTCCTGCTAGGCCGGCTGAGCCCCAAAAGAAGAGAGACCTCCAAGACAATCCACACCTGCTCACTTCTCACAGGGTGGGGGATGCTCACCTGGAGGGCAGAGATGGCACAGGCCAGGTTGGGCTCCTGGCGCACCTGGGCTCCCACATGACCCTGCTCTCTCTGCCTGCTCTGCTCCAAGTGCAGTAGCACGCGTGAGTGCTTATTTTTGCTCTGAGAAGTACCAGCCACCGGGTACTTTCACCGCAGGCAGCCGCCACCCCCTGCTGTGTTTACATAAAAACACTTTTGCACAGGATTTTGTTTTTACATTTGCCTCAGCTGGCCTGGATTCTATTAAACACAGGGAGGGCTGATGATTGGGCTGGAAGCAGCTGATGGGAGAGGCAGACTGGAGGACTGCTCGGCGCGTGCTCCCTCCCAGCCCCCTGGAACTCCGGGGTTCTGTGCAGAGGAGACTGAAGTGCTCGCTCATGCAGGAACCAGCATCTCCCAGCCTTGGCTCTACTGCATTGGTGGGGAGACGACTGGCTGTCCAGGGGCGCTGTCTTACGCAGTGCGGGATGTTTGAAGCGTGCCTTCCAGCATCTACCAGTGGTGACAATCACAATGTCTCTGTCTCCTGGGAGATACCCCCCATTAAAGACCACTAGCACCCCAATTCAGCTCAGCCATCTCTCTTGGGGGCGGGCCTTCCAAAACCCAACTGAGGAGAGAGCTGCATCCCGGCTCTCCCCACGCGCCCGTGCATCCCAGTTCCAGAGGCTCCGTGAGGCTGTGCGGCAGCGAAGGCCGACAGTCACTGGCTACCCACGGTCTTGGAGGACACTGCCCAGCCATCAGACTCTGGTTGCGTGCGTGGACCTGTGCCATGTGCCAGGCTGTTCCACATCACCCTATCCAGCCCCGGTCTCAAGGCCCACCGCGATCCCCATTTTATAGATGAGGAAACCAAGACACCCCTCGTGGGTGGTGGAGTCGGGATTGCGCTGAGAACTGTCTGTCGCCAGAGCCCAGTCTAATTACATACTCTGCTTAGGGCAGCTGCAGCCTTAAGTATTTTTTAAGGACAAGATGGGGAATAAATAGTGACAAAGAGTCTCTCCTTCCCCAAACTCCACTCGGCCTCACCCTGAACTCCTTTCCAAGTAGGTGTCTCCGCGTTGTCCAAATTTAGCATGAATTCTGCTAAGTCAGCGCAACCAGAACCACCCCCCACCCTCCAATTCTCATCACGCCTGATATCTAATAGGGCTCTTGCTCCCCTGCGCGTCCCCCCACCCCCACGGCCACGCCCCAGCCCCGGGGGCTGTGATCACCCGGCCTGCCTTCAACAAGACTCCTGCTAGGACAGAGGAGCCCGGACCCGCCCCCACCCACCCCCGTGTTTCCTCCCAGTAATTTTCCATTCACTCACCCCGCCCCGCTCCTGGTTATAAATTCCCACTTGCCCACGCTGCATTCAGAGCTGAACCCCCTTCTATATTCATGTCGCTTTTCTTCTATTGCCACATAAGCCTCAATACAATCTAGGTTTCGCCACTTTACTGCCCAGCTCTGGTGGGTCTGTAACTTCAGCTCCAGACACACGGGTCTGGGCACCCGGGGATGGGATGCGCTCGCAAAGCAGAGAAACTACCAAGATTCACACCATAAGGAGTGGGGACTTTGGTGCAGGAAAAACTGGCACCCAAATCCCTCCTGACCACTTCCATCTCTCTGAAACTGGGCACGGGATAGGGCCTGAGTTCTTCCATCTGTAAAATGGGGACATTGCAAAAATAAAGCACAGAGTTTTCATAAAGATTCAACCGGCTAACGCTTTGCAGTACTGTCTTCCTGAGGCGGCCCAGAACATGGCCCGTGCAATACATTTTGGTTGGATGGAGACAGGTGAAAAAGGCTTTGGGGAGAATGCCCCAGATAAGGTGGAAACAGAGACAGAGGTAAGTTTTTGTCTTACCAGCAAGGCAGGGGTATTTGAACCCCAGACAGTCTGTAAAACACACACACACACACACACACACAGCTGCTTTGCTCTTCCTCAATGGCCTCCTGCCCTCAGATCGGACCATAATAAAGACCCCCCCTCCATGCATGTTGGCCAATGATGGACTGCCAGGTTGGGTTAGAGGCTGCGTGGGGCCCTCAAAGGAAGGCTGTGACCCCCTGGAAACTGCAGAGTCCAAGTCAGCATCCCCTGACCCCTTTCTCAACAGCAGATCAAACACAGGTGACTCTGACCTGGCCTCCGCAGAGCCTGCCCTTGTGCAGCCAAGAAGAGGTAGCCCTGTCCCTCCCTCCCAAGTGAAAGGAGGGACAGGATAAAGGTGCAGGTGGGGGGGGGGGCGGGGGGGTGTCCTCTGGGCTATCAGCCATGGAAGGTTCTGCTGCTTCGTGTTAATTCAAGAGCATCCACGTCTCCTGCTGAGCAGCTGAAGAGCTCTCTGGAGCCTCTTTTCAACTGAAAACAGTAATTTGCAAGAGCTCACAATGCCAGGAGCAGCCCGGATGGCGCAGTTGAACCACAGCCGCAGCCCCGAGCCTGTGGGGCCACTTCAAGCTTCTAAGGGCTGGTGGGAGGGTCTGGGGCAGAGGGAGGAGGGCACAGCCCACCGCTGCTCCCAGGATGAGCTGTGCTTTTACAGTAAAGGGCGGCCCTGGTGTCAGCCTGGTGTGTCTGCTGCCTAGGGCTGCGGCAGCAAATTACCCAAACTGGGTGACTTCAAACAGCAGAAATGTCTCTTCTCCCAGTGCCGGAGTTCAGAAGTCCAAAGTCAAGGTGTCCATGGGGTTGGTTCCTTCTGGAGGCTGTGAGGGAGAATCTGCTCCAGGTCTGGTCTCCCTTGATCCTGGGGGTTGCAGCAACCCCTGGTTTTCTGTGGCACGTGGATGCTTCCGCCCAGTCTCTGCCTCTGTCTTCACGAGCATTCCTTGTGTGTCTCTGCACTTCTGTTTTCTCTAAAGAACACCAAAGGACTAGATTCCAGCATGACCTCATCTTAACTAGTTATACTTATTTCCAAATAAGGTCCATTTCTGAGGCTTCTGATGGATGGGAATTTTTTTTGGGAAACACTGTCCAGTCTGGTAGAGAGTGTACTGAATTCTACTTCTTCCACCTGCCGTTGTGTGATTGTAAACAAGTGACTTAACCTCTCTGAATCCTGCTTCCTCAACTTCAAATAAGGAAACTATTTTAGAAGATCTTATAATGAATGACAAGGTTATTGTGATGATTAAGTCTGATGACACAATATATCAAGTGGTTTTGTGCTCACCTGATCACCCGCCACCTACTTGCTGTGTGACCTTGGACAGATTACCTAACCTCTCTGATCATCTGATCCTTGTGTCTAATTTGAAGAGATTGAAAGATACCACAGGCCTCCTCCTCTTCTTCTCCTAGTCTAAACTCATAAAGGTCCCTTAACTCATAAGGGGTTGATGGGATGTCTTAGGATATCTGAAACCCTGGAAATCATACACTATCCTCAACAATGGTGCAACTCTGTGCTTTTGGACTAGAATTGGACTGACTCATCGCTAGAGCTCATTCTTCCTCCAGAACAGCAGAATTCCTGCTCCATAGCAATCAGTGTCTCTGATAGTTTCTTTTTAATTTGGTGGGAAAAGAAAGGCATTCTTACTGAGAGTCATGTGCTTTGTTTGAGAAACAGAAATTGTTGCAAACAGCAGGGAGGAATAATAAGGCAGTTATGGGGGCTGGAGTGGTTGGGGCTCCCTTAGGTCAGTTGATGTCAGCTAACAATAAATAGCAACAATAGCTCTCAGTTGGGGTGCCAGACATTGTCTTCACTGTGCATGCCATCTCTCATGTACCCACAAAACAACCCTCTAGACAGCTACCCTTGCTACCCTTATTTTACAGGTGAGGAAACCGAGCCTAGGGAGGGGAAGTGAATTGCCCCAAGGTCCATTGCTTTTTGGTGGCTCACAGGGGATTTGGAATCAGGACTGTTTGACTCCAGGGCTGAACCTCCTCAGCAAGCTGCTAGATGACCTCAGCTGATTGTAAACTCTACAGCAGAGAAACAGAAACACAGTAGAGTCAGAGGCACAGCTTAAAGGATTTGAGTAGCCACATTTAAAAAAGGGAAATAAACCAGGTGAAATTAGTTTTAACAATAGCAATTAATAGGAAATAATTGTCCTTTCAACACGAAGTGAATATTAAACATTATTATTTATGAGCTATTTCACATTCTTTTATCTATCAGAATTTAAAGCTAGCGTGTATTTTACACTGACAGCACCCTTTAATTTGAACTAGTCTCATTTCAAGGGTTCGGTAGTCACATGTGGCTAGTGGTCACCATAGTGGATGGCATAGCCTGGGAGATCTGACAGATTTGCAGACATCAGAAAACTATCTAGAATCTCCTGACTCAAAGCAGCTCCATCAATACTGCTCTGCGGCCTCCTTACATAAGAAGTGAGGCATCTGAACACCTTGCCTCTCTGGCATGCAGACTTGTACCAAGTGACTTATTCCTTGTGCCCAGGAGCTCCAGCTTCTTCCTGCCCCCATCACCATGGGGGGCTCCAGGCCACCCCAGCCTAGGACCCTGCAGAGGCTGATGGAGCCCAGCTAGCTTGAGGGCTGATCTCTCTGATGTGGTGCTCTGAGCCCTGCCTTAGCCTGGGACTTCACGAATCAGAAACATCTCCCCTACCCCCAGCCCCGCTGGAGATGACTAAAGGAGCTTCTACAAGCCTTTGGGACTGAGACTCCAAGTGTGGCTTTGAACTCCAGCTCAGCCATTCCTAGCCGGGAGAATCTGCCCACAGTTCTGCCAAACCAGGGTCCTTATAATACTTCCCTCTTCACAGGAGCCTCCAGCGATGAGCCATAAGAATCACTTCTTACTCTTGAACACTTACGTGAAGGCAACTACTGAGTATGTTAGAGAAGTGCTATTTTTGTACCCATTTTATGGGTAGGGAAACCAAGACAAGATAGAACAACTTGCCCAGCATTATACAACCCACAAATGAGAGAGTCAATGATAAATGGCCCTTCCTCATAGGGTGGTTGTGTGACAAATAAACTAGCAAGTTAAATTAAAGCATTTAGAAGACTATGGGTCATGTAGTGCCAGCTCAGCTCATGTGTTTGCTGTCATCACCACACCATCATTCCCACCATCATCACAACCACCACCATCTTCACCACCACAACCATTGTCACCATCTTCTGCCCCTCCATGTGTGCTCGGGGGGCCAAGCACAGTGCCCGGCACAGAGTTGCCAGCCTCCCTTGCCAAGTTTTTTAATATAGTTAAGCAATACCTTATGTTAAATTCAACCGATAACACGTACAAATAAAAGTGAGGCTGAAAGATGGTCCTTTTTTGGAGCACACACACACTCCACTCCTACACCCAGGACATTTTCTTTGGCCAAAGAACAGTGCAAGCCTGCATCTTAGAGCTTGCCTCCAGGAAGAGAAAAACAAGTCACCCACCACAGGACCCAAGGAGTTTATTTTCTCCTTCCCAGTTCAAGAAGGCTCAAGGAGAAAAGCCCCCATCTTGGCTTCGTGGCCACCCATGAGGGCTGCCACCAAACACCAAATGAAATAATCTCCCTCCGGTCTTTCGTGGGCTGCTCAAACACAGGGGCCTTGTTGGGCGCTTTATTTATTGTTAGTACGACTGCCAAGTGAGTTTACATAGCGTCACCGCCCGTCCAGGCCTGGGCAGAGCGAAAGCCGTGCTTCCTCTCATCCAGAAAGCTGGTCTCTGTGATTACTACATTCCTCCATCCCTGACCCTGCGAAACCTTCCAGCCCAGAGTCCTCACCCACCCCCCAGGCCCTCCACCCTGTTATTCTAATTAACTCTTTACAGCCAGAGATACCATAGTGACCATGGATGTGTGTGGATGTCTGCATGCTCAGGTGTTCCTGAACTTCAAGTTTCTGGGTGGGTGGATAGTAGAGAGAGTGGAATTTTCAAAGAAGGGAGGTAATCTGAGCACCTCTCAAAACATCCCCCCAATCCCAGTACACACTGGTCCTGCAAATTGACATTTCTGGAGAGGACTTAGCTGTGCATTTCTGGGCTCTCAATAGAGTTGGGGGAATTCCTGAGAACATGCTGGACTGGGGCATTTATTTCAACAAGTTTTATAGTTTTATTGATCATCTGCTCTCTGCCAGCCAGTGTGCTAGGTAATGAGATGAAGGAGAGAATCACACACAACGCCAGCTTTGTATGTCTTGTGATACTCCGCGGTAAGAGATTGGAAGCTGGACTTCACCGGCTAGATGGTTTATCTGCATTTCAGACTCACCATTCTTTTAAACTAACATTTACTAAGCCAAACCCTGTGTTAAAGGCTTACAAAAGTTACCCAACCAAGGCAAGAGAGGTTCTACTCCCATTACTACTATGATAGATGAGAAAACTGAGGCACAGGGAGGTTGATAAACTTACCCCAAGTCATTTATCCAGAGTGGGGGTTAGGGGGGAGGGGGAACTGGGACTTGAATCCCGGATGGAGCCTTAGGCCACAGAAGCACAGGGGAGAGAATCCCACCCAATCTTGAGGTGAGAAGTCAGGTTTCACCTGGGACACAGGTAGGGGGACCTGGGGGGGCCAGGAGACATGGGGATAGTGACCCAGGAGGGTGAGTGATTTACTTGGGAGCTCCAGTGAAGTTTCATCTGCCTCCAGGCCCACATTTCTGTCCCTTTTTTATACCCCTGACTTTGTGAGTCCTGCTCTCTAACCAGCTAAGCTAAACCAGGGCTCAGTGGGAGCCTGAAATAGCTCCGGCTCCCAGGCAAAATTAGTATTGAGTCAATCTTGCGGCATTCATCGCTCCAACTCCAACCTTGTTATTTTCAGGCAACTCAGCTTCTGGAATGAATGGGGGGGTTGGGAGGGTTGGCATGGAGGTACTCCTTTCATATTGTTGCATGGCTAGGTTTCTACTGGAAAATCTGTCATTTCTTTGAGAAAGATGTCAAGACATTAGCTGATTGCTGCTCCAGTATCCTTGTAGGCCTCACTCCCTTCTGCCAGCATCAGTACGCTAAAGAGTCCACATTTCCCGCCTCGGTATGGTTTGAGTAGGGCTGACCCCACATTCAGCTCCAAAAATGGGTCCTGATTGGCCTGAGCACAACCCATCTCCCACTCCCACCACAGTGGTTGGTTATGTGGATCATCTAAGCAGACCAATGAGACTGTCTGGGTGAGAGCAGTTCTAGTTTCTTACAGAATGGACATCTAGGAAGAGTGAGCTGGTGTTCCTGGGGATACCTTGCAACTATGAGGACATCCAAAGATCAGAGAAGGGTGGAGATGCAGAGAAACTAAGATTTGTTGGTTTGTCTTTGAACCTGGATCAAGCCACACCTGAAACAAGATCCTGTGGATCTTGATGTCTGTGAACCCAAATTAATTATTGTATTTTTGCCATTTTCAACATAAAAAAGTTTTATCTGCATTAGAGCTGTTGTAGGATTCCCACTGAAGTTTGTGCATTTTGGCAGTATGAGGTATGGGGAAGTAGAAATCTGGAACTTAAGTTGGGTGGAGGAGGATTTCTGAGATTGAGATTTGGGGTAATCATGAACTCAAGAGGCAGAATCAGCTCTGCAGAGAATTCAAAAGAACCCCACGACTTCTTCAAGAGAGAATAACTATCATAACATTTTTTTGTCTATTAATATCTGACTATTATATTGTGTTCATTGTATCATCAGATCATCCATACCACCAGATCAGGTGGAGATGAATATCTCTATCTACAAACGAGCAAATTGAGGCCCAGAGGGATGTTTTATATTCAAGACACAGAGTGAGGAATCAGCAGAACTGAGTTTGAACCAGGAAGTTCTAACAGGGTAACCCCCAGCCCTAACACATCTCTGATAGCAGGTATATTGGGGAGATTCTCTTTTCCCTCTGGTGGGTGGGATATAATGTCTGTGCCTATAAGCAAATGACAAATTGTGTGAATTTCACCAGGACCATGTCCTCTGCTTAACCTTGGCAGGATCCCAAGGGCGGTAAACACTCCCCCAGAATGGCAGGGGACTTTGCTGAAGCTAACAGCTGACTTTGCTTAGGAGTAGAAGCCCTAACAGAATCACAATGCAGGAATGTCCCAGGTGTTCATTCCCATGCAGGCCACAAGATTCATGATAATGCCAAGGTCAGAGTCATTTAATGAGTGCCTCAGGGGCTCTGATACAAATGTTATGATGATCCCATTGTCCAAAGAGGGAGCTGAGGTACAGAGAGGGGAAGTCATCAATTCAATGGTACAGAGCTCACTCAAAGTTCTCCAGACCAGTGTTCTAATGTTCCCCAAGTTATAAGACCAGCCCTTGCATGAGAGAAGATTCCCACTTTCCGCAACAAAATTGATCACTAAGTGAGGTTATTCCTCTTTAATTACCTCTCAATCTTTCTGATTGTATCAAGAAGAAAGTCTCTCTTTGGTGCTAATAGATCTTCAATGCCTCCCTGATGCTTGTCAGTCTGCCTTCATGACAAAAAGAGGTCTTGGGCTCATAATGCCAGCCTGGCAACAGTGTCAGACTAGAACTGATTGCCCTGGTTGTGTTTTTATCGTGTTTATAGTGATTAACCTCTATTTAGGAAAAGTTATACTGATTTTACATTTGCAGATCAGTGGTCTTCTTAAATAAAACACTTTTTAAAAAAAGATTTATTTATTTATACTAGCACTCCCCAGGCCAGAGACGTGGGAGGGTGAGAAGATTCACCAGAGACAGAGCAGGGAGCAGAACAGGCAGACTGACTGAAATACACTGCTGAGGGGAGCAGCGGGCAAGACAGGAGAGGTCTGCCGCGCCATGTGGGAATCTCCCTGGCCAGCCGGGAATCGAACTGGTGCTGCAGAGGCTGCAGACAGCTTCAGAGCACTGCGTTCAACCCGCTGCACCACCGGGGAGGCCCTTAAATAAACACTTTTCAGTTTAAAAAAAAAATAAGTCAATTCAAAGAAAAATAAGTAAACGTGGCCAAAAATCATGAAGGTGGTATGTTGATGAATTCAGTTTAGGCGATGTCTCCACCACACACTCAGTTGGTAAGTTCTGCCTCATCAATTCAGCAAGTGAGAAGGTCCAACATAGAAAGAACAGGGCCCAGGTAAAAAGGAGCAGGAGCTCCCTCTCATCTCTATCTTTTCTCATGCCCCACTGGCTCCAAACCACCAGATTTGATGATGCTCTTCTGGGCTGGGTTGTAAGGCAATCTTGGGCTTCCTTGTCTCATAATTCTGGTTACCAGTGTAATGTGGAGAGAGAAACTGGACTCTGGGAGCCAGTCTGAAATTTTCTGAAAGCTCTTGGTGCACTTTCCCTTGTGAACAAGTCTAATAAAACCTTGTCTGCAAAAGGCATCTTCTGGAAAGAAAGCTGACCCAGAGAAGGAAGGCATTTCCAAAGTTAGCTCCAGACTGTGGAACCAGCATTGTCTAATGAAAATGGACATCCACCCATTCTCTGACCCTGAATTCCATTCTCAGGCACTTAGCTAAGGGAAATGAGTTCTTTTATCTACCACAAGATTTTACAAGAGAAACCCAGGAGAAGCAGCTGACCCATCAGTGGGTCCTCACCAGCTCACTTATGAATACAGGACATGACCCAAAAGCAGACACTGGGTGTGGAACAGCAGTAACAGGATTTATTTACACATACACACACACACACACAGAGAGAGAGAGAGAGAGAAAGAGAGAGAGAGAGAGAGAGAGAGAATTTATAGGCTGGCATGTCATCAGATGCTGTCTCTCTGCAGAGAGCATCCACTGAGCAGAAACCAAGGTCCAAACCAAAGCCACATGTGGCAAGCTGGTGGCTTCTCCACAGAGAACCTTTCTCACCATGGCTTAACTGTCAGAAATCCCAACAGCTTAACTGTCCAAAAGCCCAGTGGTTTTAACTACTAAAAGTCCAACAGTTTATTACCAAAAGCCTCAGCTCTGCGCCTATTTCCTGTCAGCCCCCACTCAGGAGGTGGAGTCTGGAAGGCTCCACCTGCCACCATCCAGTTCACTATGAGCACCCCCACTGGCTTGGAGGTTGCCCTTCACCTTTACTCCTAAACAGAACCCTTCCTAGCAACTCTGCTCATTATGGCCCCAAGCAGGAGAAATAAGAGCACGTCCTTCAACTGGAAAGTGGATGAAACCGGAAGGAAAGAAATGAACTGCTGACATATGCAACGACAGGGGTAAATCTCACGGACAAGACTTGCAGTGGGAAAAAACACTGCATGATTTCATTTATATGATGTTCGAGGGAAGACAAACGAATCTTTGATGACAGACATCAGAGCACTGGGTTACCTTTGGTGGCTACCAATTAGGAGGGGGTGTAAGAAACTTTCTGGATTGATGAAAATAGTCTATACCTTGACCTTGGTGATGGGTCCATGGTTCTGTACATTTGTAAAAATTTATCGATTGTTTAATTTGACTGGATATAAGTTGTACCTCAATAAAAAGATTTTCAATCACCTCCCCAAAGATGTGGGATTCAACAATAATATAAATCAGAGAAGGATATATGTCTAGTGGCAATGCCAACACCTCCCTCACTGGGCTCTGGGATGAGGAGGTCTATAACCCCACAAGGATGACACCCACCACGTATCAGCCTTCATTCACCACCCCTCAAGACACCCACTTATCCTTTGAGTGTCTCTTCTTAAGCCTCACCCCTCTCTCCAGCAGACAACAGACACCTTCATTTTTCTGGTGGCTGACTGTTGTTTATCAGAGATGAAATTTCCGTGGCTCTTGGGGGAAAACAGATGCTGAGACGCAGAACAAAATAGAGCTAATTTTTTTTTCTTTTCCCCAAAGCAGAACTCTGCTCATACATGTGCAGGGCACGTTGATAAAGTAGGAATGAAGAAGCTTTGTGAGCCCTGGGACTGAGGATGAGAAGAAGGTTGGAGGGGTGAGGTGCATTTTCCAAGGTGCATGCACTTGATTATTCCCTCTGTGCATCGAAAGGGGGTGTTGTGACCCCCGCCAAGTTCCCCTTCCCTTCCTTTCTGTCTGTGAACAGGCAGGATTCCAAGAGCTCTGGGAGTGACATGGGCCTACAGGGAGATGCTGGATAAGCCCCCCAAAAAGGAAACAAGAGTAATATGTTCAAATCATCTTCTGCCTGGAGGGGAATCTGAGGCCAGCAGACTCCCTGCCCTCTTTTTTTTTCAGCCCTGCCCAGAGCTCCATGCCAAGGGCAGGCCTTTACCCCATCTCTGCAACTCAGCCTTTGCATAACCTTAGGGCAGTGACTTCTTCCCTCTGTGAGCCTCAGTGTCCTCATCTGTCAAACAGGGAGGACAGGGCGGCAGGGGCCTTGCAAGGGTTCAAGAAGAGACGGGACTGTGGGAGCTGGAGCATGCTCGGCGTGGTGTCCAGGGCCTCACTCTTCAGTGCTCAGTCCCCAAGTTAGGGGACTGAGAGGCCCAGAGAGGGAAAGGGACTTCCCCGAGTCACACAGCTCTGCGCGCGAGAGAGAGGCTGTCCCCTGCTCTGACTAGCTCTCAGCACACCACAAGCCGCCCGACACAGGCTGGGAGGGGAGAGACAGAGAGGGGACCCCTGGGATAGGCCAGCCCCATTTACTCTCCTATGAGACAAGCATTATTGCCACATTCACTTTTTTCTTTCTTTCTTTTTTTCTTTCTTTTTTTTGGCCTCTCTGAGCCGCCATTCCATAGACGGAAATGAAGACCCAGAGAGACAAAGCAACTGGCCCAAGATCACACAGCACAGAAGGGGCAGAAGCTGGGTTCCAGGGCTCGTCGGGCCACTCTTTAGCCTGCGCCATCCTGCACACGAGACCCACAGGGGGTCTGGTTGGGGCAGGCGGGTGAGGGCACGCGCTCCCTGGTCATGTTTCACTGCTTAGAGCCCTGGGTTTCTCTCCAAAGTAAGATGCTGCAGCCAAGAGAAAGGGCTGTCTTTGTCGGGCTGTGTCGCACAATGCTCTGGCCTTGACCCTCCTCAGTCTCCGGGTGCCACCACCGGCTCCACCGCCCGCCTCTCCGCTCTGGAAGCAATTTAATCTCTGGGTATCCAGTTCCCTGACACACTCCAGAAAGGAGGTCAGTAGGGTGTGTGCAGCATTAGCATAAATTATTGACCCAGAGCTGTGGCAGCCACTTAAGGACCTCGTGTGGCCCCCACCCAGGGCCAGGAGACTCAGGCAGTGCCGGGGTGCGGATGGGTGGCGAGGGTAGGATGCTGACCCTTGCTCCAGCCTGAGGCGGCCGTGTGGCCGGGGCCCACATGGCCTCCCATGAGCCTTCCACAGGTTACAGGATAGTTTTCAGAGGAGTCCTTTCTCTATACACTCCTTTCTTCCCCATTTGAAGCAGGTATCTAGTCTGGGGTGACTGCAGGAGGCCAGAGCAGGCCCTACCATCAACTCAATGCCCTCAGGGGCCAAGGAAGGGAGGGGGGGTGCATGTAGTTGACAAGAAAAGAAGAAGAGAAGTCAGCACCCCTCTGGGAGGGCAGCCCTGGAGTTCCACTGCAGCCCAGAGTCACCTGGCACAGCCCAATTATTTGAGAGATCTGGATATCTGGGTTTTTATATAAAAGATTCCATTTTCTAAATCATAGAAGCTAAATTAATTAATGTTAAAAACATGGAAAAAGCAAAACTATGAGGCCAGTAAAAAAGATCAGTGATGGCCAGGGGTTGGGGGTTGGGGGGGAGGGTGCAGGGGGGCAAGGCGGGGCGGGGGTGGGGGTGAGGGGAGGAGTTAAGGCCTCCAAGCTCTTCCCCACCGCGCCCGATGGGGATCCACGCCATTATACATTTGTCAAAGCCACAGAAAGAGCCACACAGAGTGAACGTAAACCATGGGCTTTAAGTAATAATAACAACAATACCGGCTCATCAGTTGTGACAAATAACCACAGTAATTCAAGATGTTAATCACAGGGAGGCGTGGGAGGTGGGGGTGAGAGGATCTGCAGGAGGCCTTGGGGCTTCTGCTCAATTTGTTTGCAAGCCTGAAAAATCCCCCCCACCAAATACAGAGATAGATAATATATAAATACATCAAAGTAGATGTGTTATAGTTTAATATTATAATTTTAATCACATTTTCTATGCTATATTAGAGAGTAAAAGTATGTATTATCTATAAATATATATCAAAACAGACATATTTATAATAAAAAACAGACATATTTATAATATTAATTAAGCAAAAATCAAACAACTCGGCCAAGTCAGTGGGTCTTTACTCACTCAGTCTGTTGGCAAAATGATGTTGAAGGTATTTGAAGAGCCTAAGAAGTGGCCTTGAAGGTGGGGGGAGGTTGTGTTATAGAGCAGCCCCGATATTAAACGGGTTCCTGGCTGTGGGTCCTCACCCGCGCGCTTTAAAGAGACTTATGAATACTCTACTACAGACACACACAAAAGGGTTAATAAAAGGTTTATTTACAAGAGAAAAAGAAAATAAGGAAAAGGTACAACTCAGGGAGAAAATAGGGAAATAAAGTCTTTAATGTGTCCTACCCGATCCGACGACCTGGAAACCCAAAGTCACTCTCAGAGCTGACTGGACGCTGCAAGCTGGCCGAGAGCCCAAAATGGAGAGCCCCCCAAAGCCCACGTGTCTGCCTTTTGTATCCACCTGGCTGCTTAACCCCACCCTCAGGTCCCAGCCACCTTCCCTTTGGTGGTGATGGGATTTGGAGTTCCCAGTGTCTTTGGCTTTGACCTGGGGTGGGGGTGGAGTCCACAAAGCCTATATGGAATTTGCTTTGGGACATCCTTTTCCCCCTAACAGTTGGACAAAGATATTTCTCCACTTCAGGGAACAGGCCAGAGGTCCAAGCAAGTCCTGGCAGTACCCAAGGGGTGCAGGGGTGGGGGCCTCAATGCCAGGAGCTCCAACCTGGACAGGAGGCCCCCTGCTCCAAGCTGGGTGTGGGAGCATGGAGTTGCCTGACTTGGAGGACAGTGGGTGAGTGGGTGGGTGGGGGGGGGAATGTTGCAGGGTAAGGCCCTGGGGATGTCTGGGGAGGGTGACCTGGGAGGTGTCCCAGTAAGGATGGGAATTACGTTTCCTGCAAACCAGTAGAGCCTCCAGGTCTAATTTGAATTCATTTTAAGAGATTTAAGAACGTTGATATTTCTGGTTCACCTGAATTTGTGGATGTAAATAGATCCCTTGATACCTGCCACCCACCACCCACACCTGTCCGCCTCAGCACAAGCCAGCGATCTGCCAAGCCAGGTCCTTAATGTGCTGTTGAAATACACAGACGGGGTTGGGTCTCAACCCATTCTCAGAAAGGCTCTGCTCAAATCCGACCAAAGTTCGTCCACTGATCCCTCTACTCCCGGGTGCACCTAACAGGAAAATGAGCATCCATGAAGCTCCAACTACGTGCCAGCCGCTTCACAAGTACAGTTTTGACAGCTACCACTTGGTTGGGCTTACAAGGCCCCAAGTTAACCTGACGGGTTAGCCTGTGTGTCACTCAGGGAGGAAACAGCTCAGCGGCAGTCAATGGCTGTTCCAAGGTCCCTGGTGGTGAGTGTCAGGGCCAGGGTACACCCAGCAGGGGCTCGTCCCCTCCTCTTTGTGATAAGTCATTTCTCCTGCCTTCACTCTCTCTCCATCTGACAATCTAGCCACATACTGCAAAGGCAATTAACAATTATACTTTTTGCTCACATGGGATTTTTAGAGTTTTGGCAAGCATTTAGGAAACATCTTAAAAACAGTTTCAAAATATTACATTTGAATGGTATTTGAGCTGCACCAGATGGCTGGTTGGTACAGAATGATGGGGGAGGGGCATGTTTCAATGTATATTTCAAAGAATCCAACATGCCTCCTCATAATGAGGTTTCCACCCACTCCCTACAGCCTCTGAGCAGCCTAGAAGAAGCATGGGTCTTATCAGATCACGCACATCTTCCCAGACAACATAGGAGGTAGGACGCTAATAATAACAACTGATGTGGTTGTTAATATTTATGGAGCATTAATGATGTGCTAGGAGGCTGGCTTTTTAGGGAAGATTTTCTCATTTAAATCTCTTCACAAATGAATTAATCCACTCTACTATTATCCCCATGTCTGGATGAGAACACCAAGGCTCAGATAGGCAAAGTAACTTCCCCCAGGTCACAAAGCTCTAGGATATGAACCCAGGTCTGTCTGACAGCAGCTGGATGCTCATCACTATGCTTTCTGGGGGCTTCTATCCTACAAGCAGGCTTTCAGAATCTGTTGATCTCTTGGGACTATCCCAGTCAATCAGTCATTCGACAACCAGATAACATACTGAATCCTTATTGTAGGCCTAGTATAATAGCTACAAGACTGAATAAAAATTCAGTTTCTCCCCAACCCTCTAAAAGCCTCAATCTGTAAGTGCATGTTGTTCTATGTGAGGCCTGGGAAGAACAAGTAATGCTGCTTCTGGGGTGGGGGACCTCTGTGGTGCCTCCAATAGCAACCCATTCTCTAGTTCTCCGCGTCAAAACCTGTCTATCTGATTTCAGTATCTCATTACTAAAATAACAAAGGGCTAATAGCAAAGTCATAGCATATTTGAGCTATAGGGAAGCTTAGGAATCATCCCCATTGTATAGATTTGGAAATTGAGGCCCCAAGAGACAATGAGACTTGGCCAATATCACAGAGCAGACCCAGATCCCAAACGTAGGTCTCCACTCCTCCCTCAGAATCATTTCCAAACATCACCACCATAGTTAACTTTAGTTATCAACACGACTGAACCACCGGGGGCCCAGACATTCTGTCGAACATTACTCTGAGTGTGTCTCTGAAGGTGTCTGTGCATGAAATTAACATTCAAATTGGTAGAAGAGGAAAGTAGACCGCCCTCCCCAGGGGGGATGGACCTCAGCCAATCCTTTGGATACCTGGACAGAACAAAAAGAAGGAAAATTCACCACCCCACCTTGCCATCTTCTAGCTGTAACATTGGCCTTCCGCCTTCAGCCTGGAATTTATACATAATCTTTTCTGGGTCAACAGCTTACCAAGTGCAGATCTTGGGGCTTCTTAATTTCCATGACTGTGTGAACCAATTCCTGATAATAAATTAATCTCTCTCATTATCTATAGATATATGTATCCATCCATCCATCCACCCATCCATCCATCCATCCATCCATCCATCCATCTCATTCCATCCATCCATCCATCCATCCATCCATCTGCACATACATACATATATACATATATTTATGGGTGGATGGACACATATATTAGGGGATAGATCAATGCCTCTATCTTTCCCCCTACCCATGCTATTGGTTCAGTTTCCCTGGAGAATCCTGACTAAGGCAGAGCAGGCTGGGCTTCAGGCCACCATCCAGGTGACCTCCTCCCTTTCAGTAAAACAGTTCTCCCTGTGTGGTGTACACACACTCTTGTTATTCCTTGAGACATTCCTAGGTGCTTCACATATCAACTCTTCTTAAAATGTCAATAGTCAGGCAAATTGTTTAATAGGAATATTTAGAAAAATTATAAGGGAACATCAAGCCATGGTTTTCCGTGTATGATCACGTAGGATAAAGCTGAGTAAAACAGTGAGTTGATTTAAAGGCAAACACGCAGCTCTGGGGAAATTCTGGTTGAGCTGGGGACACGATTAATCCCAAAAAGTCATGTTATGGAGAGTGTTTGGGATTCTCAAGCATGGCAGTGGGGGGGGGCACTAACAGCGCCCAAAGATGCCCGCATCCTCATCCCCATAACCTGTGACTCCATCATCTCACATACAAAAGGTGGATGAAGTTGAGGGGCTTGATATGGGGAGGATATCCCAGGTTACCCAGTGTCACCACGTCACCACATCACCACGTCACCCTTGTAAGGGCAAGGCAGGAAAGCCAGATTCCCATAGGTGACAACAAGCAGAGCCTTGAGCTATACAAGTGCTGGCTCTGAAGATGGATGGAGGATCAGGAGCCAAGGTGTGTGGGCAGCAGCTGGGCCCTGGGAAAACAGGGGGACTAATGTCCCCTGGAGCCTCCAGAAGGAACCTGGCTGGGCCAACACCAGGAGAGACCCATTTTGGAATGCCTACCTTTGGAACTATACGAATATAAGCATCTGTTGTTTTAAGTCACCACATTGGGGGTCACTTGTTACAGCAGCAATAGGAAACTCACACAGACTGACAGTTCCAAGGAGGCATCTACCCTCTCTGAAAATGCCTTCCTCTAATCGCACAACTGTCCAGCTTCTCTCCTTCCCTAGACTAAAGAACGTCTACCCACAGCATGGAGGCAGGCAGGGCTTCCCTGGTTACTCAGATTTTTGACTGTCTTCATTTGCTCTCACCCTGAAGCCCCTTCTCTGGGGGCTGGTCTCTGGGGACCCTCAGTGAGCTCTTGTTCTCTGGCTTCCCCTTGAGCTTGGCCAATGAGAGTCACCACCAGGAGATGGGAAAGGAGGTAAAAATAGTCAGGGGCTTCCTTCCCCAGCACCTCTCTCGGCGAGGCCATGGGTGTTGGCTGAGCACCCCGCTACCCCACGGCGCCACGGCCCTCCTGCACAGCCACCATTCCCAGGTGGCCATCTCTGACCCTGCCTGTTGCCTTTTCAGGACCGGCGGTGGTGACAGCCCCCTTCTGCCACTAAGCCCTGGCACAGCACACTGACCACTGGGGTTTCCCCCTTCACATCCCCATGGCTATAACACTCAAAAATCAAGGGTGAGCGGAACATGTGCACACATGGAAGAGCAAAAACGTGACCTCAAATTCAAACTCAAAACAAAACACCTCTCTTCGCTGGCCGATGTGAGTCACTGCTTCCTGCCATGGATAGAAGGGTTTCAACGAATACAGAGACAGTGCAAATACCACAGAGACAAGGAAAGTCTCTTATTTGAGGTCAAGAGCCAGGCAGCGGTAGGCCAGGCGGGAGCCTGCATCTCTCAAAGCCTTCGGCCAGAGGCTGTCAGGGTGGCCCGGGGGCTGTGGGTACAGAGGACCAAGGGGCAGGTTGCATTTACTGATTTTTCAACTCAAATTCATGGCCAACTGTCGATGATTTCAAGCTTTTAAATACAAACCCAGAGTTCAGGGTTGTCTTGAGAGATAAAATGCCAGCCCTATTCTAAGAACTTTTGTGTATTAACTCATTTCATCTTCGCAGTAACCCCACAAAGCACTAGCACTACCCTGATTTTCAATAGGGGGAAGTAGAGACATTGAGATGAAATCACTTGTCTGAGGCTACCCAGGTGGCAGGTGGAAGAGCTGGGATCTGACCCTGGCTTCTTTGATTGGCAGTGGGAGGCTAAGTCTTTGGGGGATGGTGTGAGCTCCCCACATTTCCAAGGTCAGTGACACACCTTCCTTCGGTCACCTGCCTGGCCTCCAATGCATGCAAGCTTGAACCCCTTCTCCGGGCTCTTCTGTGTCTCCAGGGCAAGAAATCGCCAGCCCCGCGCTGGGGCTCCTGGGAGGACATGGTCTGTCATCTTCATGCCAGAGCAGGCTCGACCTGGAGAAGGGAACTGCCACCCTCCCAAATGCAGCTCACGGTGACAATGTGCCCCCCCGGTGCTTCACACAGCACTGCGGTCCCCACCTGGGCCTCTGCAGCCGCGTCATGGATTTCTGACGTGGAGCCAGTGGGAGCCGGTGGCGGCCACCCTGGAGCCAGGAACACAGGGCCCTTGTTTTCTTGTTCTGCCCCTGCTGTGCCCCCTCAGGTTGGGCCCTAACCTCGGCATGCCTGAATGGGGACTGTAAGTTGTCTGCCCGCAGACACCATCCCCTGTTAGCCCGCCAGTGTGGAAAACAAGCCACACAGAGGCACTTTCTGAGAAATCTCTGCCATCAGAGCTGGCTGGGTCTCCAGCTCCCCCCTCCCTCCTTTCTATCTCTCTCCTCGGTTTCTGCCTCTGAGCATCCCTAGGGAGGAGAGTCCACTAAATGCTCTCTTTGTGAGGAGACCGTAGCCCCAGACGCCTAGAGATAGTCCAGGAGGGTGGTGACGTCTTTGAAAGGGGATCAATGGCCTCTTATCACGGAGCCCCGCTCCCTCGGGCCCAGGCTGGGCGGGGGAGGGGAGCCTGTGAAGGGGGCTGTTTATTGGAGAGAGCCAGTTGGATCTCAGGGGAGGCCAAGGCGATTTCTAGAACAAAAAAGATGAGAAGTGTTATCTAGCCAGAGAGAGCAATTAACTGGCCATCAGCCTACAGAGTAGGTTTTCATCTCAAAAACTTGCAGGGTTTAAAGTGGGGCCCAGGGAACGGCTCAAGGTGGCCCCAGCAGCCACGGTCACTAAATATTTGTGTGGTCCCTTTGTGCACAAGGCATTCTGGGAGGTGCCTGGGGTCAGTGTGGATGGGGCACGGGGTGGGGGGACCCTCATGCCAACCTTGACTTTGATTCTGCCTGTTTACCTTGGCGAGCCCCTTTCTCTCTGGGCATCAGTCTCCCCCAGATCTAAATGGGGAAGGCAATCAAAAACTCTTGGTGGGTGGGGGCCCCCCTGGTGGCACCCCGCTGCTCCCCTCAGCAGTGTATTTCAGTAGACCTGCCTGTTCTGCTCTCCACTCTCCCCAGTGAATCCTCTCAGCCCCTGCACCTCTGGCCCACAACCCAGCTCTTGTATGCGTAAATAAATAAAATCAATCTTAGGGAAAAAAAGACTCTCGGGAAGAGTCCCGGAGACGGGAGGTGCTGAGAGACAGCACTGAGTAAATGTATCAACACCTCTGAACTGTGTGCATAAGAGCCCAAGTTTCATGTTACGTGTCTTTTATCGAGATTCAAAAATTGGATTAAACTTTTAAAAGGATGGATTTATTATCTATTGTGTGGATAACCCTAGCCAAAGTAGGTGGCACATAAATATGTCAGTTCTGTTTTAGAAGGAGCGCTTTCCTTCAGGGAGGAGAGGTTATTTTTTAATTCCAAGGGTCTGGAAACTGCATGCAGAGAGCCAAACCCCAAATCTGGCTACCTGTGTTTATAAATAATACAAAATTTTACCGGGATGTTAAAAATAAAAAATCCACCTGACATGGCTGATAATGTTTGCTATCTACCGTATAGCGACCCCGCCTTTCCTCTTAGCTGACAGGACCACCCTCTTCTTTGAGAAGGGGAGGTGATTTAACCAACTCCCAGGGAGAAAGTATTAACATTGGTCCAAACCAGGAGCCTTAACTGGGGTGATGTGGGACATGTGGCAATACTGGCCTGCAGAAATTTGCTTGTCACCGTTCAGGGGGGTGTCCCGGCATTGGCTGCCGCGCTACATCCTGTAATACACACGGGGCAGCCCGCACAAAGGACTGTCCAACCCAAAATGCAGAAGGCGCTGAGCCCAAGAACCGCTGCAGTGGAGGGAACCAGGGAGTCAGACCTCCCTTCTCAAATCATCTCCCCTTCTCAAAGAAGAAGAGGGTGGTCCTGTCAGCTAAGAGGAAAGGCGGGGTCGCTGTACGGTAGATAGCAAAATTATCAGTCAGAGGACTTCATCAGTGTGAGAACCCTGGGAGCCGTGTGTGGAGACAGTGCAGGACAGCAGGAGACCCATGAAGGGTGACAACGGGGGACCCTGGGAGAGCAGAGCCTGGGCCCTGGGGGCCGGGGTGGAGAGAAGCCACAGTCAGGAATCTCCGCTCTCTGGGACACTCAAGCTGGTTTGAGAAGCAGGGACCGGAGGGTAAGACCGCAAAGCACGCACCACCTGCTTTCGGATTCAAGGTTCCAACTAGGAGGGCCTGCTAGGCCTGGCCACACTTGGCCTCAGAAACCAGGCATCTCAGCCTGTGGCTGGGACTTCTAAGAGGGGACAACTTTATGGTGTTGCTCTGAACCCATGTTCAGGATAGGATTGGCAGAGAGAGGGCCCAAAGGGAAGGACAAAGTGAGGGACCAGATAATTCCCAAGCATGCACTAAGTAACTTCTGTACCCACCCTTCAGCCCTGCCTGACCCCATTTCTCTTGAAGGGCTCAACTAAGATGCCACCTCCTCCAGGAAGCCTTCCTGGACACCTTCTGTTGATTAAGGGACATCCTGTGGGCTTTCATACACTCTGTAGCTTCAATGTGCTGATCTATGGCTTTGCAATTTCCTGTTCTTCCCACAGGGCAGTGAGCTCCGTGATAACAGGCACCACAAGATTCTTATTCACCAAGGACTAACTGTGCAGGTTTGCCTGGGACTAAGCAGTTCCCAGGATGTTAGGCTTTCAGTGCTAAAACTGGGGAAGTTGCAGACCAACCAAAACCACTCTAATTGTAGATGAGGCTTAGCAGAGTCTAGCCCAAGGTAAGCTCAAGTTAGTATTTGTTGAATGAACACTACATAGATTGACAAATGTTTCTTAAATGAATGGGTGGGGCCTCCCTGGTGGTGCAAGGGGTTCAGTCGCAGCACTATGAAGCTATCCACAGCCACTGCAGCATGAGTTTGATCCCCGGGCAGGGAGCTGACCCACATGGCGCAGCAGACCTCTCCTGTCATGCCTGCTGCTCCCCTCAGCAGTGTATTTCAGTAGACTGGCCTGTTCTGCTCCCCACTCTGTCTCTGGAGAATCCTCTCACCCCCTGCATCTCTGGCCTGTACCCCAACTCTTGCATGCATAAATAAATAAATCTTTTAAAAAAATTTTTAAAAAATGAATGGATGGATGAAGTTCACCATCAAGGAGTTAATAATCCAAAGCCAGTATCAAGACTTTAGGAAGCCCCCAGAAGACCCGACTCCCGGTCCATCTGATTCGAGCTCCAAGGACCTATAGAAATCGCAGTGTTTCTGCTCTCCAGCTGAGACCCAAGTTCCATAGCAGAGTCACCCTCCTGTCTGTACAGAAAGAGAGATCAAGGCCACAGGAGAAGAACTGGGGCAGCGAGTCCAAAGACCTAGTTCTCCAGGACAAGGAGGTCAGCCCACCCTGGGTCTGGCACCTGCTGCCTCCACCCTGTCATCTGACCCTCCCCATCCACGACAGCTTATCTGCCTGTCTTTGGTAGCCTGCAAAACGAGAAACTTGAAAACACTTCTCAGGTTTTCTTTTTCTCCTTCTTTCTTTCACATTTTCTTTTTTAATGGGCAATCAACCCTCCATCCTTATCACCTTCTGAAAACAGAGGCTAATGGTGTCCTCTGGCCAGGTGGCCTTATGCCAAGATATAAGATGCTCAGGTATTGTTTCCACACAGAGAAGTATAGACGTCCGGGGGACTTACAGGACAGAGAGGGGCACGCCCTAAGCAGGAATGATTTGTCAAGCTAAACTAGAGAACAACTAGGCTTAAAGCAGGATGGTAGAAGAGATTCTCCACGCACAGGTCAAAGCAATATGGACTAGCTAGGGGACCCCCCCACCCCGGGGGAGTTGCCTAGGGGGACACAGAGGATCCATTCATGAGAACCACACTCACATAAAGAACACATAAAACTGGGCCTCCCTAGTGGCACAGCTGTTGAGCGCTGGGTTGCGAACCTGCTCGCAGCCTCTGCAGCGCCGGTTCGATCCCTGGCCACCAAGTGAGGGTCGCACATGGCACGCAGATCTCTCCTGCCGCCCGCTGCTCCCCTCAGCAGTGTACTTCGGTCCTTCTGCCTGCTCAGCTCCCCGCTCTGACTCTGGTGAATTCTCTCACCCTCCCGTGCTTCTGACTGTACCTAGTGCTTGTATAAATAAATAAATAAATAAATCTTTAAAAAAAAAAAAAAAGAACACATAAAACAAAGCTTACACCTTGAAGGACAATACACAAAGCACACAGACCCATGTAACCACAGCAATACCCAGAAGCCCCTTCTCTGCTCCTTTCTGGTCCAGACCCTGCCCCCTTCCCCACCTGAGGTCACCATCACCCTATCATAAGGTCAATTCTTCCTTGTTTTTCTTTATGTTTCTATCTAATTATGCAAACATCCCCAAACATTATCATGCAGCTAAGCTTCTATTTCAAGATTTTGTGATTAGAATTATGCCATTGGGGCTCCCTGGTGGTGCAGGGGTTAAAGACACAGCGCTATCAAGCTATTGCCAGCCACTGCAGCATGAGTTGGATCCCCAGCCAGGGAGCTGATCCACATGGCGTAGCAGACCTCACATGTCTTGTCCACCGTTCCCCTCAGCAGTGTATTTCAGTCAGTCTGCCTGTTCTGCTCCCCACTCTGTCTCTGGTGAATCCTCTCACCCCCGTACCTCTGGCTTACACCCTGGTTCTTGTATGCATAAATAAATAAATCTTTAAAAAAAGAATTTTGTCCGTTAGCCTCTTTTGTGTCTGGCTCTTATGCTCACCATTATTCCTGCATGATAGATCCTTTTTGGAACACATACTTTTTTCCCTTTCACTGCTGTGTACTATTCTGGGGTATGACTGAACCTCATTTTACTTGTCCATTCTACTGTAATGGTATATTGTATAGTTTCTGGGTTTTCATGACTCTGAGTACCATTTTAAAAAAGAACACATAGTCTCGGGCCTCCCCGGTGGCGCAGCGGTTGAGCGCTGGGTTGCGAAGCTGCCCGCGGCCTCTGCGGCGCCGGTTCGATCCCCGGCTGCTCCCCGGCCACCGGAGGAGGATCCCACATGGTGCGCAGACCTCTCCTGCCACCCGCTGCTCCCCTCAGCAGTGTACTTCAGTCCTTCTGCCTGCTCTGCTCCCCACTCTGGCTCTGGTGGATTCTCTCACCCTCCCGCGCTTCTGGCTGTACCCAGTGCATGTATAAACAAAACAAACAAACAAATATAATAAATAAATAAATAAACATGCCTCTAAAAAAAAAAAAAAAAAAAAAAAAAAAAGAGAACTAATGTTTTAAAAAAAAAAAAAAAAAAAAAAAAGAACACATAGTCTCATTTCTGTCGGTGTATATCTTGACATAAGGTATCAGAGTCCTAGGAAATGTATCTTGCCACTTTAGTAAATATTGCCAAGCGGTTGTACCAATTCACACTTCCACCAGCAGTGCGAGGGTCCTCAGGCCTCCTTTTAAATTTCAGTGAATAGCTCCAGGTTTTGCTGTATGCAGGTGGCAGGCTTGGAGTGAGAGCGCAGGGAAGGTGCTAACAGCTTCCTGTTACCCTCTCCCCAAGCAGAGTCTGATAGAGGTGACAAAGATTAGTTATGTTATCACATAGTGCTGTCATCACAAACCCTGAAGAAAGGAGACAAAGCTCGGAGAGTATGTGGCTAGGGGGATCTAACCTGGCCCAGCTCCATGCTTCACCTAAGATCTGGAGGAGGAATTGCAGTTAATCAACTGAAAGGGGTGCAGGTGGGGAAGGAAATGTGTTGGGCAGCTGGCACGGCCTATACAAAGACTGGGAAATGGAAGACAGCAAGGTGAGTTTAAGGAACTAAAGAGAAAGGGCCCAGAGAGGTCAAGAAAGTCTCCTGATGTCACACAGCAAGTTAGTGGCAGAGCTGGGTCTAGACTTCACAACGAAGGGTCCTGGGTGCTCCTGAGTGTTGCTATGTATAGATACAAACTGGTTCCCTTAGCAGGCAGGGCCCTTCACAAGAGGCAGGGCCTCTGGATTTAGGCAGGCTGGAGGTCACATCTCAGCTCTGCCCCATCCTAGCAGGATGGGCCACCCCTCCATCTGTTTCCTCATCCGTAAAAACAGTGATGGCAAAGCCACTAGCCTCAGGGTGCAGTGCGTGGGCAGAGGGCCTCACAGAGGAGGGCTCAGCACATACCAGGAGCAGTAGCATCTACTTCCCCCCAGGTTGCTGGGGTCCGAGTATTACAGGAGAGGCTGAGCATTGTTGAGCACCTATTATGTGCAAGCCACCTCCTAAGGAGGCAGATAAGAAAACTGAGGGTCAGAGAGGTGCAGTGACTTGCCCTCAGTCACACAGCAGGCAATGCGAGAGCAGGGACAGACCCCTCAGTGCAGGCACAGCAGCTGAATTACCTTCTCAGCCTCTGCAGAGGAAGTTTTATCCCAGGAAATCAATAGCGTGGAGCAGGAAATCAGAGAAAGCATTAATAATCTCAGGCAGCAAAACGAACTGCTTCAAAGCAGCCGTTCTCGCTGAATCCCATCCACGGAGCCGGTTACAAATGGCGCAGCTTAGAGTAAAAAGGTTCTCCCATGGCCGTCCATGGGGACGTGGGAAGCATACAGTGTGTGGCCAGGTTTCTAGAACAAGGGGTCATCGGTCTGACGGGGTCAGCCACATCACGAGCTCTCTATGGTTTAGGCAGAACAGGCTCTGTGTCCCCCTCGCTGTGCAGACCTGGCTTTACACGAGGGGTCTGGTGAGCCCACGTGCCTGGTTCCACCCTGTGCTTGAAGAGCGCCTGAACTAGCAGCCAGTGTGTCCAATTGGATTTTGCATAGCACCTTGGAATTCTCTTGGAAACACAAGGTGTCCCTCCCTGGGCTCACTTTTTCATGGGGTGACAGTGGGCCTGGGATAGGAACCAGTGCCCCCAACACATGTAGTCTCTGATTTACCACCCACTGTCCCTCTGCTCTGTCCCCCTCCTGCCTGCCACCTGCCTGCCCCTGGAGGCATCTAGATTTTTGACCTTCCCTGCACCCTTGGAGTATCGTGGAATTTAGCTGGTAAGTGACCCAGGGAGCAGGGGGAGGGCTTGTTAGGGACAGTGCTTTGGACAGCCAAAGCTGGAGGGGAAGTGACAGGTCCAAGGTTCAAGGGGGTCAGAAAGGTGTCCAGGCTGAATCGTCTGGGTGCTCCCACTATTCTGGATACTTGTAGAGCCCCTGCCTGGCTGGCACTGTCTCCAAGCCAATAACAAGCTGCAGCAGCAGCAGCAGCTGCAAAGCAGTAGTAGGACTAGTTAGCCTACGAAATGCGGTGCCTGCAGGGCTTGTGCTAAGTCCTTGAGTGTTTGATCTCACTAGATCCTCACAACCACCCTCCGAGGTAGAAACTAGACCTGCCAATAGGTGATTTTAGTCTGATCGGCCTTCACCTCCCTTCTTCCTTAACTAAGACCTGACTTTCCTTCGGGGACCCATTCTTTTCCCACTATTGGACTTTGTGGCTCAGGAAACCACAAAGGGTAATTCACCCCACCTCCTCCCCACCCCCAAGGTTGATCACATGAGCCTAATCTGGCCAAACATCATTTTCCTGGCCATGCATTTCCAGTCCATTTCCTGGCCACTGTGATTGATTCTAAGATGTTGTGGGTATCAATTCCAGGACTGGCTGGAACTGGGCTTGCAGCTGGTACAATGTAAGCATGGAGCTTCCAGTGGGGTCTTGATGCCCAGCATATGACAGCCAGAGGCAGCCAGAGAAGGAAGTCCACACAGAGAAAAGGAAAGTCATAAAACTGGGATGAGCAGGGAGAGAGAGATAGAGACGGAGGTCCTGGATCCAGCCAAGCCTGAAGCTGTTGCCAGTTACATGAACCATGAGAGTCTCCTTTTTGGACTGAGAAGAAAAGAGAGTGATGATATTTAAGTTGGATTCTCTGTCACTTACAACCAAAGAATCTTGACAAATATTAAATATTATCATTATTTCCATCTTATGGGAGTAATTCAAGGATAAAAGAGTTGAAGTAAATGCCCCAAGGTCACGTGGCTATGACTTGGTAGCACTTGGATTTGAGTGAGGTCTGCCCCAAACTTAAAGCATTAAGGCCAGCATTCTGGTCTCTTAGAGGCTGTCCCCCTGCCTCTAGATGCTGAGAGTTGAGATTTGAGAAACAGCATGTATGAAGCTGCTGGTACTTTGTGGTATGTTGAGTAGACCAGGAAGGAAGGGGGGGGGGCAGCATCGAGATGAAATATATAATTATTATTTAAATCAGTTCAGATGCCATAAGGAGAAAAATCAAAGCTTTCTATGGCATTTCCCCAGTGCCATTTTTAATCTGTCTTATCAAAACAGTGTGGAATTTGTTTTTCAGAAAGAAAAAAACTCTTTTAATTAAAAAAAATTCTCTAATAAAAGTTAAAATAGCCCACAGGCCATCAGGTGACTATGGATGGAAGATGGGCATTTCAGGAAGTTAAAGCAGATTAAAAAACTAATTTGTTGACTCTTTTTTTTTCCAAAGCGCACCTCTCCCTTGGAAGGCTGTGTGCTTTGCATAATAAGGCTGAAATCCTGAAATTGCTGCTGTCTGCTGGGCTCCCTCTTTGTAGGGGTTTCAATGAGCTCCTGCCTCACGTGGGGGTGCCATTTCTTCTTGCAGCTCTGGCCAGGGTTTAATGGAATCATTTCACTCCCTGCACTTAAATCTTTACAAGGCTTCCCACTGCTGAAAGGATAAAGAACCAGACACTTGTGGAGCCCTCGAAGCCTACAACTGTCCACTTTCATTGTGTGCCAGCTCCCCTGGCCCCAAAAGCTCGAGTGCCCAAGTCCTAGTTTCAGCCTTTCTCCTTCTCTCCCCAGAGCCTTGTACGTGCTGTTTCCTCTGTGTCCACATCTTTCTTCACCTAGTTAGTCCTCCTCACACTTCAGATCCCTTTTTTCCTTCCTCAGAAAAGCCTCCTTCCAAATGCCCTAATATATGCCCTTCCAGCTTCAGATACCTCCCTCCCTGGCAATTACATCAGGTGTAGTCCTATGCAGGATAGTATCTTGTTTTTCTCTCCACTGTCTCCATAGAGTCTGCATATACTAGATGCTCAATAAAAATGTGCTGAACAAGCAAATGCGGGAGTCCCAATGGATGGGAGTGCATTGCAGCAGCGTGCCCTGGAATCGCTCTATACCTGTGGCCCTGCCCTTTGCTGTCTTCGAAGCCCCAGCTCGTCTCAAAATCTGCTCACACATCCACCTTTGGGTGTCGGTGGTACTCTAGGGATAAGACCATGCTGTGCAGGGAAGACAGCACAGGCTCCAGAGTCAGACCTGGGTTCAAACCCCAGCTCTGCTACTTTACCGCTCCTCCCTGTACCTCTCTTCATTCATTCATTCATTGGTTCATTTTGATTGCAGTAGAACATACAGTATTAAATTTGCTGTGTTGACCATGTCGAAGGGTACAGTTAAGTACATTCGCATGGCTGTGCAACCATCACAACCAGTATCTCCAGAATGGTTTCGCCTTCACAAACTGAAACTCGGTCTCCATTCAACACTTACCTCCACTTCTTTCCCCCTAATCTTGGCAGCCATCACTTGACCATCTGTCTCTAGGAATTTGACTACTCTAAGTATCTTTGTAAGTGGAATCCAAAGTATTTGTTCTTTTAGATGACATTTCCTTGGCAATATCCTCAAGGTTCATCCTGGTTGTAGCAGATGCCAGACTTTCCTTCCTTTTCCAGGCAGAATAATATTCCAATTTTGGACAGACCACTTCTTGTTTATCCAGATGTCATTCATGCGTGCACGTTGGAGTTGCTTCCAGTTTTGGCTATTGTGGACACGCAATTGTGCACTTGTCTATGAACACACTTAATAATCTGAGAATGGGGTGACACCATGTCCTTCTCAGAGGGTGATGGTTGGGATCAAGAGTGGAAACACCAGGTGGACACATCACACTTCTGGGCATGTTAGAAGCTCTTGTTGCCACTGGGAACCAGCAGAGGTGCAGTTGTGAATGTGCAGCAGGTACCCACACACCTCCTCCATCTTTCTACAGGGCCTCTTCACCCAGCCCCAACCAGCTGGACTCACCTTCCAGGCCAAGCAGGAACCCAGAAGCTCTGTTATGAAGTAGGCACTCAGTGAAGGAGCGGGATTCAGGAAGAGAAGCATGAACCTGCATTTGCATGCAGCAAATCACAGAAAAGAGGGTTCAAGTTCCAAGAGAGAACTCACTGCAAATGACTCAGCTGGTTGGAGGAAGATGCTGGAATTGGAAGACTCATCTCCCCATGGTCCTACAGAGAGGCCCCTGGATACTACGGTACTAGGAATCAAGGAATCTTAGCTATGCCTACTCAAGCACATGACTTCTGGCTTAGACAATCCTTGATGAGTGTGTACTGCACACCAGGCATTACCTTACTGGGTTCCCCACACCTCTTTATGGTCAGCCTTATTGCTTCCATTTCATTGATGGGGAAAAGGAGGCATATTGAGCTTAAGCAACTGGCTCAAGATTGCACAGCTTGGAAGTGACATATCTGAATGAAGCCTGTTCAGTGCCAGAGACCATGATCCCAGTCTCCCCTGCTGAGTCAGTGTCCGTGCCTGTGGACATGCATGAAGCTCTGCTGTTCTTCTTCTAGACCATGGCATCTACTGCAAGCTGGCTCATCACCCAGTTGCACCCAGTCCCTGGCTGTGGCCTTTCCTGCGTGCTAACCATCAGACTGTCAAGACCCCACTTCTTAGGAACCTCTCCAGCCTGGTGACTACAGTGACTGGCTCCCCCATGACATGTGAGTGATGGAAGCCAACGTCACGAGCCAGAGGCTCAGCACAGACAGAAAGTGCTGTGAGTTTCAGCAGCTCATTTGCAGCTGTGCTCATTTTCCAGATGTGAACACTGAGGCCAGAGACTGAGCCATGTGCTATTGCTGAGGATTTCCAAGAATGTTTTCTGAGTGCCTGCCAGATGCCAAGAACTCTTCCAGATGCAGTAAGATGTCACTTCCGAGTACTGAAAAGTGAAGAGTCCCACCCAGGTGAGTTCCCGAGATATCCGAGGCATCAAACAGAAACATTTAGCTTCATCATGGGATGAAAATATGTCATGCCATGAATTAGTCTTTGTCCTTTGCCCACGGAGGGGGCTGGATGGCTTCTCAGGCCAGCACAGAGGCCGGCGACTGTATCCCATTGTTCTGTAATCCTTCTATAATTGGCTATATTGTTCTCCAATATTGAGATGAGCACAAACTACCAAGAAGAGGGGGGCTATTTGACCCCACTGCTAAGTTCCCCCCAGCTGTGATACTTTTGTTTTCATGCGTCTTATGTTTATAATCTCTCTCTCTGTACCTTCATTGTCTGGCTTTTCGCTGCTGCTCCTAGCTGCTGTCGGTGGGGCTTTCTCCACCAGCCCACGCACTCCTGCTTCTCTTTCTCTGGGCTGTCAGCTAGGGCGTCAGGTCACTGGCCCCAGCAGAGTGGAGTGCAGCTCAGAGTAAACAGGCTCTGTGTGACGAAATGTTGACTCTTTCCAAGGTGGCCTCTATGGCCGTGGAAAAGACGACTTTTCCTTTGGCTTTCCAGATAGGTGAGTTTCCAGCCTGCAGCTGT
The DNA here is from genome assembly GCF_964194135.1 of Talpa europaea. Lineage (NCBI taxonomy): Eukaryota > Metazoa > Chordata > Mammalia > Eulipotyphla > Talpidae > Talpa > Talpa europaea. The sequence goes on along the minus strand of NC_140082.1, from coordinate 12,485,532 downwards.
GACAGTGATACACCCCAAAGCACTGAAAGCAAAAGGCGATCTGACCGTGGCAAGACTCCAGAGTTGCCACCTGTCCCACCAGGCAGAGCCCAGGCCACCGGTCTGTCAGTGGACACTCCATGAAGGAGAAACCAGGAACATCTTGGCAAAGAGGGGCTTGCCTTGGGAACCATCCAAGAGAGGTAGAACCAGGAGTCCTCTGTTATCTCCAGAAACGTCCACATGGTTCACCACAGCAAATGGCATAAGGCCCCTACTTCCTAGACTTGCCAGGAACCTGCAGAGACAGAGCCTGGAGCCCCACAGCCCTGGTGCCCCAGACCCACCAGAGCCCCAGAGGGGCCTCAGCCACTCATGCCCACACAGGCTGCAGCCCTGTCAACACACCTGTATTTGCTCTGGTCAAGTTTGAGGGGGCACCTGGCCTGGCTCACACGACCTCCACATTAATAAATGAGAGGAAAGGAAAGCATCTTCAGTGGGGTTCCCGAAATAGCTCGTCACCTCCACCTGGGAAAGACAGGGGGCACACAGCAGAGAGGGGAGGCAGGCCAGAGTGTGGGTGGCTGTGTGAACCTGGATAACACAGCTTACTGGCTGTGTGAACCTGGATAACTGAATGAATCTCTCTGAACATCAAAGGCAACATATAAAGTAGAGATGGGTTCCTTAACTCACAGGACTGTCACAAGGACTCAGTGAGAGGATAGGCCCAGCATTGTAAGCACCCTGCCAACAGAAGCCATGAGGAAAAGGGAGGGGGAGGGGAGGCAGAGGTGGAGAGGCTAGGCATGTACCATCATCACCATCATCATCATCAGGAGGGTCTGCAGATCAGGGTCCTTTCGGACCACCTTGGAGCAGAGGGCAACACTTACTAAGCTTTGGGGCTACTCTGAATAGAAAAGAAAAGAGGCCCATAAAAGGCCAGGCTGGAAAAGTCCTTCCCGGTTATTTATAATTCCTCTCCCATTCTACAGATGGGGAAAGTGAGCCCCCAAGAGGACAGGTGCTTGCCCAAGGACACTAAGTCAACAGGTGGCAGAGTGGGGACTCAGGTATCTTCACCCCCATCTAGGGACTCCTTACCCCGCACTCACAGGACAAGGCAGGCTTTATTGGAATAAGGAAAATACAGTATTCAGGAGCTGAGCTGGAAACTGAACACCTAGACCTGAGATGTGTGCTGGGCTGGGGCTCCTGCTGCTGCGGTCAGGATGCGTCTGTTGGAGTTGGGCTGGGAGGGGTGTGCAGCTGCACTCTGGATTTCCAGGTCTGACAGCTCAGTCACCTGCCTCCCACTGGCTGGTGGCCTGGGGGTGTCTTTGGGTCTCCATTTCCCCATCCAAGAACCCCCCCAGTTCACAGGGTCCCTGGACTGGATGCCCCTCTCATGAGCCCCTGGATGCCTCACCTGTGAGCAGGTGTGAGCCCCACGCATCACCCACCCAGAGGCTTAGCCCAGCATGTTGAATTCTTGCCTCATTCAGTCAAGGCGCAGGACCCCACTGCGTTTTATAGCTCAGGGGTCAGCAAACACTTTTCTACAAACGGCCAGATAATAAATATTTTTGGTTTTGCACAACTGCTCAACTCTGCAGTCACAGCTCAAAAGCAGCCATAGATGATATGTGAATGAAGGGGCGTGGCAGTGTCCCAATAAACATGACATACAGGAGCCAGCAGTTTGGCCTTTGGGCCTCGCTCCCCAAGCTCTGCTCTAATTCACTCCAGCTGGGTCAGACATCTCCTTGGGCACTGGGGTAACCAGCCTCCCGGGTTTGTACGGGAATCTCCCCCAGTTTTTGCAGTAAATACTGTGCCCCAGAAAACCTCTCTCAGTGTAAGACAAGCCAGGATGGCTGTTCCCTACTCTCTGGGGCCTGTACCTCGCTGGCAAAGAGGCCCCCTTCATAAGGAAGAGGAAGAGACAGGAGGAGGAAGGGGCTCTGTTTATTGAGGCTTCCCATACGCCAGGGTCTGTGCTGGGGCTTGGTCCACATTACCGGGGGTCCTCATGACAGGAAGAGATCAAGCTGGGCTGGATCCTGCCTCCAGAACCCCAGTTCTCCTGCTTCCTTTCCAGGCTGTACGCTCCTGAAGGACAGATTTGGGAACTCTCTGGACCTTCAGTGCCCAACACCCGGTAACTCTTAGAAGATTCTGAGCAAATATCGAGCATCAGCAACACTGATGCTATCTGAATGAATGAATGAATGAATGAATGAATGAGTAAATCATGCCCCCTCCAGTCACTTCCTACTTCTGGGATGGGATTCATCCTACCCAATCTCCAGGTGAGTTAAGAGGAAGATGCCACAGTTACGCCATGACATCAGTTTCATCAAACATGCCTGGGGATTCTGGGGAGGCATGTGCTGTTGTGACCTCTGACATCCAGCAACTTGGGTGTAGACCCCTGGTCTGCCTCTTCTGGGTTGTGTGACCTGGGCGAGCCAATTCACCTCTCCGAGCCTCACAGATCAAGACAAAAGTCGGTACAGGAATCACCTGCCAGGGTTGTTGTAACACACGGTATTTGAAGCCCCCAGCGGGGGGGGGTGTATCCAGTAAACACCCCTAAACATTCCCTGCCATTGTTGTCTCTGTTACCGCTGATGCTGGGACAAGCAAGAGGCAAGACAGAGATGAGATGTCAGTGGCGAGAAGTACAGGTGTTCAGACAGCAAGTGGAGCTGGGACCACAAACCGCTGGCGATCCCTCGGCGAGCTACCACAACGGCGTGTGGCAACCAACCACAGAACCCAGCGATGCACAATAAAAAGCATCCGTTTTGCTAACCTGTCTGCGGCCAGCTGGAGCTCAGCTGAGCGAGCCTCTTTGCTGAGGTTTGGGGCTCAGAGCGGCTTGACAGATGTTGGGGGGTGAGGCTGAGCAGGCAGCAGTTTCCTGAAGGGAGTTCAACCCCCGCCACAGCAGAAACACGCTAGGCCCCCTGAGGCCTAGGCTTGGGACAGACCACCTCACGCTACTGGCCCAAACTAGGCACCTGCACAAATCCCTGCCTACGCCTTGAATGGGAAAACAGAGGCAGCAAAGCTAAAGGCAGGGAGGAGGGCGCGTTAGAGCACGGATGCCTCTATCCAATAGCCCAACACCAGCCAAACCTTGGGGAGGGACCCCTCGCTGGCCCTGCCCTGCCCTCCTCACCAGCTTCCTCTTCATCTCCTGCCACATCAGCTCTGGGTCAAAATCTGGAAGAGATCCTAGCAGCAGCACCAGTCTGTTCGTGGGGACCCAGTCCCCATCTTCCCGACATCTGGACCTGCTCTGGGGAGCCATTAATCTCGGGCAATTTCTTCCCTCACTTGATTTGTTTATTTAAGGAAAACAAGTTGCTCCTAATTAGAAGCACTGCTGTCGAGATGTTCGGTGCATTGTAGGCTGCCTATTTTCAGACCTTCTGCCTAAAATTATACCTGCGCTCAACATCTGTGAGTTCGTTCAGCAACTGTCCTAAGTGCAGGCTTCTGGTGAGATGTGGGCTGTTGCGGGGCCGAGGGTGCCAGGGGCAGGGAACACAGGGCTTCGGAGCCCAGGTGCCAGGACAACGCATACATGGCGTCCCCTGCCCTCGTCAGAGCTGGCGCTATCACCGAATCAACGCTCCGGAGGTGCCCGGCACAGACCCAGACCGGACCAAAGGGCAGGCAGGAGAGCCCTTTTCTACACACACCTATGGGGACACACGTGCTCAGAAACACACAAAGTGACACTGCCCCGGACACGCTCTGGAGCACACATGCATCCCCCCAAGATGGGCAGGCAGGCGCACGTCCTCGGAGACAGAGTCGTGCACGGAGGTTACACCGCAACACCCAGGAGCACGCATCACAGACACCCACATGCACACGGAGACACACATGTGTATATGGCAAATGACACACCCAGATCCTCACACTCAGAAACACGGGCAGGCACATGGAGATACAGTCAGACATGCAGTGTTGTGCACAGCAGGCACCACACACACATTCGTGCACACAGGTACACAGGAGTTTACACTGTAGGACACACTCACTGCAACACACATGTGGACACAAAATTGAAAAGTGCCCCTTAACACCACCATGTGCACATGTTCAGAAGCTCACATTTATACAGGTACACACACAGAAGATACCCGTGATAAGCAGCTGCACTCACAATGGAGGGAGACAAGCAACGTGCAATGCAGCACACACCCAGGCATGTACACTTACACAGAGGTACATTGAAAATCACATAAAGAGACAGGTGTGCAAGTAATGCCACAAGTTCACACTCATCACCACACACCCCATGTACACTGACACACCTGTAGGCACCAACACCCACATAGACACATATAAACAAGCCCATACGGCCACGAAAGCATGCACCAGGCAGACCTGGCCGGCTCCTAAGCCTGGGCATTCCCACCAACCCTCACAGCACAGGTGAGCGTCTGCACAGTCAGGCACCTGCACTGTCACAGACATACATGCAACTCACACATGCACAACTGCAAACACACCTGAATGTATACACACACACCCACGCTCACACTGATTCGCCCAGGTACGCATTCCTCTTGCAGGCAGGCGATCACACACACATGCTCGTAGATCCAGGGACAGGCAGTATCCCGAGTGCACACTCACACTGACACTATTCACACATATGTGTACACACACTTAAGGTTCACGTGTGAATCACACTCACAAAAGAACATGTGCACATCCTGGAGTGAGAATGCACATACATGCACACGTTCATGCACAAGTGTCTACACTTGTATGCACACATGCACACCCACATATCCTATTCCACTAGGGAAGCAAACTGTGTTTTCTGAGTCCTAAAAGATAAGCCCGCAGACGGAGATGCACATGGCGGTCAGGCTGCTGCTCTGACCCTACCGCATTCCACCAACCCAGCCCAGGTCAGCGGGATGGGTCTGCCCTCCCGCCAAGGGGTGCAGCTGGTCAGCTTGCCCCCGGGATCCCAGAGGGGCATAGATGTCCCAAGTCTCCACACCACCCAGAAAGAAATAAGACTGCTCCATCCACAGCTTCCCCCACGACTTCAGAGCCTTCCCCCACCTCACACACACATGCCAGGCACTTTCCCAGGGGCCTGTTCTCCACTGCTCAGCCAACTGGATGCCTGACACCCAGACATGTGAACTTCTCTGCCCTGGGTCCCTATACAGCTGCAAAGTTGAAGCCATGGAGACAGCTCACCTCCACCTCCAGGCGTCGTCATGGTGATGCAGCAGCTGGGTGCATCCAGCCCTCCCAGACCGCCTGGCTCCCCACTCAGAGCTGCTGGTGCTTCTATGAGGGGGCGGGGACTGCAGGTGTCAGGTGATTGGAGAGAACAAGGGTTTCACCCTCCAGTCAAGGATCACCTGGTGCTCAGGTGGGCAGCGCCAGACTCCCCAGGGGAAAACAGCACCCAGATGCCCACACACAAAACCTGAACTCAGACGGCCCTCTCGCTGCATCCATGGAGCTCCAGCCCACTCAAGTCTCCTTCTCCGTATTAGACACAGTCCCTGCACCATCCAGTCCCCCCAAGTGGAACAGTGAATTCTTCCTTTCCATGGAGGGACAGAGGCCGGAGGGCGTAGTAACGGGTTAAACAGATGCGCCTGAGTCCTGGGTGGTTTAAACATGAGTCACATCACCGCCTGGGATTTTGAAAATCTCATCTGTGATTCGGTTGACATACTCGGTCATAGAATGTCTGAACTGGGACCTCAGAGGACATGTGAAATCTCTTCCTTTTGCAGAAGCAGGAACTGGGGCCCAGAGAGATCTAGTGATTTCTCAAAGTCAACGAGCAAAGTGAGGGCGGACTTGAAACTCAACGTCCTAACTTAGAGAGTGGGTCTCTCCAGGATATCAAGCACTGGCCTCCAGGCACCCTGGAGGAATTCCTGGGTCTCAGCAGCCTAGGGAAGCAACTCCTACTCCGGCTCCAAGTCAGAATCCCAAGCCAGTACAGGAGATCCTCAGATTTCCAGCTCCTGTCTCAACAACTGTCCGTGAACCACAGAGCGATGCGATTCCCCAGCGGCAGAGGCCCAGGTCAAGCAAGGGATCACGGGCCAGGGGGAGATCTCCAACCTTCACCTCCCTGCCTGCCTGTCTCACTGACCAACAAGTCCATGGCAGTGACCCCAACTCCGTACTAGCAAGGAAGCATGACACCATTTGGGGGCTGTGATCACAGGAGGGGCATCAAAACGATCCTTGGAGACCTAGTGGCCTCTTCAAAGTGTGATTTTCATTAGGAACAAAAATAATCTGGCCAAACTCATGAGCTATGCACTGAGCTCAGCAGAGCCTCTAGGGGCCTGGAGTATGGCAGACCACCCACATTCCCAGAGCTGGCGATGAGAAGGCTGGGGGCTCCTACCTAGTTCCCCGTTCCAACCCCTTTTCAACACAAAGTTCACACCTGCCCAGGTTCGCATCTGAAGGGCCCTATCAAGCAGCCCCCAAAACTTCCCTCAAAGCAAAGCTTTTGTTCATGACAGAGCTGCAAGGAGCTGGAGGCGGTCCTTGCCTTCGCTAGTGTCTGCCAAGGAGGTGAGTAGGCTCCTGCAAAGATACTTGGGGCTGCTGGCTTGGATGGAAGCGATCTGGCTGAGCACAGCCCTGTCTCCAGTTCTCACCCTCGCCTTACACACACACACACCCCAGAATTGACACAGACAAGCCTGCAAAGCCCTGGACACCAAGCCCATCGCCCTGGCAGCCCTGGATGCTGGTTCCAAATGACAACAAACCTCATTCACCAGAGTATCACCTCCAGCATGCCCCTCGTCAAGCCAACTTGGAAATCTGACCAGCTCATTCTCCCTCGGAACTCTGAACTGGCCAAGCAGGGGGTGACTCATGAAGGGGCCCACTGCCTTCCTTCTCACTCAGTTCAACCTGACAAGCCCTCCTCCGGCGCCTGCCTTTGGGAACCCAGCAGGATGCCTGGGGCCGGGGAAGGAAGGGCTCCAGGTTGAGTCCGGGAGGCCCAATGTCCCACCCTGTGCCAAGGAGAGAAAGTTTGTCATCCACCGCCAGCCGGGCTGTCACCACGCCTGGTTCTTTACTCACCTGGCTCTGAGCGCTGAGCCCCAGGTCAGCAGGGGAGCAACTGGAACTAGGAGCCCAGCTGGAGGGCAGGAGTCGGTTCCCAGCAGCTCCCCGCAGGCTTCCTCATGGATTCTTTGCGGATCCCTCTGACCCAGCCCAGGCGGCAGGCAGCCCTTACCTGAGGGGTTCCGGCCACTTGCAAACTCTGCCGGGAGCCGGCCGGGCCGGGGTCTTTCTCGGAGACTCCCGCGTCCCGCTTGGCGAGCCCGCTCTGGGGCGCCTTCCCAGCTGCCAGATGCTGCAGTGGCATCAAAGAAAACGGAGTCCGGATTCCCTTCTCGCCGCCGAGGCTCCTCCAGCCCGGCCCAGGCTGCTCCTCCGGGGCTGGTCCGAGGGGCAGCCTCCCGCCTCCAGCGGGAAAGTGGCGGAGCGTGCGTCCTGGATTGCAGCAGCCGCCGCGGCCGCGGTGGCCAGGGCCGTGGAGGCGTCGGCGACGCCAGCCGGCGAGCCGGGGCGGCGGGCGGAGGCGCAGGGAGGAGAAAGCCGGCTCCGCGAGCCTGGCGCGCGGGCGGGCTGGCCGGCGGGCGGCACTGCAGGCGCCCCGCGCCACGGCGAGGCCCCGCGCAGACACCCACCCTGGGGATGCCCGGGCCCGCTGTGCGCCGGGCACCGGCTGCGGCTGAGCGCCGGGCTCCGGCCGCCTCGCCTCTGGCTCGCTGCCTCCCTCACTGGCTCGCTCCCCCGGACTTCACGTCTCCAGCCCCAGCTCCCCGCGCCACCGCTGCTGCCAGCAGCGCGCCTCAGCCCGGCGCGCTCCTCGCACAGAAGCGCAGCACTGCCTACCGCTTAACTCCTTGCATGCCACCTGGCCCTCCCGCAGCCTCCCGGGCAGCTGGGCGCACCGGGTGCCCGCCGGGCTGCGAGCTTCTGCAAGGGCCTGGGGCTCTGAGCCTCAGTCTCCTTATCTGTGAAATGGGCTCAAGACGCACGTCATAGAGTTATTTGGAGAATTGACGAAGACTTTTGTGCAACGTGCCAAGCCGCCTGGCATGGAGCAGGCACTCAGCAAATGGCAGTGTGTTTATGGTTGCTGCTGCCGGTGCTGAAGAAGCTTAACACAGCGTCTCACAAATAGCAAACACCCAATAAAGGGCGGTTTGGCATTTTGGTGTTGGGTCTGTGGTCCTAGCAGGCGGCAGCTTTCAACTGTGTGGCTTCCAGCTGATCACTTGCCTTCTCTGAGCCTGTTTCAGAAATTCCCTGCAGAGCTCTGTGACCTTGGGCAAGTCTCCACAGCCCTCTGTGCTCTGTACCCTCATTTGTAAAGTAGAGAGTTTACACGAAAACCCACCGTCAAAGGCTCTCCAGGGGAAGGAGTCCATGCCATGAGGTAACAAGTGACAAGGGTCACCGTTGAATGAGACCCTCCGAAGGGCCAGACACCTGGTCATCGTCTCACAAAGTCATCGAAACAGCCCTGGAAGCAGCTAGTTTTATGCCCATTCAGAGAACCAGGACACAGGGATATAAGGGGCTCCCTGAGGGTGGCACAGGTAGAAAACAGCGGAACCAGGATTTGAACCCTGAACTTTCTGATCACTACAACCAGTGTCTGCTAAGCTTGGTACTCAGGGAGTGGCTCTAAAGTGGCCATTTCTTGGGTCTAGCAATAAGAATTCATGTCTGCATTTCTTTTCTTAGAGCACATTCTTTTCCCAACAATAAAATTCATTCTTGTCTAATGTAGTACTTTAGAAAATTCTGAGAAGAATAAAAAAAAAGCACATCCACCCTATTCCCACCACCCAGAGACACTGATTGTTAATAATCCTGATGTAGTTCCTTCCAGGCTTTTTTCTCTACCTACATGTAAATCAGCAGGCACAAAGGAATCATCCCACAGGCCCCATTCTGTATCAGGAGATGGGAGGGCCTGGCAAGGCAGCTCATAAATCCTTTGCTAAGACTAGATCTCCAGTTTCTACCACTCCAACAACCCCGGGTGTAATTATCCTACAAGCGCAAGAGAAATCCTACCAGCTTGGGGATTTGTGCATTTCACCCAGTTACTAGTGGGCAGCCCTGCTCTGATTCTTTCCCTTCCTCCACCCCACCTTGTGCCTCCTTCTTGGAAGACCTAATCACGCCATTCCCTGGAGTAGGGATTATTGGTGTCACACCCCCGCTTGCTGACCCTCACCCACTCCATTCTGAACAGAGCATGCCCAGGTATCAACCCCCAAGGGACAGGGGCAATAGGAGGTGGACCTTAAAGGTTCGGGCCACTGGGTTTGACTCCTGGTTCTGTCCCTGGCAGCAGCACGTCTCAGAGCCTGTTCTGCATCTATAACATGGGGGTATAAAAGACAACACCCCCTCGGAGTTGTTCTGAGAACTGTAAGAGATAAAGATAAGTGAATGCTCAATTAATGGCAGCTGTTGCTTTATATTAGCGAGAAGTGATCTGAATGAAACTAACATTGATTGCTACAATTGTTGAGCCTGTACTAAGTGATGGGGACAATTTCCATTAATTCTTCACAATCATCCTAAGGGGTAGGTATTGGAATTAGTCCATTGAGAGATGAGGAAACCGAGGCCCATCTACCCAAGGGCTCACAGCAAGTTCATGGCAGAGCTCAGATCAGACCTCAGCTTTTCTACCCCACACCCAGTCACCAGCACTGCAGACCATACACCTTTCCCATGCCCATCTCTTCCCACCCCAACTCATAATCATGGCTCTCTGTTTCGGTGACATATCTCTTTTGGGGAGAGGATGAGGGTCTGGCACCTGGCCAGGAGCCCTCTGCAGGTCAGAGGGGGTCTAGGAGGGTAGTTCCTGACCTCCAGCAACGCCCAGTCCACTTCCACCACCTCTATTTCTCTCTACCCTTCCCTAATCCCCCTTAGGAATGGCAGTTGGGCTCCTTTGGAACTGGGAAGGGCCCCAAGATTGGAATCAAGGAGGTGAAGCTTGAGATGTGGGAAGGTGTCCTTGGCTGGGTTGCTCACCTTTTCAAGTGCTGCTTCATCATCCCTGAAAGGCCCAATCAAGTCTCCCCTGCCTGTTTCTTAGTGTTGTTGGGGTAAACAATAGCTGTACCTTCAGAGTAGTAAAATCTGTAAAACTGTAAAAATAAAACTGTGATGTGATAATCACTCTCATCATCATACAAGCAAATGAAAACATCGCATCCTGGGACTGTAGACAAGTTTGCATTTCCCCATATGAATGTCCCATTGACCCAAAACCACTGATTGAAAGAACTATCTTCCCCCATTGCTCTGTGGGGCCACCTTTGTCATAAAGCATACGTCCCGTTGTGTGTGTGCAGGGGGAGTGTTTAGGACTTTCCATATTCTGTCTCGTTGGTCAATTTTGTTATCTTTATGGCCAACATCACATAGTGTCCATTACTATAACTTAGTAATAGTCTTAATATCAGTAAAAAGACATTTTCTTTTTCCCAGAAAGATTATCTTGGCCATTCTTGGCCTTTAATTTGCATATTAATTTTGGAACCCATTTATGAGGTCCATCATATAACAATAAAAGACCTATTGGTTTTGGATTGGGGTGACACTAAGTCGTTAGGTCAATTTAGGGAGACTTGCCATCATTACAATACTGAGTTTTCCAATCCAGCTACCTTACACCATACACAAATCTATCCAGCAAGGTTTTAGATCTAATGAAAACAGCAAAACAACAAAGCTTCTCGAAACCCGTAGTGAAGAAAGAAAGGAAAATTTGGGGAAGGAAAATTTCTTAAACAAGGGAAAAAGCACTGATATATTTCATTGCATTAAAATTATAACTTCTCACTAAAGTACACGATTAAGAGAGTGAAAAGTCAAGTCACAGAAGGGAAGCAGATATTTTCAACACCCATCACTATAGACTCCTATCTAGAATTAATAAAAAAAAAAATGCACATACCAATAAGTAAAGATAGAGAACCCCACCAAATGGTCAAGAAACTGAGGCAGATGCTTCACAAAAGAGGATGTTCAGAGAACCAATTAACTCATTAAAAGAACCAATAAACTCAATCTAATTAGAAATCAGGAGCACGTTTATTAAAATGAGAGGAGCTATTACAAAGACTGACAATCCCAAGTGCTGGTGAAAATGTGGCACAACTGGAAATTGAATACTCTGCTGATAGGAGTGTAAATTGTTACACTTTGAAAACTTGTGTGACATTATCTACTAAAGCAGAATATATACTGACCCCCTGACTAGCATTTCTATTCTTAGGTGTCCATCCAAGAGAAATGCAAGCTTATGTCCACCAAAAAACATGTACAAAAAATGGTCACAGGGGCCTCCCTAGTGGTGCAAGGGGTTAAGATGCAGAACTATGAAGCTATCCCCAGCTACTACAGCACAAGTTCTGTGCCTTGCCAGAGAGGTGACCCACATGGCACAGCAGACCTCTCCTTTCTTGCCCGCTGCTCCCCTCAGCAGTGTATTTCAGTCAGTCCGCCTGTTCTGCTCCCCACTCTGTCCCTCATGAATCCTCTCACTCTCCGCATCTCTGACCTACACTCCAGCCCTTGTATGCATAAATAAATAAATCCTTTTTTTAAAAAAAAAGGGGGGCCTCCCCCGTGACGCAGCAGATTGAGCACAGCCCTGTGAAGCTGTCCACAGCCTCTGCAGCACCGGTTTAATTCCCAGCCAGCCAGGAAGATACCCACATGGCGAGGCAGGCCTCTCCTGTCTCACCCACTGCTCCCCTCGGCAGTGTTTTCAGTCCTTCTGCCTGTTCTGCTCCCTGCTCTGTCTCTGGTGAATTCTCTCACCCTCCCACTCCTCTGGCCTGTACCCCAGTGCTTGTATAAATAAACAAATCTTTAAAAAAAAAAAAAAAGAATGTTCACAGCAGGAATTTTTGTTTCTTATGATAAGAAAATTTTTAAATAATTCCAAACCTAGAATGGGTTCACAGTATGTGGTCACATGATGGAATACTATACAGCCATGAACATGAGCAAAGTTCAGCTATACACAACCACAGGGGTGAATCCAACAAGTACAATGTTAAGTGAGAAACAAGACACTAGGAGGACCTACTATATGGATTCACTTACCTAACATCCGAATAGGCAATTCAGAATGATTGGAGAATTATGAACTGAAATTGGGAGGAAGCACATGGGGTTTCTGTAGTGTTGGACATCTTATCTTTTTTGACCTAGTTGGTAATTTGTGATAAGTTATTGATCCATACCTTTATGTATCAACTGCTTTTCTGGACATGTGTTAAAACTTAACTTTTGAAGAAGTTTTTAGTGATTGTTCTTAAGTAGAATAAAACTGGTTTCAAACCTGGATTTAGCTGCTTTCTGGCTGTGTAACCACAGTCAAATTACTTCTTCTCACTGAGCCTCGCCCATTAAGTGGGAACAATATTATGCCTACTTGATTGATAGGGTGGCATAAGAGTGAAAATGTGCCAAGTGAAATAACAGGTAAAAAGCAGGCACCTGTGCTCAGCTGATATATCAAGGGGTAGAGATCACAAGTTATCGTCTATGATCTGGTCTCTGTTCCATAGTAAAAGCATGTCTGAGGAATAATGGCAAGAACTGAGTTTAAACCTCAGCAAGGGATGCCCAATAGAATTCAGGATGCTCAGGTTAAATTTTTAGAATAAATCTGTGACCTTCCATGGGACATTCACATGGTAAAATTTCCCTTTAGAATTCAAATTTCATTGTGTGTCCTCTGTTTTTATTTGCTAAACCTTGCAGTCCTAGCCTTTCCGTTACCAGCTGTGTGCCCTAGTTTAAGTTGCCTGAACCTTCTTTGGTCTTGGTTGCTTAACCTGTAAAACAGGAATAAATGTCCCTTTCAGTGTTGACAAGAGAATTAAATTGATGAACGTGGTTGGGTGTAGTTGTGTCTCTGTATTTGTTTCTTTCATTTCCTCTCCTCTCCCTTTCCTTTTGTTCTTTTTTTCTTTCTTTGCCCAATTCTTGGAGTTGCCAGAGGTCCCCACAAGCATCATTTAGCCCCATTTCTGGCCTTGAAACTAAGAGGTTGTGATTAACAATAAAACGTAAGTCATGAAGCTATAGGGTTTTTATCTAAGACACACAATCAAGGAGATGAAGGAAGTGCTTCTTCTAGACTGCTGGAAAATTAATTTTTTGGAGGACTTGCTTCTCTCTCCACTGATCTCTGCCATCATTTGTGTCTCAGGTTTCTGAGAGGTCCACTTTCTCACTCCATGCCTTCTATTTCAGCTCAGAATTATGTGATATTTTGGCCAAAATCTGCTGCTGGAGAAGAGAAAAAAAAGGGAAAGTGATCTTTGAAATAAATTATAAAGATCAAAACAGGGTGATATAAGTAAGAGAGTTTCTGAGCATAAAATCAGGTAACACTCCCAGCTATGTTCATAAAATGAGTCTCTAACCCATACATCACTGTCATTTGAACCACAGCATCTAAAAATAGGATTTGTTCTAATTTCCTGAGTAGCTGATGCAAATGGAGAGAATGTGAGAGTAGTGAGTGCGCTGCGGCAGTCGGTAAGTAACTCCTGTTGGAGTGGTATTTTCCGAAAGTAGAAAGGAGGGAACTTGCCTCCAGAAATGTCAGGCAAATCTGGCAGAGGTCAGAGGTTGAGATGAAGGATGCTGGAGTCAGCCAGACCTGCACTGGAACCCCAACTCTGCCTCCTCCTCAATGAGTGGCCTTGGGTAATTTAACTGTCTTTCTGGGCTTCATCTTTGAAAATATGGAGAATGAAAGTGCCAGTCTGAGGAAGACTTCATGAAGCTCAAATGACAGGCATGCAGAGACGGTCCACTATACCGCTGGAAGTGCGTGAATTACTCACGAACCATGACCTATTATTACAGTGCTGCAGACGGGCAGCATGATTCCAAGGCAAGCGAGGATGCCATTCATTCCGCGCTCTGGACAGAGAGCTCTTGCTCCAGAGTCTGAGCATGCCTGGGTTTCCCAGAGTCAGATCTTTTTCAAGCACTGAAAAGCGATCCACGTGCATCACCACTTAATGTGCAAGAGAGAGACTAAGGTTGAGAAGAGGGAATTGCGGATGTCCCCATGACTTTGCCCTGGGTGCAGGTACACGATGGAAGAGGATTTTTAATGGCAGAGTTTGGGCATGAAGCCCAGGGTGGGATGGCCATTCCCTCTACAAGCCGCATTTCTACTTCCACCATAGACTGACGATCTCTGAGTTTCCTGGCCTCTCTGTTGTAAGTTCCCCACACACCCCTTAACCCATCTGAGAATGGTGGTGCTTGGTTTGCTGTGCAAATCTGTAGAGACTAAGCACTTCTCTGCCCCTGGCACCCAACACAGTCACATGTGCTTGGCACATAGTAGGTTGTCTTAGTCTATGTAGGCATCTATATAAAATAACATAGACCAGGTGGCCTAGAAACAACAGGAATTTATTTCTCACCATTCCAAAGTCCAGGAAGTCCAAGATCAAGGTGCCAGCAGATTCAGTATCAGGGCTGGGATCCTGGATCATCAAGAGCCATCTTCTTGTGTTGTCACATTGCAGGATGGGTGAGGGATTTCTCTGGGGCCTCTTTTATAAGGGCACTAATTCCATTCATGGGAACCCCACCTCCTGATACCATCACATGGGGGATTAGGTTTCAACATATGAATATCAGGGGGACACAAGCATTCAGTCTATAGCATAGACACTCAGGAAAAAACTCAATGAATGAATGAAGTGGTCCAGTATTATACATCCAGATACAAAGAAAGCCCAGTATGATCAGAAGAGTTGACCATTGAAATTTTGGTGACAGAGGACAAGGTGCACAGAAAAGAACACAGCAGCACCTTTTAGTAGCAAAAAAACTGGGAAGAACCTAAATACCCACCAGGAGAATGATGGGTCAATTCCAGTCAATTCTAAAAGGGGGCAGCAGGAAAGACGAATGAGCAACAACACTCTGTGTCATTATACTGTAGTGTTGAGTGGGGGGAAAGCTAGTTGCAAAGGGTCACATACAGAATACATTCAATAAAATTCAAACATCTAAAAAACAATGCAGTGTATTTTCCAAGTGCATTTATGTATATAGTAAAGGCAGAGAAACATTTGTGGGATCCGTGTATGCTGCTGAGGGACGCCAGGGTCCGGGGACTATTCTAGAAAGATTTAACTGTGTTCTCAATGCTCTATTTCTGAAAAGGTTCGGTAAAGACATAGAAGTTGTATTGTTCTTCTACTTTTTTGTGTACCTGAAGTATTTCATTTAAGAAAAAATAAACGAGGTAGCAGTAAAGGCTAGTGTGGCTTCACCGCCTGACTTCATTCCTTCCCCTGTTCTGACATTTGCTGTGTGTCTTGAGGAATGGATTCAACTTCTCTGAACTTCAGTTCTCAATGTTACAATGTGGATAATAACTCTTGGGAGAATTAAATGAGATAATGTATAGAAACTGTTTAATGCAAGCATTCAACAAATGATCATTGTTAAAATCATAATTAATTATCCACAGCAGTTCATTTTAAATTACTCCAGAACTGGAAACATCTAGGAAGATCATCCAACTCTAAACTATTTTTCACAGGTGAAACCCCTGAAGCTGGAGAAGTGAAGTCTCACAGGGTACATGGGAGACAGAACTGAGGCTCAGAGGGCCTCCTGTGGATAAGATGCTGAAACAGGGCTTCCCTGGTGGCCTAGGGATTAAGTCTCCACGCTACCACTAGCTATAGCACGAGTTCGATCCCCAGCCAGGGAGCTACCCACATGGCGCAGCAGCCCTCTCCTGTCTTGCCTGCTGCTCCCCTCAGCAGTGTATTTCAGTAGATCCGCCTCTTCTGCTCCCTACTTTGTCTCTGGTGAATCCGCTCACCCCCTGCACCTCTGGCCTACACTCCAATTCTTCTATGCAAAAAAAAAAATTTTTTTTAAAGGATGCTGAACGGGGCCCCTGCTCCAAAGCTCTTGTCCAATAACCTAGACACCTCCCTACCTTCCAGGGGCCTGAGGATGGCAGGGGGGACCTGCCAAAACAGTTCCCAGGCAGAAGGATTCATCCTAATGTGGCATCACCCCTTTCTCTCCCCATTACCCCTTTCTCTCCCCATCCCAAAGCATATTTATGGCATCATGAAAAATTTGAGAAGAATATTGTAAGTTCATCTCTTTATAATTTATATTTCTTAAATTGTAAAAAAAAAAAAAAAAGCTGATGCCTACACAAATATGAATATATCTTCCCCAAAATACATGTGCTAGAACAAACCATTTGTCATAGCCAAAATTGGGGACAGGCAAATGTCTGTCAAGGGGAGAACAGATAGTGCAGTATTCATTCACCAGGACACTGCCCAGCAAGGAGACAGCGGATTCTTCCACAGCCTCATGGGGGGGTGTCACCAATGTGAATAAAAGAAACCAGGAGCAAAGATACTGTCTGCTGCCCTTTATATAAAGTTCAACAATTGCACAACGAAGCCAGCAGCTAGAAGTCAGAGCTGCGGTTACATGGGGTGGGAGTTGTTGCTGGGATAGGACTGGGGGTGCGTCTGGGGGTTGATAATGTTCCTTTTGTCCATCTGGGTGCTAGTTATTCTGTGGGTGAGTTTGTGAACATACCTGAGCCACACACTGATCATTTGTACATTTTTGCACATGTGTTAAAATGTGCTTTCATGTAAACACATGCAGCCCCCAGTAGTTTAACCTTTATTAGTTACCAGTTTCTATGCTTCTGTAGAATGGCCAATTGAGCCACGTAATAAAGGGGTAAATGTCGTCCTCTACCTGGCACCTTCTGAGGGCTGACCTTGAACACACCATCTGAGAACAGCTTTCATTTCAGGCCCACTGAAAGGGGGATTGTCCACATAGGATCCAGCCAGGTGAAGACAAGGGCCATTACTTAGGACACCCGATCCAGAGAGACAGGCAAACCACCCAAATTATCTGATTTGGCAGTTTCCTGGGATCAAATGACCCAGATAATGGCTGGGCTGCCACAGTGACACCAGCCAAAATACCCAGGAGGCGGTCCTTTGCCCAGGGCCATATTTGTGGGCAGAGAGGACACACAGGCCTGGACCACCCCCCACTCTAATTTTTGCAAGAGGAGCTGTGGGAGTCCCACCCCCAGAGTCTGCAGAAGCCAGAGATGTAAGGCCACTCTGGAGGCCTGAGGAGAGGGCCCCCCACTCCATCCTGCCCTGAGTCTCAGCCAAGCCACCCCCAGGACACAGCTAGGGAATCTCATTTAATCCAACAGCCCTCAGAAGAAGATATTCTCTTTATTATTATTCTCATTTTGCAGGGGAGGAAACTGAGGTGCCATGGGGTTCCATGAGTCACCCAAGGGTGAACACCCAAGAGCAGAGTCATTTATTTTTTAACTGACTCTCTCACCATCACTCCCTCTCCCTTATTCCACCAGGAATGCAGATCCTCCCTCTTACCTCAGTTACTCACACCATGGGCCTCAGCATGAACCTCACTTCTTGAGGATGCTCCAAAAATTCCCTGCAACAGGCACAGAGATAGGATGAGGGATGCACAGGATTTACTGGAGACCTCTGCAGAGGCTGAAGAGAGAGAAAGGGAGCAGGAGGGAGGAGGGAGAGGCCTCAGACTGTGATGTGGGTCTGACAGCTGAGAAAGGAGAGGGGGAAAGAAGGGGTCTGTGCAGGGACACAGCTCTGAGAAAGGCTCAGGCAGCCCAACAGGAGCCCCAGAGCAGACTGTCCATCTGTAGAGTCTCCAGTGGGCAGCAGTCTACTCTGTACTTGGGTTATAAGAAGGGGACAGTGTCTCTTCAGAGCATCCATGCAACTATTACTGGATGGCAGTACTTCTCTCTGGACTATCAGTTTCACCAGGCAGGAATCATTCTGTCCAGGAAACAAGACTGGCATGTACTAGATGTTCATTTAATATCTGTGGACGGATAAGCTCTCCTAATCAACTCCTCAGTGCTGGTTGATTGCCACACATTTCCTGAGGATGTTCCACGCAATGTATTTTAGTGACAAGGATAAGGGGTTAGATGTGGGATCTGGGTTTCAGTCTTAGACCCAGCCCTTCTCTATGTGTGAACTGAAGTGAGTCATCTTGCTTGCTTGAACTTCTGTTTATTCATGTGTATTATTAATATCTACCTGTGGAGTTGTTGGAAGTGACCTATTGCAGTATTATTATTGTTGCTATTCTGATAAGTGGACTTATGGATGGATGGTTACCTTTAGTGTTCACAATCATAATTATAGGGCCTCAGCTTCCAAGACATGAATAGTCATTTGCCCCTTAATGATGGAGATTAATTCTGAGAACTGCATGGATACCTGTTTTCATCATGGTGCAAACATCACAGAGTCTACTTACCCAGCCCAGATGGTACAGCCTACTGTGGGAACCATGGAACCTCCTCAGGAAATGTGTGGCAATCAACAAGCACATAGACGGTCCGTTATGTATTGTTACTTCCATGGAAAAATCATGATTCACATACACTGACCTACCTTGTAGAAAGGAGCCATACTAAGCAGACACTGTTTTACATCATCTTTTGTGGTATGTTCACTTGTCTGTACCCCAAGTCTGTCCTTGAGCCAGGATCCATCTCTCATTTGTGCGTCACTAGCTCTTAGCAAGAAGCCTACCCATGCTAGGGACCAACAAATGCACAGCTCTGGTCTCAAACTGGAGTCACAGCCCCATGGCCATGCACACATGCTTTAGCTGATTTAATCCCCGCCCCCAGCAACCCATATGTGGGCACTGCTATTGGCATTCTCTGAAGGATCATCTGGCTCCACATTGGGGTTTTTCCACTGGGACACGTGGCTGTCAGTCTTGGCAAACAGGCCAATCCAAGATGCAATCTAAAGCACAGTACAACACCTTCATTCTCCCTGGAGACTCTAGCCTGGCCTCTAGGGAAATGCTCTTGGAAACTACACTCTTCTGGCATGTTCCAACTCAGACACCTGAGTCTCCTGGGAGGAAGGAGAGTTATGGGCTTGTGGGCTGGAGGATTTTTACTTTGATGTTCAGGAGAAGTCAGCCTGACCGGGTTACAGAGCTTCAATTTTTGGAATGTCTTTTCCCTCCATGTCTCCAGTAGTCAACTTTTTTCCATGCAAATACACTCAGGAGCAACCAGTCAGCAGTAATGCCTTCTATGTGTAGGTCTGGGGTCTACTGGTGCAGGTTATCATATCCATTTTGGTTTTGTAACCTCACAACTGCCATGCAAGGTAGTTATTCCTGCCCCCATTTTCCAAATGGAGAAACTGGGGGCTCAGGGAAATAAGGAAACCTGCCCAATGTCACAGAGCTAGAAAGTAAGGAGTTGATGCAGTATGGTCAAGGTCAGAATGGGAGGTGGGATTAGACACCAGCCACCAGAACAGAGCTCTGTGTTCTGCCACCCACAACGGCTCCTTCAAGACATATTGGGACAGCCTTGTCCTTGGCACCCTGCCTTTCATCACCAGCTTGTCCATCCTCCAAACCCAGCTACAGCAATCTCTTAGAACACACACTGCTCTCACTATACCAGCCGCCTCCTTAGGACCTCGAAATGGTTTCCTGTTTTCCATAGATGAGAGCCTACTCCCTCACCTGGCACACAGGGCTCCTACAGTCTGGCCTCAGGCCACCTCCTGCTCCCACTGCCCCTGCCCCTCTCCACCCTCCCAAGTAGACTCTTCATCCTGTGCCCACAGAGCCTGCAAACTCCCCACCTTGACATGCATATTTTGTTTCTCGCCTTCCTGGCCACTACTCCAACCAACAAGCTCCTGGTTGTCTTCTTTTTTTTTTTTTTAAGATTTATTTATTTATGCATACAAGAGCTGGGGCACAGGCCAGAGATGCAGTGGGTGAGAGGATTCACCAGAGACAGTGGGGAACAGAACAGGCAGATTGACCGAAGTACACTGCTGAGGGGAGCAGCGGGTGAGAGAAGAGAGGTCTGCTGCTCCATGTGGGTTTCTCCCTGGCCGGCTGGAGATCGAACTCATGCTGCAGAGGCTGCAGATTGTTTCGTAGTGCGGTGCTTAACCCCTTGCGCCACCAGGAAGTCCCTCCTGCTTGTTTTTTTAATTTAAATGTTGTCTTCCCCAGGAAATCCTTGGTTTCTAGAACCCCCTGACCTCAGTAATATAGCAGGGTCAGGCAGAGTAGAAGAACACCAGTTTGGCCAATGGAATCTTAATATTCTCATTATGCCTTTTGAAAAAATCAGAGAAGGCAATTCCATGTCCTTGGACTAGCTCAAATTTCAACAACCATTTACAGAAGCCAGAAATGCTCCCTCCACCCTTGTGACCACATTTATTGTTTTATTTGCCCAGAAGAACACACCACTCCTCATCTCTGAATGTAGAGGGGCCACCCTTGGGTCTAGTTGGGTCAGTCTTAGAATGTTATTGTCCCAGCCACAGTGATTGGTCCAGGAATTGGCACATGACCCCAAATCAGCCAATCAGAGGACTTACCTGGGAGTTTTTTGACTGGGTCAGTAGGGAACAGTCCTATTTCATGTGGCCATGAGGCGCTAAGGTTGGAATTCCAGAGTTATTGTGATATTGGTTTGAGTCCAGAGAGGACAACTAGTTTCAGAGACTGAACAAACAAGCAGGAAAAAGCTTAGAGAAAAACTGTCATTGAATTAGTCTCATGATCAGTTCCACCCTGATTTTCCACAGTTAGATCATTAGAACCAATAAATTTTTTGGCAGGTTGGTTCAAGTTCAAAGTAAGTTTTGGTCACTTGCAATCAGAGGGTTCTAACAAACATGTTTTAAAACTCCTTTTCCAGTTATATTATGTCATATTGCTGCACACACCCTGTGTAACAGCTGGCAAATATTTATTAAGAGTCTTGTGGAGACCAGGCACTCTTCTAAATGATGGGGTCCCAAGGGTGAGATTAAAATAGGGTCTCTGCCTCATCTCTCATCTCTTTTCAATGGAGAAAGCAGAACTTAATATGCGTATTGTTGTCTACTGTGCCTTCCTCAGTGAAAGCCTTAACCGGCCTTGCCTTGCTCTGTCCAGTTTCCTTTGTCTTTTTTTTTTTTTTAAAGATTTACTTATTTATTCATGCATAGAAGAACTGGGGTATAGGCCAGAGGTACGGGGGCGGGGGGCGGTGAGGGGATTCACCAGAGACAGAGTGGGGAGCAGAAGAGTGGATCTGATGAAATACACTGCTGAGGGGAGCAGCAGGCAGGACAGGAGAGGTCTGCTGCACCATGTGGGGCAGCTCCCTGGCCAGAGATCGAACTCAGGCCAAGGTGGTGATAGCACTAGGATTTAACCCTAAGGCCACCAGGGAGGCCCCAGTTTCCTTTGTCTTAACTGAGTCTATCCCACATACACAAGAGGTGTACTTGGTATTATCAATTTTTTTTAATGACTTTTTTTCTCTTAAAAGTATCTAATCTCTGCCCATACAGTTTATCGTCCAGAGCTGTGCTGTCCATTCTGGTAGCCAGTAGCCACGTGTGGCTATGTAAACTTAAAAAAATTAAAATTGAGTAAAATGTAACATTGATTTCTTTATCTCAAGGCCTCAATCATCACATTGGCTAGTGGCTACCCCCTTAGGCAGTACGGATCCACAGCACCATCCTGGGCACAGAATATTCCATCGACAGCAGCCGCAGAGCCTCCCTTGTCAGCCTGTGGTCCTTACCGGCAGCATCTGCTCTCCTGGGAACCGGTTGCAAGTGTAGAATCTCAAGTTCCTTCACTGCCTGACTGAGTTGAAATCTGCATTTCAACAAGATTATTGTGACTTTGCTAAATTAAATTTTGTTAAGGGGGAAGAGGGAGTTGCTGGTTATTGGCCAAGGTTAGACAAAAGCTGAAAGGCAGAGTGAAAGTGAAGTTCAAAACTCACAGGTCCTGGAGGAGGAACCAGCCGCCACCCGTGGAGGCCAAGGCAAGGTGTGGGCAGAGAGAGGGGGGTAGACCTGGGGCACATTCCTTTTTGAGGGTCTGAGGGGGGAGGGCTTTGGGGTTCCTAGGCTCAGGCCAGATGGGTCAACTCAAACCAAAAAGAGCAGGATTTTCGTAAGACTTTGATGAGTTCTTGGAGGTCTGATGCAAGGGGCACCCTGGGAAGGGCCCTGGGAGGTGAGAGTGATAGTAGATCAACTCCCCACACAGCGCCCACAGGAGTTCACGGTTCCTGCGCCTCTGCCGCCTGTTGTCCAGGGCGTGCTGCAGGGAGAGGCCAGAGGCGGGGGCTGCTGTGAGGTCAAGGCTCCTACAGACGACTTGGTCATGCCAATTGATGCCATGGCAGCTGTATTATGGAGTCCAGCCGCTGGACTCACCATGGAGCGCCTCATTAAGCTTGAGGAGCCCTGTTCTGACAGCCCCTCCCAGTCTAGCTCCCTGCTGCCCTGGCATGTTGCCCTGTAAGAGGGTGGTCTCCAGGAAAGTGGAGGTTCCAGGTTCCCTGCTCCCCCCAGGGGAGGGTGGAGCAGAGAAGAAGCTGGAGAGAAGACAAAGGAAGGAGGGAAGGAAGCAGAATGGAGAGCAAGACCTAGAGGAGGCAAGTAGAGCAGAGAGACATGTGAAGAAGCTGCACTTGCTTTTTGGTCCTGGACTGGTTGAAACAGACATGGCTGAGAGACCCGCAGGGAGGTTAACAATGGCAGCTTTTATCTTGCTTTTGATTTTGCCCTTTTCCTCCCAGATTTGTCTGGCTATTTCTGCCCCTTTCCTATAGGTCCCCACCAGGAGGTGCCTTAGACTCGTGGCAGGCTTTTGGGCCTCTGCGATCCTGCTTTGGGCCAAGCCTGTTTGGCTGAGCTTTTACCCACGAGGGCGTGGATAACTTCGGGTGCTTGATTTAGAAACTATATTATTCCCCATTTCTGTATCACACACTAATTGTATTAAAGTTCCTTTCCATTGAAGGTCTCACGCATTAGAGGACATGCCACCTTGAGAAGAACAGGCAGGCTTGCCTGGAGATGAGCCCCCTAACCTCTCCCCAAGCCCCCAAATTAACTCCACACACATCTGAACATAGAGCAGAGGCTTGAAGCATCGGCAGCAGCATAAGCTTCTGCAGAATAAACTCCCCCTGCTGAACTTACAGGTCGGCGCTGGGACTCGTGTTGCTGAGTGCTGGACTAGGTTGGAGCTTGACGGCAATCCTAGCCCCCGGATGATTTTTCAATGATTCATTTTTTCAGGGTAAAACCCCCGCAGAGAGCTAGAGTGACCAAGGGCTTGTGTTGCATTATATTTTCATTTTTCCAGAAAGAGAAAGAAGGCCCTCACTGTGTCTCTCAAGAGTCCTGCCTGTTCTTTGGCTGTAAAGGACTTGCCCACTCCTGAGTGGGTTGAGAGCTGTCAACCAGCCCCGCCTGATGGAAAGCTCAATACACTCCTTGAAAAATGAACTTGGTGAGGGTGAACACACATGCACCCCCACATATTCACTCAAACACACTTCAGCTAATTGGTGGCAACCAACCATATCCAAGAAAAAAGGCAACGAGCTATCCATTTAAATTGCAGATGGTGACCTTTATGCTTGAAATCCTTTCAAACATCCTGTTTATAGCTTTGGGGTTCTGGCATTCAATAATCCTCCAAATTACTTTCCTCAGTTGGTGTTGTTGTTTTTTCCTATCGGTAGGTATTATGCATTGCAGCCCCCCCATTTTCTGGGCCTCACCCCCACTTGGTTTCTCCTGAGAGTCTAGGTAATTTGAAAATGCCCAAAGCAGGGCGCCTTCCCTTTAATGTCACCACTTCATGCTACGCAGCTGAACCCCGCCCACTCATAGACCCAGGAAAGAAGGTTTTGAAAAGGCTGGGGGCGCAGAGACAAGGGGCTGTTCTCTGAACTGTAAAGTTCCTTTTCCCCAAAGGTCTCGAAGGCCTGGGTCTAAACCAGCATGCCCCGAAGTGTAGTAGTACGTTTCAAGGGAAGAAGCAGCAGGTTGCAAGGTGATGGGGATTAAGCAGAGATGGAGGGCTTCTCTGGTGCAGGATTTCTCAGTGATTTTTAAATAAACTCAGTTAAAATTTATTGAATCAAGGGCCTCCCTGGTGGCGCAGTGGGTTGAGCGCCGCACTGTGAAGCTGTCCGCAGCCTCTGCAGTGCGGGTTCGATCCTGGCCAGCTGGCCGGCGAGGATCCCACATGGTGCAGTAGAACTCTCCAGTCACGCCCGCTGCTCCCCTCAGCAGTGTATTTCTGTTGTCTGCCTGTTCTGCTCCCTGCTCTGTTTATAGTGAATCCTCTCAACCTCCCATGCTTCTGGCCTGTACCCCAGTTCTTGTATAAAAATAAATAAATCTTCAAAAAAAAAAAGTTTATTGAATCAAGGTGCACCTATTTCCCTGGATGGTCTGGAGAAAGTGGTCCGCAGCCTACTGCTGCCCACCCCGCTTCGATGCCCTGCTCCAGGCTTCCCAAATAGCAAGGTCAGAGAGAATGCGTGTGAGCCCTGATTACTGGCATCCTTCACTTGTCTACCTTTAAGTGCCAGAAGTCGGAGTGCATGTCAGTATGGCTGCCTCCCATTGTCCTTTCCCCATTTTTCTGGAAACTACCCCTCCTCCATTCCCGCAGGAACACAGATGCTTAGATTTAGCCTGTTGAGGGTAATAGTGAATTTGATTCCTCTGAGAGCTGGTATCTGAAGCACGCAATAAGTGTGTGATGACTGAGTAAGTGAACTGAGGGATGATTCTAGCAAAAATAAATAATGGGTAATAATAAGACTAAACTAGGATTATGTGCCGGGCACTGTGCTAAGCAGTTTCTATTCACTTACTGACTTCATCCTCATTGCAACTCTATGAAGTAACTATTACAATTATTTCCCTTTTACAGGTGAGGAAACTGAGTCATTTACTATTACATGAGAATGAGGAGTAAAGAGGAGATTCCTTCACATCTGGTATTCTAAGCTGCTCTACAACAGTCTGCATGATGTAAGGAGAGTCAGCCAGCACCCATGAAAGCGACTTTTTCATGTGTGGAATGATTTTGATAAGCCAGGCATATGGGTTACTGTTTGCCTAGTACTTTCTGTGTGCCAAGCTCTGTTCTAAGAACTGTTTCCTCATTTTATGTTTATAGCAACCCCCTGTGTAGCGTTTATTACTAGTTGGAGGTAGGGGTTATTATCAGTTGGGGAAACTGAGGCACAGCAATGTTAAAAAACCAATGCAGTGTCAAGCGGTTAGTGACAGAGTTGGGATTTGAACTCAGGACTCCAAGTCCAAAGCCTGTGCTCTGACCCACCCTGCTGCCCTTGAAAAGGCCCATGTTCATGCCCTGGCTGATACCAATAACTTGGACCAAGAGGTCAAGCTCAATTGTATTCAGTTCTTCCTGAACCTTCAAAAGCCGAAGCTGCAGCAAAGCTGTAGCAGTGACCCCTGTTTCCTGCCTTGGATTTGAGGACATGTACCTTTTCTGCTCCTCCCGCCTTCATTGGGCCGGCCCCTGGTGAATCAAGCATTCGAGCAGGAAAAGGAAAATTACAGCAGGGCCAGGAGCCCAGACTCGGGGGTCTGTTTGCCAAGCACGGCTGTCTGAAGAGCCCCCATTATGCCTGGCCGCTGCTCTGACAGCAGAGCTGAGAAATTTTAGTCAAGGGTCTCTGCAGGTCCAGGCAGACCCACCCCACATTCCCTGCATTCCCCACTGCCTGGGGTGGAAAGAATTTCCGACCAAGCTTGGCAAGTCAGAAAGGACTGTGGTCTGGCCGCTCCCTCTGGAAGGTGCTATGCAGTCCTGGCTGCCCAGAGAACCTCTTTCCTCCCCTGAGTCACTGCTAAGAATAACCAGGCCACCTCCATACCCTCCACTGAGGCTGCATCTTTTCTGAGGTCCACCTTTGTTTAGTTGGCTTCAACCCTCTTTGGCAGGAGAGAAAAGGCCCATGAACCCCAAAAGCTATATCTGAATCCAGTTTTTGCATGGCCCCCACACTCTCTTGCTGTGTGAAGGGAGCTGCTATGGGCAGGGCATTTCTGGAGATGAGAGCTGCTTTTTCTTAGGACCGCATTCCTAGGGAGAAGGCCTTTCAGGTCTCCCGGCGGTGCTGTCCTGCCCTTCCGGTATCCTCTTACCTTCATCCCTATGGGCAGCAACTTCGGAGAGGGCTGTCATTTGGGGGGCAAGAGCCCCAGTTGTCTAGGCTCCAGAAGTTTGCAGGGTGGACTGGACAAGCAAACCGTGGTCAGTCCCCAACCTCCATCAAGGCCTTGGAATCCATCACGGAAGTGCTTTGGCTACAGGTGCTTTTCCTTTCTCGGAAGATTATTACAAATCATTTGCAGCTCAGGAGCCTACCCCAAGCGACGCTCATTCACCCTGAAAACTACACTGAGTGCTGACTATGTGCCTGACACAGTACAGGACTCTGGGGACCCAGAGGTGAAGCACTAGAGCCATTTAGTAGAGGGAGTCAGTCGATGCTGATGGAATCTGGGGAGACTTCCTGGAGAAGGGGATTCTGGCATCTGGGGCCCATCCCCAGCAATCCTGATTTGTTAGGTCTGGGTTCAGGGTAGGCTTTGGTGTGTTTAAACTATCCCCAGGTGGTTCCAATTTGCTGCCAGGGTAGAGACCTACTGCTTTAAGGCCTTCTAGAAGCCCATTTTCACAAATACATACACACACAGTAAGGAACCAGACACATAGTAGGTGCTCAATAAATGCTGGATGAATAGGTGAATGGATGAATGAATATGTGAATTGCTAATACTAAGTGTCAACTCTTTATCAGCACTCACTGTCTCTGGAACTGTGCAGAGCAACTTATATACATTATATTGTTATTCTTTGTCACCACCTTAAGAGGTTGCTGATTTCACCATCCCCATTTTAAGGTGGAGGTAAGGAAGGCTAAGAGATGTTAAGTAACTTGTCCAAGGTCAGGGCACAACAGGCACGCTGACCCATTACAGAAACTCCTATCAAGTGGGCCAATGAGTGTGTAGTTGAACATTTGAATGACTGACTAGACTAATGAGTGAATTCATGAGGGAGTGGAGGCGTTATTGGTTCGCAGCCTTCTCTCCTGTCCAATGCCCTCTTTTCTTTCGTAGATGATTGAAAGTCAGCCTCAAGCCCGGGTGATAATCTCATTGCTAATAAACTCACAATCACATTCCCTGTGGAGGCCCCAGTCTTCACCCTTCACGGATGGGGCTGCCCTTCCCCGGTGAGCCAGACATGAGGCAGGGCACGGTGCTGCCCTTGTCCAAACCACCCTTCACGACGGGACTGGGGTGGAGGCCCCCGCAGCGTAAGCTCCAGGGAGATCTGTGGCCCCTACAATTTTTCAACATGGCGACCCTGCTAAAAATCAAGCATGTGTTGTGCTTCCACCCCACCACCCAGACCCTCCCACCCCAGAGATGATCCCTCTTCAACCCAAGCCCACTCACCTATTCATTAGTTTTCAGCAGCAGCTCTGGCCTTGACCTGTAATAAAGGTCATAATACTGAAGATCAACAGCCCAAAAGTAGAGCAGAAATCCTGGGTTTTCCTGTCCTTGGTTACACAGTCTTTGGAGTCACAAAGATGTGGGTTCTGATCCCACCTCCCCCAGTGCTATGACTTTGTGTGGGAGACTTCCCTCTCTGTGCCTCAGCTTCCTCCTGGACAACATGGGGCTAGTAATACCCCTTCACAGAGAGGGGGGGATTCAAAGGAGTCAAGGGAATAATTTACATCACTGCTTCCCAACGGGGGCCGATTTGCCCTCCAGGGAACTTTTTGCAATGTCTGAAGACATTTTTGGTTGTCACAATCGTGTGTGGAACCGGCCTCTAGTTGATGTTGCTGAATATCTTACCATGCACAGGGTCCCCTCCCCTGCACCCCAGCAGCAGAGAGTTATCTGAGACTAAATATCAATAGGGCTGCATTTGGGAAAAGCTGATCGAAGTCACTCACACGGCACTGAGATGGACACAGAGCAGTGCCCCAGGGTGGTAACTCCTTCCCATTTTATTTATCACCAAAATGTCAGCGTGGGAGGGTGATCCTAGCGACGTCTTGGGATGAGACTGACGTGCTCTCCGGCAGAAATGCAGCACGAACAACAATGCAGGTGGCATGTAAATTTAAACTTCCCCTAGTGGTCACAATCAGAAGGGGAAAGGAAGCAGGTGAAATGTTATCATGTGTAATCATATTTTATGTAACCCAACCTAGGAGAGAGGTTCTCATTTTAACAGGAAATACATGCATAAAATATATTTTTAATGAGATGTTTTGTGCTTAGATAGTTTTGGGGTGTGGCAGTTGGCACTAAAACTGCAACATCACATCTCAAGGTGGACTTGCCACATGGTGGGTGCTCCATCGACACATGTGGCTGGTGGCTCCTGTACCAGGCAACACTTAAACTTAAAATTTTCCACTCACAGATGCTTGGTGACAAACAGGTCAGGCTGGGAAATTAAAAAAAAAAAAAAAAAAGAGGAGAAAGAGGAGGAAAGGAAAATGGGATGGGAATTTTGGAGAAGATACAAGCAGGACTAACATCTCCAAAAAGGGTGGGGAGCCCTGTTCTTGGCCTCCACCCACTGGCAGTGGGACACAACTTGGGGAGCCTGATTCCTCTTTCCAAGTTGCCTTGCTCCCAGGCACAGGGCCAAGGAGGCGTGTGTGGGGGACACTGCCCGCCCAGCTCAGGGACCCTGCTCCCTACCCAGCCACTGCCTCCCCAGGAATTCAAGGCCCTGGGGAGGGCCACAAGACCCCCCTCCCGGTCAAATCAAAGAGACTTCACTAAAGCCTCATCCAAAGCCAGATCTTGCAGGGCTTTTAAATCACCTCTGGCTCAGGAAGGTTGAGTGTCTGCTTGTTCCATCAAGTGACGACTCCCTGGACAGGACAAAGCCCATTTCCACGGCTAATATGACGGAGCATTTGGAGAGTGCTGACTCCATTAGGAACCAAAGTGGTTTCCCACTGTCATCGGCTGAAATCCGATGACTACGCTGCTCCAGGCCCAGGGCAGAGGCTCTGGGATCAGTGCACGAATTCCCAGACCGACTGCTAAATCCAGGCAGCCCCTTTAAAACCATCCGCATAAGTAGTTAAGAGGCAGTCACCAGGGTCAGGCTACGGGGGCCAAACCCCAGCCCGGCCATTTGCCATCTGACAATGGGCAAGCAATTGAGTCCCTCTGAGCCCCTGTCTTCATCCATCAAATGGATTAATAACTGTTATTCTCTGGGCCGTCTCCCCCAGACGTTTCCTTGAGTCTCACACTCACCCTTCTGCCCTCTCTGCTGAATGGCCCCTTCCCTTATCACCTCCTTAGAAATCACAGCTCCGCCCTGGGCGCTGTCCATCTCTTTCCCGGCTTTGATTTATTTTTTCAAAACATTTCTTGCTCAACATATTAAATCATGGATTTATATATTGTTTGGGAGTTCGCTCGCTCACTCTCTCCCTCTCTCTCCCTCCAGCAGAATTTCAGCTCTAATATGACCGTTGTGTTCACTTCTGTATTCCTAGCATCTAGAATAATGCCTGCAATGAAATAGATGCTTGACTGGAGGGGTGGGGGAGGGGTAGAACAGGAGGGAAGGGCTATGGGGGAGGACTATGGGTGAGTTGGCGGTGGGTGCACCAAGGTGGCAATACCTGATGGGGGTTTCCAAATACTACCTCAATTAAAAAGAAACAAATAAGAAAGTACTATCACTTCTTTAAAAAAAAATAGATGCTCGATAAACATTTATTGAAAGAATTTCTTAATAAACACCTAACTGGGCCTGGCACTTGGTAATTCATTATTACTCTCTGTTGTTGGTCACAAAGCAGGTAAGTGCCACAAGGGCCTACCTAGATATTGATAGTGTCTACACTAGGTACCAGGCAGTGTGCTGGGCTCCGCTGATACAGGGGTTGGTTGGTCAGCCAAGGATTGACTAGCGCCACCCACAAAGCTTCTTGTGAGGAATGAACAGTCCAATTCCGGGGAAATGCCACGTGTGATCCAGGAACGGAGTGTATTAGTCAGCTGTTATGATAAATCTGCGTGACAAACACGGTTTCCCAATCTCTGTGGCCTCCAACAAAGTTACTTCTCACGTGTCCAAAAGTTGCAAGGTTCAGAGCAGGGCCCACACCAAATGTCTTCTCATTTGGGGGCCCAGGCTAAGGCTCAGCAACTGGGTATGCTGTTCTCTAAGGAGAAGAAAGAACTGGCAGGAACCATCAGGCCTGAAGGCTGGTACCTAGAATTGGCCCACCTGCCCTCTGCCCACATCCCAGTGGCAAAATCAATCCACGTGGCCAAGCCCCAGACTTGTGAAGTGAGAAAACATACTCTCCTCGCTGACCAGGAAAGGGAGAGAGAATATTTGCTGGTTAGTAGCACAAAACACCATCTGCTTAATAAAAGTTCTTTATTAGTATAAGGAAGAAAAATGTTTCTTCCATAAAACTGATTACAGCTGGTGGTTGACAGTTATGTGTTATTCCAAGACAATCACCAAGGGTGCAATCTGTCTGGGGTGACAGCTCTGGAGGCTGGAAACCCCCTGATATTTGTATGAAGTAGAGAAGGCCCCAGTTTGAAATCAAAGTAGACTCAGGATTGAAATCCCAGGCCTAAGAATGAACAACCAAGGCCCTCGGTGTGTCCTTTTACTTCTCCGGGGTTCATCCTTAAATGAAGACCCCCAAAATTCTTAGGGGTGCTGCAAGGCTCAGAGGACTAATGTGTGGGCCTTGGTGGGCCATGAACACCCCACAGTTGTTGGTTATTATTCATTGCCGTTAAAGCGGTAATGCCCAGGGGCTGGTGAAATGTCCTGCCCTGCTCAGTGGGCACCCAACTGAGCCTCGGGCCATTCCTGATGGAAATCTGCATAAAGCTGACCTTGAGGTGACATTGTAACACTTCTCCTATGGCTCCTTTCCCTGTGTTGATCCAGAGTTCCAATCCCAGCAAATAAGACACAGGCAAACATTTACTGGACACCTTGGTGAATGCAGTGTTCTGCGCGGGGCTGGGCAGACAGCAGGAAGCGAGGCAGCAATAACAAAACACCTGCTGTCATGAAGTTCATGTCTGTGGGGGACTCTGGGTGAGTAATTCCAAGTGTGGGAAGAGCAAGGGGCAAGGATGAGAATGATAGATGTGAGCAGTGAAATCTTATCAAGGAAGTGGCCATGATAACACACGTGATGGGAGTTCTCCTGGAGGGAGGCTGTGCTATAACGTGCAACCTAGGGAGGCTGTGTTACAATGTGCAACCTAGAGAGGCTGGGAGAACCCAGTGGAGGTAGCTGATCAGCCTGGAAAGTCAAGAGGGGCTTCCCTGGGGAGGTGGATCATGGCCAGGGTGGTTAAACCACCCACATCAGAGATGACTGTATGTGTCAGAGTGATGAGAGTGATACAGTCCTCTACCTGCCCAGCAAGCAGCTCAGGTGGGTACCCCCGGTGGCACAGCAGTTGAGCGCTGGGTTGCAAAGCTGCCTGCAGCCTCTGCAGCGCCGGTTCAATCCCCGGCCACCAAGTGAGGGTCCCACATGGCACTGCTCCCCTCAGCAGTGTATTTCGTCAGTCTGCCTGCTCTGCTCCCCGCTCTGGCTCTGGTGAATTCTCTCACCCTCCTGTGCTTCTCACTGTGCCCAGTGCTTGTATAAATTAATAAACAAATCTTTAAAAAAATAAAATAAAGAGGCACAAGGAGGAAAAACATCTTTGATTTTTCTGGATGTGGCTGGGACTGGTGTGATGCCAGGTTACATAAGCCACCCTGCAATCTACCTGGGGTACAGCATGTAGAACAAAGAAATGGGAGGGATGAGATCCGTGAGGACACTGTAGAATTGCAGCCAAGTCAGTCTGTCTGTCCTCCTTCACTCCTGGAGCTCCAATCATGTGGGGCTGAATTCAATACAATATTAATACAACTTAATACAATATTAAATTGTATTATATGTTGTATTACTAATTATTTGAAAAAGGAATTTCTTATCCTTGCTACTAGGAGCTGATGGGGCAAAACCTGAGCTGGGTTTTGAAGGATAAATAAGAGTTTTCCAGGTAAAGAAGGGAAGGTCAACCAAGGGAGAAAGAATGACCTGGGGAAAGGATTGGATGTTTTCAGAAAGGGCTTAAAAGGGGAAATCAGGAGGGTCTGCCATGCCAGATTCAAAGCGCTTTTGGGGAAAAAGATCATTTCTTTTTTTTTTTTTTGCGTAGAAGAACTAGGGTACAGGCCAGAGTTGCAGAGGGTGAGAGGATTCACTGGAGACAGAGTGGGGAGCAGAACAGGCGGATCTACTGAAATACACTGCTGAGGGGAGCTGCAGGCGAGACAGGAGAGATCTGCAGCGCCATGTGGAGCAAACTCAGGCCTTAGTGGTGATAGCACTAAGACCTGATCCCTAGGCCAGAAGGGAGGCCCGAAACAGATCACATCTAAGGGAAACAGTCACGCTGAAAAAGGAGTGGGGAGAGGAAGGGGGGATCTGCAGGCATCTTGCACTCTCTACTACACGTGACTGTGTGGTCAGCAGTTAGGAACGAGCCACCTCCCTCAGGCCTGCCTGGGTGAGAGGCCCAGCCAGCGAGCATCCCAGAAGGGCCCTGGCCTTGCCCAGACTCTTCCTCAGCTAGATTTGCATATTTTGATTGGTTCCCCTACTTATCATCTGTCCCAGCAGTAAGAGCCTTTCTCCTGGCCAGCCCCTGGAGAATGATTAAAATCCCGCACTGTCGTCCAGACCTTAATATGCGACCCCTGGAGGCAGAAACCTGACTGCCCTAATTTTCCATAATTAACTCGTCAGGACACCTGGTGTGACCGCTGCTCCTCGGGGACTCTCTGGCTTTTCCCCAAAGTGAGTCCCCACTCCCCTCATCTCGTGGGGGAAGGAAGCTGTTTATGGAAGACCCACCATGAGCCCTACCCAGACCGCGTGTCAGGGGTGTGGACGCAGTGCTTTTTCTCAGCAGCCCTGCGGTGGGGTTAGCACAGACCCACGTTACAGATGAGCCAGCAGAGGCACCTGCCCAGGGACACACGGTTGGAAAGTTCCAGAATGGTTAATGGTTACTTGCTTACTTAGGGGGCCCCACCTGGGCAGATGCCAAAGACATTGCAGCTTTAAGCCAATGCAGGATCCTTTCTCTGAGCCAGGCAGGCCCCCCACCGCCTGTCACAGTGCCTGGAACCCCTGCACCCATCATTCCCTCATTAGGTATTTCTGTTTCCACCACGGCCACCCAACATTAGCACCAGGCAGGGAGACCCTGCACATCTACGATTCCTTAAAACAACAACACATTTTTCTGACTCTCCTTTGGGACTTCTTAAAACCCCTAGGAGCAGGGCCTGGGAATCTGCATTTTGGTGTTCTCCTTCCTAAAGGATGCTGATACTGAAGCTGCAGAACACGCTCAGCTCTTTGTGGCTGTTACGTGAAGATTGTCCAGGCACACCTTGGCTGACAGCCCTTCACAGATGAAGCACTTTTTACAAAGTGAGGGTTGGGGGGCAGACCCCGTTACCTTTTTTCCTACTGCACGTGCTCACTCATTTCTTATTTTTTAGCAAACAAGTATTTTTTAATTAAGGTCTGTACGTATTGTTACTGCACACTTCAGACTACAGTGCAAGGAAACACAACTTGATATGCCGTAGGGAACCAAACTATTCGCATGGCTCACTTTACCGCGATATTCGATTTACGGTAGGGGACTGGAGGCCAAGCCGCAATATGTTCAAGGTGTGCTGGGGTGCAGTATAAAGCTCAACCCCATAGTTGACAAAAGAAAAGATCTTCCAGAAAAATATCTGGAAAGCTATGTTAACGGCAGAGAATTCCCACTTAGAGGGGATGGGTAGAGCTGGATCATGGTTACCTGTATTGCTCCAGCATTATGCAGTGAGCCTCTGTTCCCTCTTAATCAGAAAAGCAATAAGGACCTTTTCATGCAAATATCCTTGAAAGAAAGAGCGGGCATTAGCAGCTGGAAGGCAACGCTGAAAAGAGATTTCTGGCTGGCCAGAACAAAAAGAACAAAGCTTTCAAAGCTTTGTGGGAAAAAGGCTTTGGTGCAGGTACCTAGTGGGGCTGTGTTGTGGGGGATGTGAACTTCCCAGCAGTGAGAGGTGCCAGGGTCCAGGTCTTTCTGACTCCATAACCTGCCGTCTTGTCTCTGTGCCCTGACATGTGGCAGATTGCAGGGATGCCCCAATTCCGTGCCTGTGCCCTTGACCGTGGGACTGCACTGCTCCATCACATGACTTGCTTTGGTCAATGGGATTTTAGCACGCCCTACATTCAAATAACTCCAGAACCATGGACCCACACCAAGGCCTGTAAATAACAGGAATAACTCATTGAACTGTACACCAGCAATCTGTGCTCATGGAGTGGGTGTTCCGAGCATGAGATTTTAAAAAGCACAAAAAGTAGTTCTAGAAAAAAAGTCAAAATGCAGTTTTATTTTTTACCATATCCACATCCATCTATGTGTTAAAGAGTTCTCACACATTGAGAAGAAAATGACTATGATCTAATAGAAAAGTAAGCAGAGGAGAATTCACGAGAAAAATCTGAGCAGTCAATTAATAAATATAAAAAAATGCTCACATTCTCTAGAAGCAAGGGAAGTGCAAATTAAAGCAATAATGAAATACCACTGTATATAAAAATGAACGAGGCAAGAAAATAAAAAGAAATAAATAAAAAGAAATACGACTCTAGACCCACTGAACTGGCAAAAATTAAAAAGAGCTATAACACCTCCTGCTGGTGGAGATGCGGGCAAAGCAAAGCTCGCGAATGGCTGGAACCAACTGTGGTCCAGGAACGTCCTGAATGAGCAAAGATCGCCAGCATCAGAACCATCGTTTATTTCTGCGTGGCTGGCTGAGTGCCAAAGCTTGTGCTCTCAAAAATTAAATAACTGGAAGACACTTAGTGATCTAATCCAGTGGTTTTCAAGTTTTTTAAAAGTTGACATTATTATTTTTCATTAAAACCTCTCTGCAAAGGAAATTTTATAGAAAATCCCAATCCATGAAAGAAAGGAGAGCTACTGTGGTTGAAGCTGGAAGTGGGGACTCCAGTTCCCCATGGGGGAGTTTGAAAACAATGGGTCAAGCCCAACCCCACCATGTTATAGTTGGGGGCAACTGAATAGCCCAGAGGGAGCAGGGACAGCTGGAGGTCACACAGCTTGTCGAGGCAGAGGTGGGACTAGGTGTTGGGTCTTCTTGCCATCAGAACAGCATCTTTCTGCGCCAGGACTCTCTAAGTGCTCCATAGCCACAGAACTATCATTACCATCCTCGCAGTTATCACTTTGTAAGTTTCCAACACTGTGCAAATATCATGTCTACTTATAGAAAAGCAAATAATAGGACACACTCTGGCACATCGCTAGGAAGTAGCAGAGACAGGATTGGAACCCAAATCTTCCTGAATTCAAAACAGGAATTTTTCTGCTGTACCAAATTGCCCCAGGTAACGCAGCTGCGGGCTATGGTGAGTGTGACTTAGTCCACCGCCCCCCATCCAGCTGTGCCCTCAACACCCAGTGCCCTTTGTGAGCACCCAACATTGGCTATTTACCTACCATTCATTCTCAGAGGCCAGCTACAAGTCATGATGGGGTGGAGGAACTAGAAGAAGAAAGTCTTGGATCCACAAGCTAATCAGACATTTCAGGCTATGTGATCCTGGGCAAGTAAATCTACTTCTCTGTGCCTGCTCCTTTGTAAATAATCCGATTTCTACAATAATGGTTTAACATTGATTAAGATCTTTGGAAGGTAGATAACAGAAACCCCAACCTATGCTGGCTAACATTCCGAGAACATCTGTCATTCTGTGGAGCGGGAAGCCCAAAGCAGGAGTGGTTTTTGGAGTTAGAGACTCCGTGGCTCAGTGATGTGCAGGGGACTGTTGTTCCTCTCATCTCTCTGCCATCGTTACAGTTACCTTCATCCTCTGTCTTCTGGCACAGAGCAAGTGTCATATTCACACGGAGCTACAAGCAGTGCAGAAAAGCGTTCACCCCTTCCTGTGGCTCCTCCTTAGTTATGGGGAAAGTTTGTCAAAAGTCCCTCTTTTGACACTGGGCAGAACTATGTCACATGCTTATCCCTAAGCCAATCATTGGCAAGAGGATCATCTTGAGATTAGCTTAAGCCAACCCCCTACAGAGCAATGGCTAATGGGAAACCAACTACCCACCTTAAGAAGATATAATTAGGGGCCTCCCTGGTGGCTTAAGAGTTAAGTCTCAAGCACTGTCACTGCCATGGCCTGAGTTCAATCCCCAGCCAGGGAGCTGACCCATATATGGTGCAGCAGGCCTCTCCTGTCTCCCCGCTGCTCCCTCAGCAGAGTATATCAGTAAATCTGCCTATTCTGCTCCCCACTCTGTCTCTGATGAATCCTTTCACCCCCTACATCTCTGGCCTGCACCCCAGTTCTTTTATGACAAAAAAAAAAGATACAATCAATGAGGATCAGGTCTGCTGAAAGCCCAACACATTGGAACTTTGGCTTCCTTCAACTTTGAATCCCCAACCCATGGGCACTGCAGACGCTTAGAGACTGGCACGCTGACCTGAGTGGGTGAGCGAATGAAGCACTTCCTTCCCCTTCCTACTTTCTCCACCGCTCAGCTCAATCATCTCTTGGTGACTTCAGTACCCAAATGAAGCCACAACTGATAATGGATCTGGAGTAAATTAGGAAATAATCTGAACTCTCTGGAAAGCTCTACTGAGGAAATGAGTAGACGAGGACCAGACCCAAGTTGTCCATATGCACAAATACTCATTGGTTCATCACCAAGCTCCCCAGGGCAAGGGTGGATACCACAAAACTAGCTTGTTGATTTTGTTGTTGCTGCTATTGTTTTGAATGAGCTTTTTCTGGTAGTGAGATAGCTTGGAATCTCATTTATCTATAAGGTCAACAGCAGACATCAATGTCCAGAATAGAGTCCACCCGGTTTTGAAAATGGAACAACCAAAAACTTCATCCAGAGGCAATAAAATGGGCAGCGTTGAGCACTGACGAAATTTCAGTGGCCCCTGCTTCACAGGGAGGTGTTTGGTCCTTTTCCCTCACATGGGAGCTGATGTGGGAGCAGGAGGGTGGCTGCCTTCCCATTCCAGCAGTAAGTTAGGCTTCCTCTGAGAATTCACGCCGGAGGCTACCGAACAGTACCCGCTGGAAAATAGATTCAGGCTCCTGGTGCCCTAAGGTCCTCGTGCCTGGAAAAGGGACTCAAACCTCAACTTCTCCATGAGAGTGTGGGAGTTCAGGACCTGCTAACCTCTGAGAATCAGAGGGCGGTGTTGGGTAGGTGAGGGAGTTCTGTGCATGCTATAGATTTGGCACATGTGGCCATGGTACAATTTGCTCACAATTCTCCCTTCATTCTCCACACTTACAATAGTTCCCTGTGGGTGTGAACCTTCTTACTCCATTGCTGTTGGGCTGGACCAGGTGACTTCATTTGGGCCACAGGATATGTTGAAATAACTGGGTGAGTTCTGAGCTCAAGCCCTAACTGGTAACTGTGTTTTCGCTGACTCCTTTTGAAATGTCTGTTCCCTGCCTTTAGATGGGCATATCCTGCCCAGCAGACCAGCACACAGCATGATGCCAAGCACTGGGTAGACAATCTGTTTGGATATTACGCCTAAATGTTCTAAAGCACACTGCAGTATATGAAGTGTTTGCCATCAGCACCAGGACCAAGTCCCAGACCCCCTAATTTCTAGCCCTGCAGCTATGGGTTGCTGCTTACCAATCTGAACACTCACCTGATAATAGTGCTGGAGAATTCCAGGAGATCATCCATGGAAAGAAACTAGCTGTGTCTGACGCACAGCCAGCACTCTAGATGTGCAATCTATTTATGGGACTGTTGTTCTTGTCTATTCTGAAATAAGAGACCATTATTTCAGATTCTAGGAGTCAAGAAACTTTTTCTCTGGGGCCAGAAAGTAAACATTGTAGGCTTTGTGGACTGTGTCGTGTATCACATTACTTAGCTGTGCTTTTGTAGCATGAAAGCTGCCTTAGGCTATGTGTAATTGAATGAGCATAGCTGTGTGCCAATAAAACTTTATTTATATAAACTGGCAGTGGGCTGGATTTGGAGCAGAGGCTCTAGTGTGCTGACCTCTGTTTTAGGGAATTAGAGGAAACTAGAGATGGAATCTCCACTTATTCAGGGTTGCAGTTCTTCAACTTGTATCTGAGGCCATTTACCTCAATTCTAGGACTCACTGCAAAAGGAATCTGGGGCTGAGGAAGGAGTTTTCTTGACCTGCCAAGGGCAAGGAGAAATCTCAGGTCCAGCTCTATTATTTGCTGTGTGTGATTTTGGGCAAAGGGTCCCTCTCTGTTCAAGTCTCAATTTCCTCATCTCTAAAATGGAAATAATCACCCTCATTTCACAGGATTTGGCGAGGATAAGTCACAGCCAGTGCTTAGCTACCTCACCAGAATTTGTAGGAACGTCTTCAAAATACCCAAAGTCACATTCCCCCTGGGCAGTGAGAAGGAGAAAAATCGAAATGGAAAATGCTGACCTTCTATTAGCTTCTAGTACATGGAATTTCTCAGCAAGACCTTGTAAACCGCTTAACTTTCAGCAAGGCTGACGTTTGGGGGATGATAAGCTTGGGTGTTGCTTGTAGCCAAGAAGCCTTTTTAAGGAGGACACGAGGGTCTCAGTGTGACAATTCCAACACCACTAACCTCACCTTCAAACAGATTGCAAGCAGAGGACAGCGACTGGGCACCCCAAAACCCTGGTGTGGTGGCAGATGCAGGTGGAAGCCCCGTGGGATGATATTGGTCTCCTCATGATCCCCCGATGATCCTGAGTGGAGAAAAATTCAGGAGGAAAAGCACAGATTAAGGAAAGCAAGAGGATTAAAGACGAGTAAAGAGGTGAAAAAGAAGCGAATCCTGATCTATGGGAGACTCTTGTACTCAGTACGCCAGGTTTTCCCCCGATTCCAATAAGCTCTTTAAAAAATTCATGAGGTTTTTGTTTCTCTGCTTATTTATTTGGGTCCCCAGGATAAACTCATGAAAAGCAGCTTCTCATTGTGGGAGAGTCCTGGGGGGAAACTATAATGTGTATGGTTCAGGCTAATAAATTACACAATGTCAACACGTTCCAGCACCGACACCCCATAGCAGTCCCAGGCCCTATTCATTGGAGGTGGCCAGAGTTAAGAGAGGAAAGCTTTTTCTTGCTTCTTTGTTTCCTTGCATTCTGAGGGGCTTCCCTGTTCCAGGAACTGGGGACACAGAAGAGGACCAAAAGGTCACATCAGGTGGGAGGACAGTGGCTTTAATGGAGAGCTCGCAGGCAGTGTGGTGGGGGTTAGGACAGAGGCTGGGCAGGCGTCCTCAGGCTGCATTCATGAAGCAAGTGCAGTGTGATCACAGCTGCACTGGGGACATGCAAAGGGCAGGAAGAAGCTCCAGATGCTCTTCTGCACCGTGCAAACCCTGTACTCCAGGACTCCTCTGCCCCTTTTTAAACAGAACCCACAGCCCCCTCCAAGGACAGGCCCTAAATAGCTAATACTTTTACCTATAGAAGTGAAAAAAAAGAAACAAAACCCAGAAACTACTTAGTGTCCACAATACAGGGCCAGTTATGTAAATGAGGCTATTTAGTGGCATTTATGCAGCCATTAAAGTAATAAGGATGGAGATTGTGTAGCAACATGGAAAAATTGTTTACAAAATAACACCAGCAGTGGAAGGTGAAAAAAGCCTCACTTTACAAAATGAGAAAATGAAAGAAATCTCCCCAGGATCTGGCTGTCCTGGAGAGCTGAATCTGGAGGGAGAATATTCTGGGGACCGGATTAGATGCCTATCTCCCAACGGATTTGGATGCTTGGGGAGTAGGAGCTACATATAAAAATATATTTATATTCATATGTATTTATGACCGGCTCCTAGCTCCATGCCCAGTGGAGGGTACATAATAAATGACACAAGAAGAAAGGATGCCCATGGTGCTTACCTTGTGTGCCTGGCAAAGCAGAGTATTTTGCAACTAGTGGTTGAAAGATCGATACTGGTAGCTGGAGGCAAGACTGATTGAGGAAGAAGGGAAAGCGAGAGAGACAAAGGGGAGAAAATGAAGAGAGAGAGAGAGAGAGAGAGAGAGAGAGAGAGAGGAGATGGGAAGGAGGGAAAAGGATAATTCTGCCTTCATTTAACTCACACATATTCGAGAAGAGATCTCTGCCAGGATCCGGTTAGAATCTTACATCTTGCAACTGACTCTTAAAAAACTGTTGTCCTTGGTGGACCCAAAGGCAGAATTCCTGGTAGCCACAGCCTGAGGATTCCTCAGGACGATGAGCCCAGGACAGAAGGACTCTGAGCCTGTCCATCAGCGTCCACTCCATGACCAGTCCCAGGCTGTCCACTCCCACAGCAAGCGTGGATGCACCTCTGAAGGTGCCGACCAAAACCTCAGGGATTTTACCGATGATTTACAGAGGCCAGAGGATGGAGATGACAAAGCCCACCTGAGAACAAAGGTTCCTAAAAACTCCCTTCCAGTGCCTCTGTCCTCCCATGTTTCCACTGCTTTTGGCAGTTACCTCACCTGTCCCTCCTCCCTTTCTGCCAGATCTCTCCAGTCAATGTGTTTTCTCTACACCTGGCTTCTCCAAACCCTCTCAGCTTGCAGGCCCACCCAGTGACAAATGCCAAGCTCCAGCTCTTAGCCACACCCATTCGTGTCTGACTTCTCCCACCTGCCCCTAATTTCGTCCCTCCCTAGGAGTCTGCAGCTCCCTGCAGCGTTTCTTCCCTCTAGCATCACATAGGAACGTCGCGACTGACCTAACTCTAGTGACCGTGATGGGCTCTCAATGCCAACTTAGTATTTGCAGGCAGGGTGACCTCAGACAAGTGACATCACTCCTCTGGACCTGATTTCCCCTCTAAAATGAGGATAAGATGAGC
The DNA here is from genome assembly GCF_964194135.1 of Talpa europaea. Taxonomy (NCBI): domain Eukaryota; kingdom Metazoa; phylum Chordata; class Mammalia; order Eulipotyphla; family Talpidae; genus Talpa; species Talpa europaea. Next base: position 12,444,437 of record NC_140082.1, on the reverse strand, counting down.
GCTCAGATTGCTAGGAGATTTAAACAAGATGAGGCATGCAAAAATGTGGGTCTTTGGATTGTGTGCTGTAACTGTTAACCATCAGTACTATTATTTATCCTCTGGAAAATTCTATGAGGTCACTAGGGGAGGAACTATTGTTCCTATTTTGCTACATCAAGGACCTGAGGGGCAAGCTGACCTGCCCAGGGTTGCACAATACCAAGCAGTCAAGCCAGAGATCAAATCCCATTCATTGAGTCCACACCCTTTGGATGTCAGTCCGGCACCTTAAGGTGAAGTCCTGAGAAGGCAGATAACAGTGAGTGGGGTTACCCGCAGCAGACGAGGAGAGGAGTTTTTCTTTCCTGGCTTCAGTGTTCAGAGCCTTAACATTAAACGATGATACTGTATGACATGGGCTTGTGCCACCTTCTAGCCCCTGACAATTACATTTCTTCTGGGGGAATGCAGAGAGCCCATTTTCCTATTTTCGGCAGAGTCTGGAATGACTACTGTAGGCCCTGTGCTTGGGACAGGAAGTATGGTGCCTTCAAGAGCCATTCTCACCACAGCCACTTGGGGACTTCTACTACGTAAGTCCCCAAGGGCGCTTGTCTTTGATGGATCATCAATACCTTAAAGGCCAGCATTCAAAGTTGCCACTAGACACCCATCGGTGCAGGATTCCCTCCCTTCCCTCTGCTAATATCACACTCGGCACTTCAGGGACTATCGTGGTGGTTAGGGAATTATTGAGTCAGACATTTCTTCAATAAATATTGGACAATGGAAAGCAGACAAATAATACGTTGTATGGGTGTGCTAGTTCCATGAGGTTGTATCAGTCAGCTAGGACTGCAATTATGCTGCTTAACAAATAACCACAGATCTTAGTGACACATGACATTCGGCAGTCCATGGGAGAAATATTGTCAATAAATGCATTAAAAGGATTTTGCTGGATTAGTAAACAAAGAAAGTCAAGGAAACCCAAGATACCATTTTTCATCTGTATCTAACAACTTTTTAAAGAGATTTTAAAATCTGACAATTTTTAAAAAGATAAGCTTTACTTTCTAGAACAAATTTGACAGTAAATTTGAGAAGACAGTACAGAGTTCCCACACACCTCCCCTCTCCTTCTGCCGCTAGTAATATCTTACCCTAATGTGGTATATTTGTTACAGCTAATGAATGGATATTGATGCATTATTAACTAGAATCCATATTTTATTTGCATTTCCTTAGTTTTTGCCTAATGTCCATTCTTGGATTCAGAATCTTATCCAAGATGGCACCAGGGGATGAAAGGGCAGCTCTCAGATCAGAAGCAGTGAACCAGGACCCAACTTGCAGTGGCAGCCAGCCAGCAATCAGGCTGGTGGTGACTGGAGGCTGACTGAAGGCGAGAGGCAACAGTGATCAGCAGCTGGAGGTGATCACAGGCAGCACTGCTGGGGATGGGAGTAGGTGGCAAAGGCAGACTGTGTGTGATGCAGTGGATCTTCTAAATGAGTGCAAATATTTGCATTGAGGATGTTTATGGCAGCATTTTTTTGATCATAGTGAAATCATCCATCCATTCACATATAGACATAGCACTTACTGTTAGCTAGATACTGTTGTAGGCATGGAGATACAGCACTAAACAAAGCAGACAAAATCCTGCCCTGGGGAGCTTATGCACCAATGTTTGAGCATGTATTTGAAAAGGAGTTTAGTACGCCTGTGTATAAGCAAACATACATAACATACATAAACATGTATTTTCACATGATAATGGAAGAATGAAAAAAAATAGGCAGGGTATTAGGCAAGGCCAGTGTGGCTGGAGGGGTGGGTATTTTGCTTAGTGAAGATCTCTCTGAGTCCTTTTGGGGTCAGCATGGAGCATGAGGGATGAGCATAGAGTCCTGGGCTACTTGGGGCCTGCTAGTCTCGAGGCAGAGAGTGGTGGTGAGGTTGGGAGTGGTAATGAGGTCTGAGAATAGGAGGGGGCTAATCGGGAGTAAAGAGTCCACTCCCCACTCCTATCAGTGGGGAGAGGAGTGTTTTTTTCCAGAGCACACAGAACTCTGGGGATTCCTCTTGGCTGCAGGGAAACAGCATCCAGTCGTAAAAAATGATGTGCCAACATATACTTGATGATATGAAAAAAATGTTAATAATAGATTTAAGTGACTAAAAGCAATTAAGGACTTACAATCTGAGGATAGTTGGTTACATAAAATATAAATACTTCCATGTACATAAACATACAGAGAAAATTAAATAGGATGTTGTCTCTAGGTGATGCGATTAAGCTTTAAAACGTTTTTATCTGACTGCAGAATTGAAGCTGTTTTCTTAAGTTTCTGCAATCCCTGTGTATTACTTTTGTGATAATAAAGGGGGGAAGGGGTGGCTAAGCAAGAACAACTGAAAAAGATACAGAGATGGCTTTAGGAGTTCTCTTTGGATGACTAAGAATTAATCATGGAATTTGGAGAGAGAAGTCACCCCTCTCTCCAAGAACACTGCCCCCAGGGATCGGCTCCCAGCCCTGTCTAGAAGGGGTACCTCGGACCAGCCTGCCTTTCTAGCAGGGGACCAAGGCACATAATACTGATGCCATGTTTGCTTCTCTAAAACCCACTGTGGCTCTCCCTGGTGCACAGTGGAGCTGCACAAGAGGGAGTAGGTAGGGGAGGGGACTCCTTAAACAAGGCTCAAGAATTTCATCGAGGCAGATAGAGAGGGGCATGCCCCCACCTCCGGCACTGGAAACCTTTAAGCTTTTCACCCCTGATCACTGAACTCGAGAGCCTCCAGCCTAAGACCTGGCATTTGGAAAGCACCTGCCCCAAGCAAATGCAAGGTGCACGGACCTCGGTGAGGGCACAGAGTAAGTATATGACAGCATTGTCCAGAATATAAGGCAGGAGGTTGTGTTTGGTGTAGAAATGGGCTGGGGTGCTTTATAGAAATGCCTCTCTTGAACTAGAGACTTAGCATCACTTTGTTCCCGCCTCCCCTATCCCCATCACCTATCCCTGGGGAACAAAGGTGCATTGGTCCTAGAGCTACCCAAGTCTGGGAAGGAATGTCAGTCATAGACATAGTTTGCCATCACACCAGGCAGACAATGAAGCACCACACGCAGGAGCAGTTGAGAAAACAGAGCTTTTGCTTCCAGCAAAGCATGGAGACCAAGGAAGATTTGAGAACTTTGTGCAAAGTGAGATCCAGGAAATTGAGGAGGAAGAATCTACTCTGAGGGCAGAAAAACAAGGATGGAGAAAAATAAGAAGCAATCCTGTGAATGTGAGGCTAGATTCCTGACATTTTTATTCCACTTTTCAAAGTAGAAATAGCCTTATTGTCTTTATAACTGGAAAAGGATGTTGCTCATTACACACACACACACACACACACACACACACACACACACACACACCAGCACAGGAAGCTCTATTTAGAATTTCTTTCCTTCACTTAAACCAAAGCAGAAACGCTGCAGCAAATCACCCAAGCACAATCCCCCATCTCTTTGGTTCTTGCCTCTAAAACAATATAGATATCTCCAGCCTGCTGGGTGGTAACTGTCTGCCAGGCACTATGTTCACATCTTTATAAGAATTAACTCCCATCAGCAGGCATCCATCAGGATTTGTTGAAAGGGCAAGAAACAAAATAATAGTGGTTTAAGAAAGAAAGCAGCTTATTTCTCTCTCATGTGAAATAAGTTCAGAGAGGGCTGGCCCAGGCCTGGAGTTGATGACGGGGGCCTTCTTTCTTGAGGCTCTGCCGTCCTCAGTTTGTGACATTCTCCTCGTGCTGGCCCCCGAGCATTACAATCACAATCCAGCAGCAGGAAGGAGGAACAAGGATGGGCTTACCCCTTTCTTTGAGGGTTCTTCCAGGCCCTTGCAGGAAGCATTTATGTCTATCTCTCCTGCCTCAGAACTAGCCACATGACCACCCTAGCGGCAGGTGTAATAGGGGTATCCCCAGAGAAATGGGAGGTTCCAGGTTCCCTGACCCACCCCAAGGGAGGGTGGAACTGGGCAGGGAGAAGCTATATAAGGAAGGAAGGAGATCAACAAGGAGACCTGGAGGAGGCACATGGAGCAGAGTGAGGTGAAGAAGCTACACTTGCTTCTTGGCCTTGGACTTGAACCAGAGACTTGGGGGACATGAAAGGAGACACTTGAAAGAGACAGAGATGTGGGTGAGAGGCCCTGGGGAGGCTGACAACGGCAGCCTTTATCTTGACTTGGGTTTTGATTTTGCTCTTTTCCTCCCAGACTTGCCTGGCCTTTCTGCCCCTTTCCTGTGGGTTCCACCAGAAGGGGCCTTAGACTTGTGGCAAGTTTTTTGGCCTCAGCAATCCTGCTTTGGGCCAATCCTCTTTGGCTGAGCATTTACCCACGAGGGAATGGGTAACTTTGGATCCTTGATTTGGAAGCTATATCCTTTCTCTTCTCTTTATGGACCTTAATTGTACTAAAGTTCTTTTTTATTGAAGGTCTTATGCACTTAGAGTATGTTTTGTCTTGATGCAGCAGATGGCAGAACCCATTTAAAGGAGGCTCCTTACCCTACCCTGTAGCACAGCTAGTGGTGGGAAATAAAATTTTTATTTTAGGTGACCATGAGTCAGGGAAAAACATGGGAGAATGACTACTGGGTACAGGGAGTACACTGGTCTGTCTTAGAAATAACAATTCTGCTTCTCTGATGGGGAAACTGAGGCTCAGAGAGAGGCACTGACTTGTCAGAGGTCACCCAGATAGCATGAGGCAGAGCAGAACTGAGCCTCTATCTGTCTCACCAGCCCTTTTGAAATCTGTATAAAAAGATACAGTGTAGAGTTCCACAAACAAGAGAAACCCATAGAGACACCCCTTCAAAATCACACACTTCAGGGCTTTTTTTATTTTTTAGGACTTGAATTTTACACGTAGACTTTCAAACCCAAGCCATTTTGACAACAGAATTCAAGTCCCTGGAAACAGTTATTTCTGGTGGGAGTGGGGTCAGAGCCTTCATCACAGCACCTGCAGAGCCATGTCTCAGCAGGGTGCAGGCACCAGGCTGCACATTCCAGGTAGAAGGTCCCTTCCTGGCCAGTTACACAGGGAGGAAGAGGTTTACATCAATGATCCTGGTAATTTGGATTACCACATGGCCACACCTGAAGGCAAGGTGCTCTTTCGGGGGCCATTGTCTTCTGTCCCCTCTGGCTCCAAGGATGTGCAAATAATCCTAGTTATTTGAATTGCCTCTCAGAATGGAGAGATAATGAAATCTCAATGAGGGGTGGAGATGAAAGACATCTTTTTGTTCAATGATGACATGCTGGGTCCAACAATCAGTGGGGAATGAATGCTCCCCAATGACACCCTACCTGAGGAACTAAGCCCTTGCCCCTCCCCCAACCACTGGTGTAAATCCTCCCACAGGAGGGGAAATATATGATCAGGGATCTAGTGAAGCCCCCTGGCAGGCAGGGGACTGTCCTCTTCCTCACAATGTCTCCAATGACAGAGATCCTTCTGCACGTATTTCCCATTTTACAGCAGAGAAAACAGAGGCTTAATTAAAGTCATCAAGTCAACTGGTTCAACCACTTCAGAAAACTGTGCATCCATTTCTAGCAAAGAAATACATATTCTTACCTTAGGACCTAACGATTTTGCTCCTGACTACTGACCCAAGACAGATGAAAACAAAGACTTGGGCAGGAAATAACCCAAATGTTCACAAACAAGAGAAGAAGCTAAGAAAATGAGTTTGTAACCATGCAAAGGAATACAAGTCAGCAGTAAAGAGGAATGGAGAACTGATGTGTGCAACAGTGCACGAATCTCACAGCTGTCAGGTGGAGGAAAAGAAGCTGGACACAAGACTGTATACAAGATTTCATGCACCTGAAGGTCAAGAATAGGCAGAGTTACTCTAAGGTAATAGGAATCAGAATAGCACTTACCTCCAGAGAAAAAGGATAATAAGTAGGAAGGGGCAACAAGAAACTTCTGGAATTACTTTACAGAATGGGAAAGAACATAGGGTCTATCAGGAGCTGGGGGAGCGGAGTGGCAGTGATGCGAGATGCCATTGGTAAAAATAATTAAAGTAGCTACTCTCGTCCACGACTTTGTGCCAAGCGCTCCCCTTCTGTTAACTCATTAAATCTTCACAAGGACCCAAATCAATAGTCGTCCCGGGTTCACGGATGACGAGATTGAGGCTCAGGGTGGGAAAGTAACCTGCCCGAGATCACACAGCAGGGAAGTAGGAAAGATGAGTTGTGTACCCAGGGCGGCTGGGTGTAGACGTGAGCTCACACTCTCCTGCCCAGCTACCCAGCTAGAGGGACAGGTCACAAAGGCCCTAATCAGCCATTTGAAGGTTCCATCCTGCAAGCAATAGGAGTAATTGAGCCTCCTCTAGTTTCCTAGGAACTGAATACAGGTGTTAATAGTTTCAACCTCAATATTGCCAGGGGGCTCCAAGTGAACAAAGAGTGTCAAGCAACCCACAAAAGCTTGCATTCCACCCTCCTGTTGTCAGCTGTCTGGAGTCTACAGCAACAGTGATGGGCTAGCTAACAGCAGAGGACCTACTGTGTGGGGGCACTTCGCTAAGGGGTTACATGAATTATCTCACTTAATGCTTACAGCAGCCTTTGATGCATCATCCTCACATATCTACAGACAAAGGAAGCAAGGGAAGAGAGATTCCCAACTTTGCCAAGGACAGCACAGGGCCTGAGCCCAGAGGGCCGGGCTCCACAGTGCAAACCCCCGCCCAGCGCCCTCCAGTCTCGCAGCCACGGTGGGCACTGAGCACAGAAATGGTCGATCCAAATGGCGATGTGCTGTGAGCATAAACACACACCAGATTTCGAACACTGTGTTTGAAATAGCTCATAAGCCATTTTCATATTGACTGCATGCTGACATGATATTTAGATGTTCTGGGTTAAAGCAAAGAGAATACAAAAATGAAATTTTACTAGCTTCTTTTTTTTTTTTTTAACGTGGCTACTAGAAAATGTAAAATTCCAAACGAAGCATGCACTTTATTCCTACTGGGCAGCGCTGAGCTCACCACTGTGGGGGGTGAGCCCCAGGCATGCAGCCCAGCCTCTGCACACATGTCCTTCTGACGATGCTGCCCTTGGACTTGAGTTGACCCTCTAGTCCCTCACGCCTTAGTGAGTGAGTGAGTGTGTCTGTGTGTGTGTGTGTGTGTGTGTGCAGGCATGCATGTGTCCCCTTCAAAGACATTTCCTGCTGGGAGAAGGCAGAGGGCCCCATGCACACACAGCCTCACAGCTCCCCACTCCCTCTCCTGCTGGACACTGCATCTGATGGCCCACAGGCCCTCAAGTTCCAGGTTCTGGCCCCTGGCAAGGTTACTGGAGCTGAGATCAGCTGTCCTTTCTCTCCCAGGGAAAATAAAAATATTCTAATTAAAGCTGGGAAGGCCCTGGGAACAATAGCGCTGGTGCCAGGGTTGATGGATGTAATTCAATTTGGAGTGTGAAGAGCAGGACTCCAGGCTCTCGTGCTGAGCGGGGGGCAAAAATGACCCAAGAGTGGATTTAATGAATGCGGTCAGCCCACAGCAGGCGGAGGTGGGCACTTGAGCTGACGAGCAGAAAGCATCCTGTTTTACCTGCAGTCAGGAAACAGGCAGGGCCATGGGTTTTGGGGGCCCCGATGTAGCTGGTTTCTCCAAATCTCTTCCACATCTGGAACAAGGAGGTCATTTTGGCCCCCATCTCCCAGGTCCTTGTGAAGACTGGATAAAGCAATGCAGTTACCCAGCTTGGGCTTGGCACAGAGTGTGCCCTTGATTAAATGGGAGCCATTCTCTTTGATTTTTGCCCCTTCCTCCACCGTGGTGACACTGAACATCACCAGTTTGCATGTTCCCAGCAGATGTCTGGCTTTGCAGACAGATCCTTGATTCTGGGGATGGCTTCCTTGGAAGACAGCAAGGAGAGTAGTAGGAGAGAGTTCTTGGGCAGACCTGTGGTCATAGCTAAAAAATAGTCACTGCAATTAAGGGGGAAAGTATTTATACTGATAGCTGGCTGCCAAAGTCTTAGGGGTGGGGGTAGAAGGTAAGTTCCAAGGGCCTGTATATCAGATCTCTGGAAGTTTTAGAGAAAAATCTGAAGTAACTCTATTAGAATACTGCTTTTCCAGTAACTCTATTAGAATACTGAGAAAACAGGAAAATCAGCAAGATGGCAAGAGGCTGAAGCTGGAAAGAGATGTTGAATCCCCCATGGCCACCACCAACCCCCAAAAGTCTCAATTGTTCGTTTTCATGAACATTTTTTGTTCATGAACAAATTTTTGTTTATGTTTTTGTTCAATGAACAAACAAAAACAGATTGATACTGGCTTCATTAAAAGGGGAGGGGAAAATTCGAAAGTTACTGGAAGCTGCTAGGATTGAAATAAGAGCTAAACCACAGACCACAGAAAAGACAGTAACCAGAGCAGTGCCAGAGACCTCAGCAGCAGGGATGACAGTCGGTTTCAGGGACAATGAATGAATTCTTTTTGTCCTGTGGTATCCACTCAAGATTCAAATCCCCAAGAAAGAGACTCTGATTGGCCTAGTTTGAGTTACACAGCTACCCCAATAGTTAGAGAGTCAATGGGTGGGGTTCTGTTCATGGCATCCCAATGGCAAGACATGGAGGGGTAAAGGGTCATTTCCTTAAATAAGAGGGGATGCTGTGGGTCCCAGAAAAAGGAAAGAGGGATTACTGGTCACCCTCTCCCCACCCCCACACACACACACTCAAACACACAAAGTTACCATTACATTTCACCCCTTGACTGCCCAGCATCTTCTTATTTACAAACCTAAAAGCTGACCCACACCATGCAATGCAATTATTCTACATACAGTCATGGAGACACACACCCCCTCCTCAGTCAGTGCAAAAAGTATAGATGAAGTGTCCTATTTATCTGGAAATAGTATCATTAGTAACAAGATTAACAATTTCAGGAAGTTATGTGAGTGCCAAGTTGGTGGGGAGGTGGGCAGCTGGGGGAGGCTCTCAGGTTAGAATAGCCCCTTCTCCCCTCAGCAAATATAAAAACCCCAGCTCCAGAGAAGGGGAGGGCACTCCGTCCTTAGAGCCTGGCTCTCCCAGAGGCTACACAGAGATGAGCTGATGCCTCCTGAAGACACTGCCCCAGGGTACTTAAAGTTCATGAAATGAAGAGGAATTTTCTTTGTGCATGTGAAATCCCTACTAGCTCCCATGTCCTGGCAAGCTCTTTGAGGCCCCTTAAGGGGAAAGCATAGCAAGGTGGTAAAGAACGTGGCTGCTGGGTGAGATAGAACCAGGTTCAAGTCCTGGCTCTTTGCCTCTTCACAGTTACACAACTTGGATAAAGGCTTTGCCATTCGGACCTCAGTTTCCTCAACTGTGAAGTGGACTGAGTTCTGCTTCGTGGTGCTATCTGAGAATTAATGAGCTAATGCACAAAGCACACTCGCAACAGAACCTGGTAGACAACAGAGGCTCCACAAACATGATAAAACTATGGTGAACTATGATGATGCTTTCCTCTGACAGGCGAGGAACCGGGACTCCAGGAAGAAGTGATTTTATGAAGCAAACATGAGAGAAAGGAAGGACTAGACCAGTATTCAAAATAGTGAATACGATTATCCTACAATGGATTATATTTATAATTTCAATAGAAATATCATACGAGAGTCATGGTAACTTCAGATTTTCTTGTAGCCACATTTTTAGTGGAAGTAAAAAGAAACAGGTGAAATTAACTTTAATAGCATATTTTATTTAACCAATATATCCCAAATATTATCATTTCAAGCTGTAATGAATGTAAAATATTATTGAGATAGTTTACATTCATTTTTTTTTCTTGGAGTCACATTTAGAAAATCAAAAGAAGCAGGTGAAATGAATTTTAATATTTGATTTAACCCAATATATATCCAGCATGGTATTACTAAACATGCGATTGATAGGAAGACGCATCAAAGAAATATTTTCCATTCCCTTCATCATATGTCTTATACTGTGAGCATCTCAGTTTGCACCTGCAGCAGTTCCAAGGGCTCAGTAGCCATGTATGGCCATCATAGTGGCCAGGACAGTGCAGTAACCCTCCCAGGAACCCTATAAGGTATTAAGAGCGCCATTTTACAGATGAGGAAATGATCCCTACAAGGTTAAGTGACTTGTCCAAGGTCACACAGAGGGAGCAGAGGTGGGTTTTGGGCTATCTGGCCTGTTCTGATAGATCCCCTGTGGGATCCAGGTCCTTCCACATTCTCTGGAGCCCCCACAGCCATCTGAGGATTGTCCACCCCCCAAGTAATTGATTACCACCATGATTTATGGTCCTCCTGCCAGGCAGCCCTGGAGACATAATTAATTTGTTTCTACCAGTGGAGGGCTGCCTGGACACCCTTGCCTCCCAGCACTGCCTCTGCTACCAGCCCAGACAATCGATCGATACCCAGCCCATCGATGGTGCCGAGGAGTAACCTACAGCTGCAGTTAGATTCTCTTAATCAGGCACTTGCCCGGAACAACCCATCTGACAATTTTATTGGGCTGGGAGCATCATATTTCAGTGTCTGTTTCCACCCAGGATGTTCCTAGATGAGCCGGGGTGGGTGTTGATCTGCTGCTTTATGTACTCCCGCAAGGCCCACACTCCTGCCCAGTAAGTGGAAACCCACTGATTGGAACATAATTGATTTTTCTAACCTGGAAGGGGTCACCTGCCAACCAGAGAGCTTTTATGGAGCCCGTCCTTGAGCTCGGCCCACAGTGGATGCTATCACTGATAATAACGCTCATAACTACAGTAAGAACAGCTAATGTTTATTTAGTCCTTACTGTAGTCCAGGCTTTGTTCTAGCATCCACAATATTGTGCAGCAGATATTATTATTCTTCCCATGTTAGGAGAGAAAAAACTGAGGATCAGAAAGGTGAAGGGGCTTTCCCAAGGTTCCACTGTTGGGGAGGGATAAATTGAGGGTCTAATCCCTAATCCTAATCTTGCTGTCCCAAGAGCTCACTGCTTTGGTGAAGATGCCAGATACACATTCAAGAAAAATGTGATGAATAATGGAAATGAGAAGGGCATGGGATTATTGTTTCTGGACTAACAATAACAAGATAGCAAATACTTCTTGGGAAATTTACAATGCACCAGGCTCTATTCTAAGAACTTTACATACCATGTTTCGTTATATCGCTACAAAACCCAAGAAGTAGGTAAAAGTGTCATCTTCGTTTACAGTTGAGGAAACTGATTTGGAGAGGTAAAACGGCTTGACCAAGTTCATGACTATGTAATCCCAATGAATGGGTAGATGATCCTGCCGTGATGTTTATCTATTGCTTTTAAGGGTTGTTTGGAGGAAGAGACTTTTACTTTTCAATGGAAAGCATTGAATAAAGCAGGATGGGTGGGGGGGTGGCAAGCCTGGGTTCCAATGCTGATGCTGTCACCAAATAGTGGGTGAACTGTGGTGAGTCACCATCCCTACACCGGGCTTCTTCACCTCTCAGATGAGGATCAAAGGGTACCTATAACATAAGGTTGTTGTTGTGGGGGTGTGCTATGAACTGAATGTGTCCCCCCAAATTCATTTATTGAAACTAGCCCCCGCTGTGATGATATTAGGAGGTGGGGCCTCTGGGGTGATTAGGAAGTGGAATCATCAGGGAGGGATTGGTACACTTACAAGAAATGGGAGAAAGTTGCTTCCTCTCTCTTCCTCTCTCTTCACCACATGGGGACACAGCAAGAAGGTGGCCACCCATAAAACAGGAAACAGGTCCTCAGGGTCCTCAATAGACACCAAATCTGCTGGCACCTTAAACTTAGACTTCTTAGCCTGCAGAACTGTGAAATATAAGTGTTTGCTATTTTTACTGCCCAGTCTGTGCATGTGTTATAACAGCCCGAGTAGATAAGACAGGATGAAACAAAAGTATAAGTTATTAGAAAAATGCTTAGCACAAAGTAGGCCCTCGGTAAATGGCAGCTGCTGTAAAGCTGGTTTCTACACTTCCCCAACCCTCTTCTCCTAACCCCAAACTGGGATTCTCTAAAGTATAAAATTAAAATTCAAGAGGCCTGCTCTTCACTGTTATATCTAACAAAGCCAGTTCAGGGCCAATGGGATACCATGAGATACTCTGGTCCATTGTAAAATGGACATTCTCTAGAATAGGCTAGAACCTTCCTCTCACTGATCCCTGTCCTTGACTGACATTTCCCAACCCCTATGGTTTTCCAGAGCCAGTCTGTCTCTCCTCCCCCAGCCAAGTGGAATGAAGGATACCCAGATGGAATGCTGGTCATTTCTTGGAAAACACCCAGGATGAACTCCAGGCTTCAGAGCCCAACATTATGCATTTGCTGTTGTGGATGCTGGCAACAACCACACAAGCCCCTAGGAGCCACTTTCCATATATTTGCTCATTGAAGTCCTCACAGCGCCCCTCTGTGGTCGGTCATATTACTATCCTTCATTTTCCAATTTAAGAACCTAAGACTCAGAACAAAGAACTTGCTTGAAATCACACCGCTCTGAAGTGGCAAATCCCAGAATCCACGTTCTTGGCCACAGGCCCTGTTGCCTGTCCCCCACCCCCTCCCAAAGCAAGCGGTTTGTTTTGTATGCAGCAACCATTTAGTATGATTTTTAGGAGAGCCCACAGAAAAATAGATGTTTGTCTAACCCCATATTTTATCATAAAAAAAGGGAAAAATCCAGTGGGGGAAGAACTGTTAAAGAGGCTGATGTGGGAGGGGAAGAAAAAAATATACCCCTAATTACAAAAATCACAATGGGGTGTCTGCATAATAAGGGCATGTAAATGGCAGGAAGGAGACTAGGAGACTAAACAAAGGCGTCATCGCAATTCTTTTAAAAGGCTTCACAAATTAGGATAAAGCCTTGTGCAGTAGCAAAATGTTCTGAAATATCGTTGTATTTGTTTTCCACTGCATTCCCTTATAGCTCATCCCATTCAGGCAGCAAATGCCTGGCAGGGCCCTTTCTCTGCTGAGAACAGGTTGACACAGAAGAGTGATAAGGCGGTCATCTTCCTGGCTCATGCTTGAGCTTTGAAGTCTTTCTCCCTAAGCAGAATCTCTGGATTTTTGACCTGCAAAGCCTCTTCCGTTTTCTCTTTCCCAAACATGGTTAACAACTATTAAGAATGCAGTTCCCCTGGCTAGTGAGTCAGGGACCTGACATCTGTGGTCTTAAAAAGTCTTTGCCAAAGTGTGCTGTTGACAAGCAGTTTACTTTGAAATGTGTGAGAAAAATAAGAAGGCTGGGTTGATTGATAGGTAAGTGATAAAACCAGAAAAATAAAGTGTTAGTAGAAAAATAAAGGTGGAATCTTGTGATGGATAAAATCCATTTAACTTTGCAATAGTTTTGAAACTTTTCATAATAAAATCTTGGGGAAAACTCCCAACAAGAGGAAACTCCCAACTATTTTCTGATGCAAATGGTCCCTGTCTGCTTGTCTAAGTGACTTTAAGCCCAAAGCAAAGGAGAGGATAGGCAGGAAAGGAAAAGACTGAGAAGTGCTTGTCTTTCTAGCATCCTCTGTCTTGAGTATTTCTATCTCAATTTACATTTTCCTTTTGATTGGGAGTTGTCAGGTTGAGAGGGCATCTCTCCAAACAAGGTTCTCTTGGCTATGACTGAAAGCTGGTTTTGATAGCAAGATAATGAGAGCGGGGCTTCAGGTACCAGAGAAGAGACAGAGATGGATGTCACTGGGGCAAGATGTCTCTCAAAATCACCAGATGTGACTTCACTGTGGGGCCCCGATATTTCCCAGTGCTTTGGAAATCACTCCATTCATCACCCATTATGCTTCTGATCCATCTTGCAGGCAAGACAAGTCATTTTACACTGTAGCAAAAAGGATTCCTTTTATAGCTCTCTGAATCAGTGGTTTATTCTCTCTCCAAAGGCTTTTGTTAGTTCATGCTGGATCCGTAGGGTTCATCCTACAGTGGTTTCCTCCACAACCTGCTACAAATCTCATTGGTAATTCACCCAGGTCCAGAGAGATGGCCACACCAGAGTTAAAAGGACCAGGGTCACAGGTAACAAGATACCCTTTCATCAGATATGCCAGAAAATGGCAAGGAAGTCAGACATCCATCGGGCTGAAGGGTAGAGAGCCAGCATCTGTTCTGAAATGTACTTGTTCCCTTTTCATGACAGAAAAATTAACTCAACTACTTGGTAGCAGTTCAATGTCCAACAGAGAAAACCCAGCCACTATCTTTAACATTGCGCCTGGCCCATAGTAAATATTCAATAAATCTGAGAGTTAATAAATGAGTGGATTGTTGGGGCCCAGAGGATTCATCCTGTACCTGTCTGGGTTCTTGTAGGCTGGCAAATAACCAAAACCGCATCAGATAGATTAGCAAGGGGCAAATCAACCCATTTAATAAGATTATAACATAATAACATAAATAACCCATTTAAAAGCACTTATGTGGTGGTAAAGCCTAAAGAAAAATGGAATGGATTTGGGAGTATTATCCGGCTTTTAGGGAGCTGAGGCACCGAGGTGGGAGCGGGGTGAGTGGGGGAGGGGGAACTGCATCCTCACTCTGAGCCTTGCCATGAGATTCCTCAATAAGGGACATGTTTTTGATAAATCTGCACCTGTATAAGACACACACCCCCCCCCCACTACATTCTTCTAGGTCATAAAAAGGAGCAGTGATGTGCTCTTTTATTAGGAAAAGGGCAGAGGCTTAGTATTTAACAATCTCTTCTTTTATTAGGGAAGGGCCAACGGCTCGGGTATAGATGCTTGTCCTCAGCCTCCAGGGTCTCCACTCAAACAGTCTACATTCCCGACATAACAGTAACAGACCTCCCAAGGCTCACAGGACCCCAAATAGCCTCAAGTTTCCATCCAAGGTGACAAAAGGCCCATTGGGCACAATGGAAAAAAAAAATCCTACCTGACCTTTTGGGAGATTGATCCCCTAGGACAGTATAGAAAAATACATTTGCCTTCATACATTTATAGTGTCATAGTGAAGAAACTGTGTGCCAGATTATGGTAGATTGGTTGCAAAAATGGCTCTAATTATTCCCCTCCTAGGAGCTGTACCCTTGTCAATGTGACTCTGCATCTCCTCCCACCAGGAGATGGAGCTCATTTTCCTGCCCCTGAAACTTGATGGGCCCTGGAACTTTTTTGGTCAACAGCATGTGATAGAAGTGATTGGGTACCAATGCCTAAGCCCCCAAAGGTGCTGTATATTCCCTGACTATCTTGAAACCCCGTCGCTAGCCCACTGGAAGATGAGAAATCAAGCAGAGCAGAACAAGATGGTCCAGGTAGGGACACCCTAGATCAGCCAGCTCTACCCCACACCATCCCCAATCACCAACCCACAGTCAACCAAAATGACACCAGAAAGTGTAAATCTGCTGAGACTAGAACCATTCAAGTGAATCCAGCCCAAATTATGAGCTAAACCAGTTATTGTTCTAGGATCTAAGTGTTCTAAGACACTAAGTGTGAGGGTTGTATTTCTTCTCACGGTAAATGTTAACTGACACAGACTCACTGCATTACATGCAGAACGTCTTTTAGCCCCTGCAGCTCTCAAAGTGGGTGTGATGGATCCAGTTTTCTATCTTTCAAAATGCATTCTATGGTGAGGCCTGAGCCAAGGGCCATGACATGACTCCTTCCTTGGTCTATAACCTAGAAGTTTAGTTCAATGCACTATAACCCCTTCCTCAGGGCCCTGGTAAAGGCTTGCTTAATGCATAATGAGCTATTTTGCTCCCGCTGATGATTCTGATAACATCCATGCCTGACGAACACCATGAGCCATTTTAAACTGTAAGTGCAGAAGAAAGCAAATACTCCAGGAAGGTCATCAATAACCCTTGACTGACCCCCCACCCCCCTTCGAGCGCTGGTGTCCTCCTGGACCTGAGAACAAAGAAACTCACCATGTCCAGCACATCCTCAAATTCCTTCTGTCCTATATAATCTTCCTTCACTCACCACTCAGAGGAACAGGTTTTTTTCAGTAGTAACTGCCATTTGCCCAATGTGGCGCCACTCGCTAATAAAAAGCTTCCGTTGTAGAAACAACCTCTGGGTTCAGAGCCTGTCTGGGTGGTGAGTGGCACAACCTGGGAAGGCTGGTAACATTCTTTCCTTATCCCAACACAAGAGAGTTTTACTTGGGATGTGAACTCTTGGAGACAAAATTTCTCAGCTCCTTTTGTAGTGATGGATGGTTATATAAGCAAGGATTGGAAGCGTGGAAATAATTTGCGACATCAGCCTCAACCACTTAAGAGAAAAGCCCTCGCTTTGAATTTCTGCTATTTTTCTGCTTCCTGCTGACTACCTCCAGGATAATTGGAGTGAATACAAGTTGGAGATAGCAGAGCCCATCACCTGGAATACCTGACTGTCCCCTGAAAGAGACAGGTTCTGGACAGTTATATGGGCAAGAAACAAACTTCTAACTTGAAAACATGTGCCATGGAGCCTGTCTATCAGAGCAGCTAGTGTTGATCCAATGCCATGAGATGATCATCCACAATTTTTTTTTTGCATAGAAGAACCAGGGTGTGGTTCAGAGGTGTGGAGATGGGGAGAGGGTGAAAGGATTCACCAGAGACAGAGTAGGGAGCAGAACAGGCAGATCTACTGAAATACACTGCTGAGGAGAGCAGCAGCAGGTGAGACAGGAGAGGTCTGCCGCACCATGTGGGTCAGCTCCCTGACCGGGGATGGAACTCAGACCATAGAAGTGATCACACTGAGACTTAACACATAGGCCACCAGGGAGGCTCCTCATCCGCACTTTAGGGAAAAGTAGAGGCTCAGAGAGGTGACAGAACTGAGCTCTTCAACAGCACTGTCTAGGATGGTAGCCACCAGCTACATGTCTCTACTTAGATGTAAATTAACTAAAACTAAAATTAATTAAAAATCCAGTTCCTGGGCCTCCCCAGTGGTGCAGGCGGTTGGGCACCGTGCTGTGAAATTGTCTGCAGACTCTGCAGCGCGGGTTTGATCCCGGCCAGCCAGTGAGAATCCCACATGGCTCAACAGACCTCTCCTGTCTCGCCCGCTGCTCCCCTCAGCAGTGTATTTCAGTCAGTCTGCCTGTTCTGTTCCCCGCTCTGTCTCTGGTGAATCCTCTCACCCTCCCGCGCATTTGGCCTGTACCCCGGTTCTTGTATAAATAAATAAATATTTTTTAAAAATCCAGTTCCTCAGCCTCACTGATTCCAAATGCTCAATAGCCACATGTGGCTACTACAGGCTACCCTGCTGGCCAGCACAGAAACAGAGCACTGCAGTCATCACAGAACGCTGTCCGAAGGCCTTGGTCTAGAGAGCACAGAACCGCGAATCTAACTGCGGGTCTGCAGGGCGTCAGCGCGCTGCTTGCCTGGCTGCCTCCTGCCACGCAGAGTTCTCAACACTTGCTCCCCTGGCGCATGTACACATTTGTTTACAGGTCATTATTATCTATTTGTCAGAGAGGCTGGGCAGGGGGAGGGGAGCTGAGGCTTATAATTAAAGGGCGATGGCAGCTGGCAAGAGGATCAATGGGATAAAGAGAAGTCATTTCTGCATGTTCACAGGAGGTCATTAAGAAAATACCACTTGATCTGCCAGCGTTGGACATAAAACAATATAGATGTCCTCACCTCCCGAGCAGGGTGACCCATCCTGGGCAAGATGGACGGCTGCATTCCTTGCCACCGTCAAGAAAGGACCCATATTGATTGTCTAGGATGGTTACAGCTGGAGAAAGCCTGGTAGCAGGGTCGGTGAGCTAACAGCAAGAGGATGATAGGGTGACCGGCCAAAGGAGAAAAAACCTCTAGACATCGTCTCAGAGGACAAGCTGGGCCTGGAGCGTGGCCCAGAGGCAGCGACCCGAGGTCTCCCCGTTGTAGGTCAGCTCCAGTGGAGTGTAGATAGGTTTTCCTTCTTTCCCCCAATACTTCATTGTGAAGGCGGCCAAGGTGACAAATACAGTCATGAGCTTGATATATATTTGCCAGGTACTGACTGTGTACCTGGCAGTGAGGATGCAGGTGTGGAAAAGCCTAGTTCCTACCCTCCCAGGCATACCGTCTAGTTGGGGAGAGAAAGTCCTTAGAGTGGAGTCAGAAGAGGGTGTGCAGGCGAGGACTGTGGGAGCAGAGAGAAAAGTAACTGTTAGGTTAGGGGCTGAATTGTGTCCCCCTCAAAAGTCCAGTGTTGAACTCCTAAGCCCTCGTATTTGAGAATGGGGCTGTATTTGGGGAAAGGGTCTTTAAAAAGGTGATTAAGGTAACATGAGACCAGAAGGGTGGGCTCCACTCCCATATGATGGTTTCTTGCAAGAAGAGATTAGGACAGAGACACATACAGACCGATGGGGGGAAGAAACCAGACACGATGACACCTTGTTCTTGGACTTCCAGACTCCAGGGCTGTGAGAAAATGCATTTCTGTTGTTGGAGCCACCCAGTCTGTGGCAATCTGTTATGGTAACGGAACTGATTCGGTTAGTCACCTAATTCAGTTTGGGGTGGGAAGACAAGTCAGAGGAGGCTTCCCAGAAGGGGTGAGCATGGAGGTACAGCACAAACAGAAGAGAGTCTGACAAAGGGGGTGGCCAAGGGAGTATGGGGACTCCAAGCATGGGGAAGTCCATTGCCTTGGACAGCGAAAGGGCCTCAGGGTGGCTCTTGGAGGGCTCTGTGAGTCAGATTAGAGACTTTTCTGTTTCCTAAAGGCATTGAGATGCCACCAGGGGGAGATTGCATTCCACAAAGGCCACCCCACCTGCACCATAAGATGGCCTTCTGGGGGAGAGGTGCATGGGCTGGGCACAGCCACATCAGAGGTGCTGGTGACTTAGACCAAACCAGCAGCAACAAAAGCAGGACAAGAGGGCAGGTTGGAGAGATGTTTAGGGATACAGGCATTGAAGATGATGGACTTGGGGGCTCAAAGGAAGAAGGGGGGTCCTTAATTTGTCCCCCGGGGTAGACCCTCAAAGGTTCAAGAGCAAGAATCTCATTTAGGGGGTCGAGGTGGGGGAGTGGGCAAGGGAGAGAGAAAGAAAAGACAGTCAATAATGGATGGGTCATTTGGGGCTTCCGTGGTGGTGCAAGGGGTTAAGACTCGGCACTGGGAAGCTATCTGCAGCCTCTAAAGCACGAGTTCAAGCCTGAGCCAGCCAGGGAGCTACCCACATGGCGCAGCAGACCTCTCCTATCTCGCCCTCTCCTCCCCTCAGCAGTGTATTTCAGTAGATCCATCTGTTCTGCTCTCTACTTCATTTCTGGTGAATCAGCTCACACCCCGCACCTCTGGCCTAACCCTGGTTTTTGTATGCATAAATAAATAAATCTTTTTAAAAAGGATGGGTTATCAGGTCAACTACCACTTGGGGTAAATGCAGCTTAATCCTGCTAGGGCTTTCTGTGGACAATCTGAGGACTCCCACTGGGTCAGCAAAGAGCTGGGCTCTTTGTAGACCAGCTCCTGCAGCATTAGCTCAGGCTACTTTTGGGGTGAGCACTACTTTCTGCTCACATCTGAGCTACCTTATTGGTCCCACAGAGGGCACTAGTGACTACAGAAAGTCTCCTGCTACAAACCACAGGTGCTGGCAGATGAAGCCAGCCTGGAATACCCTGATGGTCAGGATGAGAGATATGGTCAGGGCACAGTGTCTGCTCGGGAATCTGGGATGCCCCATCATTCTGGGTTGGGTGTCCAGATCCAATATCTCATGCACTGAATCAGGGAGTGGAAAGGGAAGAGGTAGAGGAGGAGGGGGGGGGGCTATTTTACACCCATTGCTGCTATGGTGGCCCCCAGTGGTCAGTTGGGATGTGGCTCCTGAGATCATGGGGGCATCAGGCTATGAAGTCAATGGAGGGGCCACAGCACATGGCCAGGACCTAAAAGACAGAAAGGATGCGAGAACCAGAGAGGACACACAGATCTGAAACCCCAGGGCAGAGCCCCAAAGAACATTCACCCCCATCTAACACCCACATCACCAAACCACCCACTGGTTCTATATATCTCCAGGTACCAAAACCAACCATTAGAGGAGCTGTAGATAAAGTTCCAGGGCAGCACAGGGGAAAGTGATTACTAAGAAGAAGTATCTGAATTAAGGAAATAATTCTCTAGCATTTTTTAATTAAAACCTTCAACCCAAGAAGCTTGTTAATTTTAGCTTCAGCAAGTGGTTCTGCCGCTACTTGGCATCCTGCTGCCTTCGCACTGTCTGAAGTGGCTGCCTCTGATTTCCCTAATTTGTGCGGTGCTCACACTTTGGGTGGCAAGCGGGTGATTATAGCCAGATGGGAAGCCAGCCCCTCCAGAAGCAGATTCCCGCTGGATTTACACAGCCAGCAGGAAGTCAGAGGAAATCCTAGGGATTTTCTCACCTTCTCCCTCTGCTCTACTCCCTTACCAGATTAAATGCATTTGCAGGGCAAAGGAGAAAACTCCCAGTTGCAGAATGATTGACAAAAAGAAATTATTATCAAGACAAGCTAGTTGAGTATTCCCTGCACGTGCAAATAAAAGAATAATGTTAATTCCTGATTCACTCTGTGAACAGACTAATAAAAGTGGCTAATATATATACTGCATTCTTTCCATATGCCAAGAATGTAATCCTTACAATAACCCTATAAATTAAATAGTGTTATCCCCATTTTACAGGTGATAAAATCGAGAGCTGCTTAAGCTCACACATTAGCAGGTGACAAAGCCAGCAATCCAGGATCCAAATAGAAGCACTACCAAGAACAAGCAAAAGTGGAATGGGATCTGGAGACAGAGAAACTAGTTTGGTGTCTTGCCAAAACTGGGTTTGAGAAGACTATCAATTCAAACACACAGAGATGTGAGCCAAGATTCATGTTCAAGGATGTTTATCCCAGCATTATTTGTTCATAACTGTGAAAAGTGGGAGCCAATCTGGATGCCTAAAGATAGGGAATCGATGTAATAGATTATGGTGGATCCATACCATGGGAAAGTATGTATGTATGAAAAATCATATGTAGATAAATGATTAATGACACGAGAAGGTGCTCAGAATATATCATTAAGTTTTGGAGTTCTTTTAAAGCAAATTACTGACAGTATAATACATTTTTGGTAAAAATCATTTGAAAAATACAAGCTCACATATATATTTGAAAACTGAAAAGACACTAAACTAGTTTTCTTATGATTAACAATGGTTTTAATTCTTTGTGTTATCCTGTTTTCTATAATTAGCATATATTATTTTGCAATGAGAAAAATGGGTTTATTATTATGTTTTCAATTTCACATACTCTAACTTATCTCATAATCCCTTGTTCTTGTTTTGTAATGCAATATCACATCTTATCATTTCAAACAGATTAACCGTATTTAGTCTGTCATCTTTTGTTTGCTCAATTATTTCTGCTGCTTTGGGCATTCATTTTTCTCTTTCAGGAGTGGTTTCTTTTATCTAATACTTAGAGATTCTTGACTTATGCCCATGGCTGTGTCCGAGGTACAATCTGCCCATCAGTAATATTTCCATTTCCCATTGCCTGCCTTTGAGAAGAGTAGGGGTGATGTGCTGAAGGTGGGTGGTCCCATCACTCCCAGGAGAGTCACACCCTGAGCCCAGCCTATACTCGAGTTTCAGTGTCCAACTTCAACAACCCTTCAAGAGAGCAGAGAACTCACCCAGCCTAATTGGCCAGAGCATGGCCCACAAATAATCCCCCATGAGCACCCCAGAATGCTCCTACTCCTTCTTCCTGATCTCTCTGAGCTTGGAGGTGGGTTATCAACTGACTCTCTCTAGAGTTCCTTCTCTAGATCAGCTAGAATCTAATTTACATCTTCCTGAAGTTATATTAAATGCCTGGTCTCTGAACAGCTCCTCTTTCCCTCCCAGAATGTTGTAGATAGATTGGTCCAAAACCTTTTTATCACTTATTCTTACAGAATTTGAATCAGAGGGTCAGGAAATGTATGTCTTCCATTTTAGTCCATTCTCTAAGTTGGAAATATTTTGTCTAAATGGGAACTAAATAAGAAATAAAAATGATTTTGTAGATGTTGCCTCTTTTCTGGTGAGAATTAACTGAGATAAGTCAGCAAAAATATTTCTTCAATTTCAAAACATAGTTTGGTGTTACCATTATTTTACACATACATGTTGATGCAAAGCAGAATCAAGAAGATCCTGGCAGGTGAAAGGTGAGGAGAATTGCAGAGATTGGCCCATCTAGAAGTTTCTGTTGCAGGTTAGCAATGGGGCCCCTGCTTTCATGGAACCCAGAAGAGCAGGGCTATCTGGGCTGCAGCCCTCGTGGTACCGCCTGAACCTTCCCCAGCCTCCTTCATCCAACACATGGGGAAGGGAGGCTTATACCCCACATCAGGACTTTATACCCCACATCAGGACCCAGGACCTGACCCCAGGCGTCCAGATAACAGGCCGCAGGAATGTAGAAGCTACCTGAACAAGAGCATGACAAAGATCAGGGACTGAGTCAAATGAACATCCACATTAGAGGAAGTGTGGGGCCGGGGAATCCCAAGTCCCCCAGACCTAGGTTCCAATCCTGGCTCCACCACTTAGCAGCTGAGAGCCCAGGCTGGAGGGTCAACCTCTCCTGAGTTAAGGCTTCACTTTCTGTAAAGAGAGACAAGAATATCACCTACCTTTTAGTGTAGTTATGAAGACAGTGGACTAATTCATGCTACATGTTCTTCATGATGCCTGTTAGGTGACCAAAAACATGAACTATTGGCTTATTTATCCATTAAATAAACAAACACTTACTGATCACCTACGTTCCAGGTCCCTGAGTCCCTGGAGTTTCCTTTCTGGAGAAGCAGGTACTAAACAAATAAATGGCTAGAGAGAAGTGCTCTAGAATGAATACAGGGCTGTGTGATAAGTGCTGAGAGTAGCCAGGGTCAGTGGGGATCAGTGGAAGTCAGAGAAAGCTGCTCTGGGGAAAGGCTATATAGCAGAGACTTGAATGAAAAGGAGCTGACAAAGAGCAAGTGGGGTGGGCATCCCAGAGGGATGGTCAGGGGATGGCTGTGCAAAGGCCCTGAGGCACTTACTGTAGAGAGATTTGGGACCTTTTGGCCATGGTAGTTGGAGAAGAGTAGGCAACAGGTGCAGTAGATCAAGATGAGGTCCAATGGGCCTCCCCGATGGGGCAGCAGGTTGAGCGCCGCACTGTGAAGCTGTCCTTAGCCTCTGCAGCGCGAGTGCAATCCTGGCCAACCAGCAAGAATCCCACACGGCACGGCAGACCTCTCCTGTCTCACCTGCTGCTCCCCTCAGCAGTGTCTTCAGTCTGTCTCCCTGTTCTGCTCCCCGCTCTGTCTCTGGTGAATCCTCTCACCCTCCTGCTCTTCTGGTCTGTACCCCAGCTCGTGTATAAATAAATAAAATCTTTAAGAAAATAAAAAAGATGAAGTCCAAGAGGTAGGTGGGGCCAATAGTTCAGGTTTATGATGCCAGGTCAGGAGATGGGTTTTATTCATAGGCCTCAGGAAAGCTCTAGGATTTCCAGCAGGGGGCCGGCAGGGAGGCCATGGTGAGGCCTCCCTTAGGTGTCATGACATTTCCTAGCTATTTCTGTTATTGATTATCTGGCTGTAGCTGCTCCCACATCGTGTAAACTCTTGAGAACAGAAACTACGCCTGATCCATCTTTACAAGCCCCTCCCTCCAGGTCCTAAGTAACTGCCCTGGGCCCCTGCAAATATTTGTTGAATGAATAAACAAAGAAAAGATGGATGGGCCTGTTTTCTTTGCATTTGTCTTAACCCTCCTCCTGGCTCTGCTCATCCTCTCCATGGGGAAGGAATGTCAACTCCCTTCTCCTTCTCTCCTCTTTGCCAGAGAGGCCCTGGGGCTGGTGCAGGGAGATTTCCCTTCCATCGACAGGAGATGGATGGGTTGGCTCTGCCACACTCCCGCATGAGACCTTCTGTGACTGAGGGCCTGAGCGAGAGGGATGATTGGGAAGCAGGGAGGTGGGTGAAATGGCCGGCCATTCGTTACCAGCCGGCAGCTCAGCACAAGATAAATCAGGCCCTTAGAATTCTAAATGAACCTGCCTCCCTGAATGAAATAGCGGGGATTCAACCCCAGCCCTGGAAGGCATCCCAGTGAGACTGCTGGTACCCAAGCTCCAGCCAATGCAGGACTCATGGGGAGCCAGGAGCAGGCCGGCCACCACACTCCAAGACAGAAACACCTGGAGGAAGAAGTCCCATCTGTGGCCTGTCACTTAAACCTCCTGCAGAAAACACTTCTCATGCTCAGTCTTTCTTTCTCTCCCTTCCCCTCTTCACCCCCAAAAGCCGCCTTCATTTTCTGTCATTTTTTGGTGGTGCCTCCTGGGGCTCTGACATCTGCCTTCTGTCGCACGATGCTATGATCTAAGGCGGGGTGGCACGAACATTTCATCTGCTTGCCAATTCAGATTGATGGGCAGTGGTTGCCTGTGATAAGAAAGCTCCCAAAGTTTCATCAGGGCTCAGATGGAGAGAAGCTGTGATTGATTAGCAAATGTCTGTCTGGACATGTGATGGGGGCCTGGGGAGTCTAAAACCCAGACCCTAAAGTGTCTTGTTCCACAGAGAGCAAAAAAGGATAAAAAGACAACCATTTTCTTCAATGCACATGATTTTGGGTTTAACTTTGCCTTAATAGAAAAATAATAGTGTCTGTCATAATTACATACTTAAGATATGCCACACACTGAGCTAAGTGCTTTATGTATCTTACTTATTTAATCTGCATTGCTACCCCAAATTACCGTCATAATGATCTCACATATAATGAAAGTCAGGCTTAGAAAGACAAAGCAATTTGCCCAATGACACTAAACCAGTAATATATTCTTACATTGGAGGAACCAGAAGAACCAGGATTTGAATCCAGCTCTATAAGGACTGGGTTCCATCAAGTTCCAAGCAGTTGCTTTAGGGGCTCCCCTGCTGTACCCACACATTTCTGAAGTTTCTAAGGGTCTTCTGAGAACTAGAGAGCGTCCTTAGTGTACATCCCTCCCAGGTGGGTGGATGGGACCCACAGCCCAGGGATAACCTTGAAGCACTGACCTGGTAGGGGACAATAGGCAGGAAGGGCCTGAGGCCCCAGGAAGATGAATCCCCCATGAGATGAATATCCAGGCTAGCCAGTCAACCCCAGGCCACTGGGCTGGTCCTCACGGGGCTGAGCTCCAATGCTGTCCTTCATTGCACTGGGCTGGCCTCTGTGGCCCATGACAGTGACTGACAGAAACGGAGCACAAGACTGCAAGTCTTTTGGTCCCCAGCCTTTCCCTTACCCTGGCCCTGCATCCTGCCTTGTCCACCTTTAAACTCAAATTCTAAATTCTTTTACGTTGTAACAGTTAATGGCATATCAGAAAGTGTTGGAAAGGAACTCACGCCTTTAGGAAGCTGTAACACACCAGGGAGGCCGCAGTGACTGGAACATAAAAGCCGGCTGCCCTTGCCTAAAGCAGAGAAACAATATTTTTATTTCTCTTGAAAGGTCCATGCAAGGATTATCCAAAAGGCTGACTCTAATGCTTTCTAACAGGATGGATGGGTCACTACATAGTGTACACAACTCTAACCTCAAGTTACCCACCCAAGGCTACTGGGGCCACCCAAGGCTACCATCTTGGTCACACACATGACACTAAGCTTCTAGAAGACTGTGTGCTCATGGAGGACAGCAGCAGTCTTCAGGTCTGTGTTTATGCAACACTGAGCTTCATTCATGGTCTGGATTCGCCAACATCGCTTGCACTGGACGATGGCTAGTGTCCCACAATCCCAAGTCAGAAACAAGTCAGAATAGAACATCCTTTCTTACCCCTCCATTGCTTCATGTCTTGCTCTCCCCCATTTATGCAGTGATTTTGCATACAAAGTTACAATATTATACCTCTCCAACCTAGAGGGATGAGTATCACAAATCCAGACATTCAAACAGGCCCGGGAAGAAGTGGGATTATATCATTATTCAGCCCTACCATGAGCTGGGCATGGGCTACATGCCACATGGGTGCTCTGTGCCTCACGTTATTCCTATAAGGTGGTTGTTATCATCCCCATTTTATGGTGGGGTAAGTTGAGGCTCCTAAAGATGATGGGCCGGGGCCCCATAGCTGACACAAGAACCAGGATGCAAACCCAAGGAGACTGACTTCGGAAGCTCCACCAGCCACCTGTGCCACCCCCCCAGGCAGGGCTGAGCACTGGCCCCTTGGGGACAGTGGCCGGGGGACCAGTGTGAGATTCGCTCCGGAGGCAGGAGCTGCTTCCTCTTGGAAAACTGTATCATACAATATGTTCCTTGGCCTCCAGGAGAGAATTCTGCCAGAACTAAAAATGACTCTGGTTTCCTTCAAGGGAAGCTGGTATTTTTGATCCCATCAGAAATGATACTCACTGTGGGTCACTGTTCCATGCCAGACTCTTATTCTGCTCAGATCCTTACTAAAAATGAAGTATCTGCTCTCCCTCCGAGGCTATTTACTCGAGAGTTCACACTCAGCTCGGTCACGCCTACCATTCTGTCTCACCCTCCATTTGGAAGTCACAACCAAGGACCTACCACATGTCAAATGCTGTCTCAGACGCGGCGACACCTCCGCCAGCATCACAGCTACAGTCCTCCCTCCCGAGTCAACGATCTAGGAGGTTGCTGCTGTATTTTTAGCTCCCTTCACAAAACAGCCACTTCTTTTTAATTGGGGCTTGTGCGGAGAAAGGACAAACAGGGTTGGGTAGGAAACACCCTCAGTGTAATCCGCAGAGCGGGGGTGATTAGATGCAGGGGACAGAGAGTGGCAATGGGATCATCCCAGCTGCAGGTGGAGGAAACCCTGCACATTCTCCAGCCTCAGCCCCCCTCCCGCCTCCGCTCTCAGCAACCAGGGCAGCAGGCCCCTGGTGGCCTGGTCAATCAGGAACCAAGGCCTCTCTCAGCCCAAGTAGTTTTCGCAGCATCCTCAGCCCCAAACGCTTTTCCTCCGGGCTCAACAAAAAGACTCATTGGAAGACCACAAACGACCTGGCTGACTGAAGTTCTACCTTTGGGAAATTTGGAAGGCCATTTTGGAGGCCGTTGGAACTGACCTTGGCTTCTGGAGTAAAGAGATGCAGGTCCGGATGGAATTGTCCGTGAATGGTCCCAGATGGACCTGTGTCTTCCCAAGGCCTCAAGTCAGGCTTCCCTGGCAGCCTTGTGGGGTTATTCCTTCCCATTGGGCCTTAGGGGATAGTGAAGCAGGGCTATGGATGCCTTCCCTGCCGTGTTGCTGTGAGGATAAGTGGCAATTGTGTGTGTAGAGCATTTGATTCGAACCCAGGCCCCTAGACGTACCTGAAACCATCTTTGCTTAGACAGTCCACCGACCGCTGACTCTGTGGGAGAATCCGCGCACCAGCGTGGCTCTGTTCTGTATCACGTGACCACGGCTTGCACCCTGCTCACAGTTAATTGGGCAGGACTGAGCACATGACCTAGAGGCAACCAGTCTAGAGGCTGCCAGGGTTTTGAAAGGAAGAGCTAGTCCAGTGCTCCCTGAGGGCTGGGATGTACACGCTACTGGTGGATAAGAAACAACCTTGGTTGGGGTTGTGTGGATGATTTTTTTAAATTAATTATGCTTCTTTTAAAATGCATATCAAGAACATGCTGGTTCCCATTTTTGGTCCTGATAGAAAATTCCCTCTATGATACATGATATTAAAATTCACGAGGAATTGATTTTTTTATAATTTATGAAGTACATTTTAGGCCAGCTGGTAGGCAGCTACAGCAAGTCAGGAAAGTGGAGGGTGAATGACTGACGTGTGGCCAAGTCCCAAGACCACATTTCTCCCTCAGGAATTGGAAGTGAGGAACCTGAGAAGCTGGAGGAGCTGGTGAGGGGCTGAAGGTGAAGGGCTGGCTTGGGATTGAGTCGGAACCACAGCCAACCTGGAGCAGGTGAGGGAGGCAGCTGAAAGAGAGAAGATAAGGCAGAAGTGGGAAACTGATTAGTGGTGAGACAGGAGATTTGAATAAATGTGCCTAAGGGAGGAAGGGGGGGGAGGGGGGAGGGAGGGAGTGGGGGTAATGGAGAGAGAGAGACAGAGAGGGAGAGAAGGAAGACAAAGGTGGAGTCAGACAGAGAAAGAAACAAAACAGAAGAAAATGCCCCAAGTTACCTATTCCTG
Source organism: Talpa europaea (assembly GCF_964194135.1). Lineage (NCBI taxonomy): Eukaryota > Metazoa > Chordata > Mammalia > Eulipotyphla > Talpidae > Talpa > Talpa europaea. The sequence continues at coordinate 12,416,117 of NC_140082.1, read as the reverse complement.
TGGACTTCCTGGATCCACCTCCACTCTACACACATCTTTGCTTTTTTCCTGAGACACCTTGAGCATGTCTCTGTTCACATCAGAAACCTAAAGTAAATATACATTTAGAAAAGAATTGCATTCTGAAGATTTTTGGACACCAGCCAGCACATTAAGCTGCCCTAACAGGCAATGGGGAGCCATCGAGGGTTCTTGTCCAGGAGGCAACGAGGAATCAGGGTGAGGAATCTAGGGAAAAAATTAAGGAGTGATGAACTCACAAGCTCAGATATCAAATTCCATCAGGTAGCTAGCTGCATCCTATAGCTCTTCTCAGAACTCAGTGGGATTTACGCATCAAAAACTTCAGCAATGTGTGAAGTCCTACTCTGTCCAAACCATGGGTGTTCTTCTCTACAACTTTGCAACTCTGGAAGCAAATGGAAAGAACCAGTTGGTATATAAATTCTGTTAATGCGTATTTACTGTCTGCACCCAATTATCACCAATCAATGTAACAGTTATTACTTAATGGGTGAAAATTGCAATTCCGGTGTCCCAGATCTGTATGGGGTGCCGCAGCTAATTGGAATAGAACTTATTCAGGAGCGTAATGAAAATGTAAATCCTCACACATTAATCAAACAATTATTTCTATAACCACAAGACATCTGATCCTAAACCTAATTAGGAAATAAACAAAGTTAATCAGTGAGCAGACAACACTTACTAATCATATATGTATCTCAAGAAAAGAAATACTAGCAATGATTCATTAAAACACCCCAAACTCAACCATCCCATAATCCCTGATAATGCAGACTCCCAACTTTGAAGAAACATTATACAAATTTTTATTAAAGCATCTGCTTGAGGGTCTAAGAGATGCCAGCGAGCAAAGAAACATATTACCATGTACAATAAATAATTGCACTGCTTTAACAGAAGCAAGAACTGGAAATGTAGTTATGTGACAGAGTGGACAGTGTCCAGCTCGTTTGAGCTTAATTATCAGAGTTTAGTTATCTTCAAGTGAGAGGGGGGGAGAAAAAAGTTAATTTCAATGCAGACATAAAAATTGCAAGAAAGCATAACCCAAAGCCAATTGCGTTTTTCTCTCCACTGCACTTGCTTAGCTTCTTGTCAAAACTGCTGTCTGGTACAATTTTGAGCCCAAATGTGGATTCTTCTCCTCAACTTGCCTTGGCTGCTGATTGGTTCCTGGGGTTTTTACTGTCCTTGATAGCTCCGTGAGTCTCTGCCCAACCATCACGCAGATCTGATGATGGTGCAAACCCATCCAGAGGCTTCCAAAGGGATGTTTGCTTTTTATTCCTGAAGGTAGCAAGGGCACAGAAGAAGAGATTTGGGAGGGGTTTGGGAGAGGGATGCCTGATGCAAAAGTTTCCCCAGAGAAACATAGATTCAGCCAACGTCTAAGTACACACCTAAACGCAGCAGATAAGGTGGGCGGAGCCTGGCCAAAGAGCTGTGCTCACATGACACGTTGCTGTGGTCTGCATGTTTGTGTTCCCCCAATTCATATGTTGAAATCTTAACCCCCCAAATGATGGTATGAGAAGATGGGGTCTTTGAGGGGGTGATAGTCATCATGAATGGGATGAGTCCCCTTGTAAGAGACTCCTGAGAGTCCCCAGCCTCTTCTACCACATGGGGAGACATCTACAACCCAGAAGAGGGGCCTTTCAGACCCCTCTTATGCTGTCCATAAGACCCCCAGGCTGTTGCCAAGAGGATGAAGGCACATATCAACGTGGTGAATAATTTCATAATCTTTCTTACTATCCACGTTGTCACTTTTCATCACAAAAGTGGCATCCTATAGTTCAAATTTTCTGGCCCTCTTTTTGCACTCAATGTATTGTAGGAGTCATCTGCCTGTAAGGTGCCCATAATTTTTCACAGCTGCATAGTCATCCACTGGTGGCTGCAACTTGGCTGATTTAAACTTCTCTTGTTGGACTTAAGTTGCCTCTTTTCTTATTGTAAATGTACTTCTAGCAAGAATGATAGTCTTTTCAAGAGCTTTCTCCTCCCTCAGATATTTCTTAGGCTTCTCTGGATGCCCATGCCATATTTGATGCCTATCAAGGAAGTGGGGGCTCAGCTCAGATGCTCATTTCAAGGGGTCACCCTTGAGAGAGGACACGGAGGCTCCTCCTTCAGGGCTGGGGTGGGAGAGCCCATGTACCCGAGGGAAGTGATTTGTGGCCTTGCCGCTGCCCCCACGCCTCCTGGCATCGTAGTCTCCTGACCTCCACTTTGCCCTTTATGGGTCTGGCCCCACCTGGAAACAAACCCTATGGCACAGGTGAGACTAGACCATCGGGGTTTTCCAAGAATTTGCTGAACATCAGGGAGACTTAGTATCTTCTTTCAGAACCCCCAGGTACCAAGCCCTTCTATGGGCCTCCAGCTGCCCCTTACCTGGCTGCCATCCTTCCCCCAAGAAGCAGGGACAGCTGAACCTGCCCTGCAGGGGTGCGTTGGACACACCTCCACTCCTGGGTAGAGCTCCCTTGGTCCACAATGCCTCCCCCACTGTCCTCCTTTTCTGCCCCCAAATGACAGTAGGAACCATGGGAATAAGTGAAGACCACCCAAATTAGAAAAGGCAGAGGTTGCTCATTCTGAGGTGGCCATAAAGCAGGGAGTTAGTCACCTGTCCCTTGTCTAGGCAGAGACCAAAGTTAGGCAGGGGAGTGGGGAAGCTTCATGGTGGAATAAAGAGAAGGCTTTGGGGGTGCTAAGCTGGGGGCTGTCAGCGTGAGGGTGAGAAGCAGGCATCCATGATAGGTTAAGGGAGCTACTTTCCTTTCCCTAATAGGTCCTCAGCTGGAAGTGGGGGCAAAACTCAGGGAAGCTGGTGGTACTGGATTAAATCCTTGGCCCTTGGCTATAATTGCTCCAGAGACTGTGGTTTACTTCCCAGGCTGGTGGTTGCAGGGGTTGTGGGTCAGAGAACTGCTGTCATAGATGACTTGGTCACTGAATATCCAGTGTCAGAACTGTCAATTCCCTTTAGGAGAAACTCCCACCAGGGCTTGGCCTTGTGGCCCCAACACAGGAAATCACATCAAAAAATCACCCAGTACCTTTCCCAAGGTCTGAGTTATTCAGTCTTTTTTTAATGTTCCAATGAAACTTTATTTACAAAAGAAAGGTGGAGGGCCAGATTTGGCCCACACCTTCCCCTGTCTAATACTCAGTGAGATTTACTAACAATATCAGTCTTCAGTCCTACCATAAAAAGAATTCCACTTACATCATCACTTGTCTGAGAGAGCCAAACTTAACTGCTGTCTTGTCACAAATGGTTGTCGCCAGCTGAAGCTGATAAGGGACCACAGGCTCTGAGGAACCCTGAACAACAGGCCTCTCTGGAAGTCACTGGAGATTCTTTTCTGACATAGGTCTGTGTAGAGAACTCTGGACCCATTTGCTCCATGCACAGGACAGCACCCAGGCCTCTGTGGGCAGAGCACCATCAAGCTTCCTTCCTAGCACTTACCCTCCTGACTTCATCCCTCTACATGTGACCTGCTCCCTAAAACTCCTCACTGGCATTCTTTTGCTTGACAAGTGAGTAGACCCTGTCTTGCTTGTTTCGTTTTGTTTTTTTAAGCTCTGTGGCATTTGTGTGTTTTTTCTATACCATCACGATGCCTCAGTTGCAGACCTCAGGAGCTGGATCAGCTGATATCTCTTGTCCTTGCTGCAGCCACCAGAACTTCCCCCTCACCCACCCATGAGGATCAGCACATGGCAATCTCTGAAGACAGGGTGCAGGGCCAGAACCACACAGGTGCTGGCTAAACCATACAGAAAAAAAAGAAAGAAGCACCCCACCCCAGCCACCCCAAACCAAAAAGTCTCTAGAAAATTCAAAACAGCTTTGCTTGACCAGCTGTACTCAGGACAGTGGTTAATTCGCAGCTTTCCCTGAGACAACTGGCACACGCTTGCTTTACTCTTGGGTAGTTACAGGGCTGACTGATGGTTTCCCAAAACAGAGGAACAACTTGCCCCACAGGATGTTTAAGTCCCCACTACTCGCTGGGCAGAAAGTGCTTGCAGGGATGCAGAGACTGCTGGTCCCTCTGAGGTTTCTACACCTTTGGACATCAGGCAGGGCTCCCTGTCCTAGCTTTGGGGGTAGAATGGTGCAATCCACCAATTTTTGATCAATAGGTTTTTCTAATGCATTTAATTGGTTTACCAAAAGCAAACATATATACATGAGATCGGGAGATAGATTTATTTATCTCTCGTTCCACAGAATAATTTCCCTAGAACTTGATAATTCACTCAACGTTGATTAAATGAATGATGACAACTTCTCAAGAGTGTTATATGTAAGAGAAAGATTTGGGGGCCAATTACTCATATTTGTAATATGCACGTATTTGTGGGAAGTATAAGGCAGGAAGGGTAGGTAGAGGGAGGGAAAAAAGAGGACGGAAGAAGGAGGAGACAAAGGGAGAGAGAAATGAATGTGAGGAAGGAATAAGGATGGGTGGATGGGCGGATGGAAGACTGAATAGAAGGATGGAAAAAAAAAGAGAGAAAGAAGGGAGGAGGGAGGAAGATTAATAGAGAGAATGCCTCAGAACAAGTGTGTATTCGTATATAAGTACATATATATGTATATGTAATACATTTGTACACATATATTTTACAGATGTAATATCTGTACATATACATATTGCTATCAGCGTGCCCATTTTGAAGGTGGAAAACTTTTTTTTTTAGATTTATTTTATTTATTTATTTGTTTGTTTGTTTATTTATTTATACAAGCACTGGGTACAGTCAGAAGCACGGGAGGGTGAGAGAATTCACCAGAGCCAGAGCGGGGAGCAGAGCAGGCAGAAGGACCGAAGTACACTGCTGAGGGGAGCAGCCGGCGGCAGGAGAGGTCTGTGCGCCATGTGGGACCCTCCTCCGGTGGCCGGGGAGCAGCCGGGGATCGAACTGGCGCTGCAGAGGCTGCGGGCAGCTTCGCAACCCAGCGCTCAACCGCTGCGCCACCAGGAAGGTGGAAAAACTGAGGTATGTACAGTTAGACTTACTTTTTGCAGGATCTTAACAAGGAAAGAAAGGCAGATAGGAAGAAGGAAGAAAGGCCTTCAAAGTAAGCTCTAATCTGATTTACCAACAACTGAATATTCAGAGAGAGAGTAGACTAAAGAGAGATGGATTCAGGCCTGAAAACAAGGAGAAAGGCACAGGCCTTTCCATCGCTGGGTGACCTTCATCTTCAAAATGAAGATCCCTCTGCAGAGACTTCTGAGGAACTCGTCCACGTAGCACTAATCACAGGATTTAGCACCGAAAAAATCTCTATCAATACAAACTATTAAAAAAAAAAAGATTTCACCAAATCCAAGGTGCCATTGATAATAAGATACACGTTTCATGAACCACTAGAAATGAGCAAATGGTACTGATTACCCTCGACACAGCGCTTGGGTGCAGGAGAGCGGATGAAACTTCTCCCGAGGCCCGGGCGGTGCAATCCTCCGGCCACTGGCCTGTGTGTCTATGAACCTGGACGGCCAGCTGGGCTTTTGATAGTCCTCCTAGGGGGGTTCAGACTTGTCTCATCAGGAGAGAATACAGTTTACAAGACACTCAGAAGCTGACCCCACACTCTGTGATCTTTGGCAGCTGCCCAGGGTCTGGATTTTAACCTCCCTGGGAAACCATGATGCGTGTCCTTCTCAGCACTTGACATTAGCCTCCCAGAATTTGCTGAGTCCTCCCCCGACAAGGAATCAAAGTGTGAGGGGCAGGGGTGAGGGTGGAGGCCAGGTTCCCCAGCAAGGAGATGTGAATGCAGGCATCATAGCCTCCATTCTGAATGAGCCATGAGTAAAATCCAAAAGTAATTGGTGTGGATTAATGAGTTCCTTCCAGGAAAAGGGATAATTATCAGCTACTACTTGTTGGAAAAGCATTGATTATGTGCCCGGTAATACTCACAAGCATTGCTTCATTTAAAGCTCAGACCATTTTTGAGGTAGGCTATTGCAAATTCATTTTACCCAAAGTCACAAACCCAGTGTTGGAATTCCAGTGGTGTGACCAACACTTACCCAAGACCCCCGGGGAGAGGAGAGGCCTGAGATAAGGCTGGAGAGGTGTCTATAGAGTCGGGGAATTTTCAGAGGATCATACTTCCCACTTAGCAGCAGAAAGGGGTTTCAAAAGTGTTCCAGGCATTGGGGGCCCGAAGATGATGAAGCTCTCCATCCGTGCCCCCCAAGTATTTATTTCTCACTCCTAGTGTGTGGCTCTGCTGGGCTTTTGCTGAGCTCAGCCTGATTGTGCTGGGTTTGGCTCCAATCGGGTTGGGTCCACATCTGCGCCCCCAGCAGCCTGACCCGAGAGGCATTTCAAGTACATTTCAAGTTTCTGAGTCGTGTCCACTAAGATCCTATTGGCCGAGAAAATCACGTGACCAAACCCAAGGCAAAGGGCAAGATACACAGGCCTCCGGCAGCCGGGCAAGGCCTGAACATTTGCTGACCATTATCTACCACATCATCTGAGCAGCGGGGAATCACACTATCTCCCTGGCACAGAGAAGGTCAGGGCACCCACATTGTTGGTACGTGGTTTCAGTTTAACTTTCTAAAATGTGGGTCATTTAAAGCGCTAAACTGAGTTCCTCTGAAGGCTACACCTCTGTATCCCCATATCTGAACAGGAAGCCTCCCTTCTTACAAAGGAGTCTGCACTCCTGGAGAAGCAATGCTCACTCTAGGCTGCTGACCCGGTGTCAGTCCCTGGGGACCAGGTAACACTCACCACACTTGGTGTGGGACTGGCGAGCTGCTCACCCCCAGAGCCCAGCCACCAGTTACCCCGGGGATCTCTAACCTGTGGCCTGGGGCAGCCTCTAGGAGAGACATTCATTGATCACTGGGGCTCCATTTGCAGGCTTAAAAAAAAAATCCCTTTAATTGGCTACTCCCTGAAGGTTAGTGGTGTGGTCTTGACCTCTCTCAAGCCCTTTAAAGGGCTTCTGTCTGGCTCGGCAGCTATCCATGACTTTGAGCCACCCACGCTGTGTCCTCGCCTGCAAGCACACGCTTTCTTCAGAGTTTCTTCACCTTCCTTTTTTCTTCTCTCCTGAGCTTAATTCAAATATCAGGGTCACTGGACTTCACCCAACCCCTCTCAGCAATCCAGAGTGATGGGGTGAGAGTTAGTGTGCCCCAAATGTCCCCCCACGCATGGCACCTCCCCTACATTGCCCCACGGGGCGTGGCCAAGACTAGACACCATTTCCCATCTTCCACAGGCATCAACTCCCCAACTTGCCCCACCAGTAGCCAGTCCTAATGAGCTGAGCAGACTTTGCCTTGGTCTGGGAGGAAGAGCAGGTGTGAGTGGCTCCCCCCCTGTGTTGCACCAGATGAGAGGGTCTCGGTGCTGCTTGGACAACAAGCTTTGAGAAGCTCCTCCTTTGCTGCTCCACCAACACATGTATCCAGGGGACTGGCCTAGATAGGGGTGACTCTGAGCAAGCATTGAAATAGAATAATCTTGGGGCCTCCCTGGTGGCACAAGGTGTTAAGACGCAGCATTATGAAGCTATCAGCAGCCACTGCAGCATGAGTTCAATCCCCAGGCAGGGAGGTGCCCACATGGCCCAGCAGACCTCTCCTGTCTCACCCGCTGCTCCCCTCAGCAGTGTATTTCAGTTAGTCTACCTGTTCTGCTCCCCACTCTGTCTCTGGTGAATCCTCTCACCCCCCCCCACCCCTCTGGCCTGCACCCCAGCTCTTATGTGCATAAATAAATAAAATAAATCCTTTAAAACAAAAAGAAATAGAATAATCTTTCCACTCTGAATCCCCATGTCCTGTGACCACTCAGGATTTGCTGCCAGGATGTGTCATCACCAGGGCCACCTCCTCCCTTAAGTGAGTTGTCTCCCTGGGGGCTTCCTGAGGAATGAATGACAGGGTCACCACATAGGCTCAAGTGAGCATCTCTACTTGTCAGATAAAGTCCATGTTTCCAAGAAAATAAGTTACAAAGCAATCCAAAGTATGGCCAACGAGAGTAGATGTCAAGGAACTTGATCTGGAAAGAGGAATGCTTTTGCTCAAGTCCCGCCCCTAGTACTTCCCCAGTGGAGGTGAAAAGTCCATCTTTCAAGACCTCAAGATTAGCTTTCTGTTTGGGGTTAACACCTTTCCAAGGGCTGGGATCTCAAAATGCCTCTAGCCCAAGCAGCAGGAAGGCAGGGGAGCAATCAGCGTCATTATTGATACTCCACATGTGATTTCAAGAGAAAATGGTCAGAATTCGGGATGAGGAAGGAGGTGGGCCAAGCCCAAGTCCTCTGTAAGTGGCCACAATTGGGTGAGTTATGTCCCTGCTTTGAAGGTGTCCCAGGCACACCCCTCTCCTCTGCAACCAATTATCTTCCTGCCTGCAAGATCCAGGGATGCATTAACAAGAAACCAAAGTGACAAGGACAAAATTGAAATGTCCCTTCTGGAATAGGAGGAAAACTGCAATTCAACCGTAAGTAACTGATGCCAGCCTGAGCACCTCTGACCTTTCACCTGCCACTACTGCCCACCCCATTCCTGCTGTACCTGGTCACTGAGCCATAAATACTATTCTTGTACCTGGCCAGAAGTCCTAGGGGAGGCATGGAGTTCCCGATGGGGAGTTCAGATGATGGGCAAGGCCCAGGGAAGCAGGGACGTGCTAGGGAACCATGACCAAAAGCAGGCAGCATCCCACGGTTGGACAGAATTTGCTAGAAACCCTCCGTCACCTAGCCAGCATTTCTCAACATGCCGTGCTCACTGCTAGGTGGTTTGGGGTGGGGCAGCCCATCACGTTGCGAGAAAGCCATTCCCTTTCAGGTCTCAAACAGCAGCAAGAAAATCATTCCCATTTTCATTTCCTTTCATCCATCTGATTAAGCCAAGGAGGGAGTCGCTCTGGCAATAGCAGGTCGCTAACACTTGGCAGTTGCTAATCTGTCCTGTCTTAACCCAGGGCCATCAAGCCCCAGGGAAGACCCTCAGGCAGACAAGCTTCCACCCAGATTTCAATAACTCACTTTCGTTTCAGACTTACAGCTCACTTCTGCCATATACTGGTGGTTACCGCCAGTCCCTGGGCTGGCCAGAGTCAGGAGGACTGGGCGGAGACTGGGGGAGGATGTGAAGGGTGGGGGGGATCAGAGGGGGATCAGAGAACACCACACATGGACATAACTATTGGGAGGCTTGCCTCACGGGCACACATCCTCTGTGATCAACTGTCAGAGGAGTGGGAGGCCCTCCTGCAATGCCTGCACATGCAGCACCCCAAGTGACGCTTCCAGCGTCTTGCCGGAGCCAGTAAGACAACATGGAGGCACCTGGTACGAGCTGGAGAATGCATGGAGGCAGGAGCATCTGTCCATGCCAAACACTGGGCAGACGGCAAGAAGCTGTAGTTGCGGGATTAAGACCTTGAACTCTGGAGTCTGACCCTCCCAGGCCGAATCCCAGTCCTGCCCCTCACTTGTTGCAGGACCCTCTCGAGGTCCTGGTTTCCTCACCTGTGAAATGGAAACCACAAGCGCACCACCCACCTGCGTTCCACGGCAGCTCTCACAGGGGATCCTGCGCGGAGCAGCAGGGAGATGGCCCCAGCCCGATTCCTGGCTCTCAGAGGCCGTGACCCCCAGCTGTCTTGGCAGCGACTGCTTCTGGCTCGTCTCCAAGAGTAAGTCAGGCCCCGCAGAGAGAAACTGCAAAGGAGCCCTGGGGTAAATCACAGCTGACCACTCTAATCAGCCATCTTGTGCCGCTTTCAGTTCCAATAAAGCCCAGCCCTGTTGCCCGACCCATTAGGCCACCCCTCGCCACAACCAGAGACCCCAGGAGGGACGGGGCGCAGGCGCTAATGTTCTGAGACGGCGTCTCCATAAATGAGTTGTGAAGAACTCGCGGGTCTCCACGCCACTGTGATTCCCCCTCTGCCTTCCCTGTCCACTTAGGCCATTTGATCCATCTCTCTGATTTAATAAAAACAGCATCCTCCGGGGCTCCTGCCAAGGCCCGAGACAGGCAGGAGCCCTCCAAAGTTTAAACCAGGCCAGCCCTTAATTAGTCAGCAGCATCAATATCACTTTTTCCCGTGATTAGCATTTCAAAGTAAATTCCACATCTTGGGCTGTCAGCATCCAGGAGCCTGGCAGAAGTTGTTATGTGCAGCAGAAAAAAATCACACCGCAGAGTGCCTGGGATTTTGGAAACTCAGCAGCTTTGCCCAGGCCCCTTCCTCTCAGCCGCTGACTTGGTGCCAAGGCTCCCGACTGCTCCATTTCCCCCTTTGGTCTGTGGGGCTGATCTTCACGCTCTGAGGCCGGGTCAACCATGGATATTGATAGCACAGCAAGGGGTGCCACCAAGGGCCCTGAGCTAACTCCCCAAGCAGAGGTGTGGTCTTTCTAAATAGGAAATTGTACCCCCAAATCACTACTCCTGGCTTCTGAAAAAAGCAAGATCTGGCCACACCGAGCCCACCTGTGGCCACGTCCGTGAAACCCACCACTTTCAGACGCACACAGATTCTCTGGTTTGCCACAGTCCCCACCATTCCCTACAGTGCTGCACCTGGCTGTCTCATTTGTTACAGGTCTGACCCCTGTGAAAATTTGAGTTTCTGTTTTGAATTGGCAGAGGCAGGCCTGATTACAAGAGGCGTTGGAGGGAGAGGCAGGAAATTAATCAACAGCCCATGGACCATTCAGAGGTGAGATCAAAGTAGGGAATGCTGCAGGTGAGGAGAGGAAGGCCTCATGGGTGGGAAGGCATGGCCTGGCAGAGGGCATGGGACACACACAACCTGGGCCGCTGCTTCAGCACCCTCCACCCTGTCTCCCTCCAGCTGTAACACACATAAAAGCCTCTGAGAGTGGCGATGGGGTAGGTTGAGCACCCAGAGGAGTGACGGGTCCCTGCTGGGATCTACCATCAACCTGCTAGGTCACTATGGGCAAAGTTCTCTGTGCTTGGGTTTCTCCTGTACAGTGCAGTTGTTGTATTGGGTTACTGACCTATGAACTTCCAGCGATTTGTCGTTTGTCCCCAGGAGGATGTCGAGTAAACAGAGGGTCTCGGAGCTCTGGGGAGGCACTGACCATCCTCAGTATGTTGAGATTCACTTCCTACAACCCCTCCCTCCCATAATTTCCACTCTCTATCTCCATTTCTTGAAATAAATGAACATTTTGTGACTCCAAGATAAAGGGCTTTGCCCACTGTACACTTTTAAGTCAAGTCCCCAGCACATGGTTCCAAGTTGCACCCCCTAAGACTCTACCAGAAAGAAAGTGAGGCATGAACATTGAGCCCCCACTGGGAACCTGGACCCCTCGCTCTGCTGTTCTACTAACATCCTTAACTTTTCATCCAGCACACTCATGAAATTTGTTTCAAGCTCCTTTTATGGCTAGAAAGTGTGCAAGACCCTATACTTCAGTGACTAAAGGGTGTTGCTGACCCCCACTGCTCTCTGGCACCCCTTACAAACCACCACCACTCCCCACCACAGAAAGGAGAAGAGATTGGTCACTTATTGACCATTGTGTGGCAGGCACTTGTCCCATTTATTCTTCCATATGACTTTTCACAACAAACCCACACCAATACTCTCTGTGTCCCCATTTTACAGATGAAGAAATTAAGGTTCAGATAGGTAAAGTCACTGAAAGACACCCAACTAAAAAGCAGTAGATGAATCTCTAGCCCAAAGCCCTCCTCGCTCCTGAGCATGAACCACACTGGCTCCATCACAGTAAAAAGAAAAATCTGAATATGGGCACTGTCTGCACTTGGAACATAAGCTCATATATCACATTGGTCTTTGACCCTTTATAAGTCACTTTCAACTCCTTAAGAGGAAAGATGGGCACTTTTTCATCTCTGAATCCCAAGAACCTAGTAAAATGGCCACTAGGTGCTCAAGTTGGATGAATCAAATTGAATTGAATTGAACTGAACTGACTTCTTGCCAGGTAGGTAGAGACCGAGATTATGGATCAGAGAGGCCACATAAAATGTTATACCCTCGGGCCTCCCCGGTGGCGCAGCGGTTGAGCGCTGGGTTGCGAAGCTGCCTGCGGCCTCTGCGGCGCCGGTTCGATCCCCGGCTGCTCCCCGGCCACCGGAGGAGGATCCCGCATGGCGCGCAGACCTCTCCTGCCGCCCGCTGCTCCCCTCAGCAGTGTACTTCAGTCCCTCTGCCTGCTCTGCTCCCCACTCTGGCTCTGGTGAATTCTCTCACCCTCCCGCGCTTCTGACTGTACCCAGTGCTTGTATAAACAAAACAAACAAACAAATATAATAAATAAATAAAAACATGCCTCTATAAAAAAAAAAAAAGTTTAAAAAAAAAAATGTTATACCCTCTTGGATACTGGAATTATATTAGCCAGGATTCTTTGGCTTTGCAGTCAGAGAGACCCCATGCAAACCAGGTTTAAGGAAAATCATTCTGTGTTGGCCCATGAAATAGGACCACCTCACTCAGCATCCCCATTGCTTCCAGTAGAAAAATCTGGCTCCGACTGGCCAGCTTGCTTCATGAAGCCATCGTGGGACGAACCACTGTGGGCAGAGAAGGAGCTATTTTGACTTGATCCTTGCAGCTACCTGCCAATAGTTGTGGCTGATCAGTCAGATCCACCGGACCAAACCATGTGGAATGGGCCCCCCCCCCCCAGGACAGAGGGGTTTGGCCCCCAGGAGAAGAAGACTGCCCATTTCTAACAGCAATATATATCAGTTTCCACTCTTCAGACCTCTCCCAGACAGAAGTGAATACACCCAATGAATGCCTCAGAAGTCACTTGAAATATAAACTCTCCCCAGGCCTTGCCAAGTCTACCCCTCTGCGGAGGCCGCTTCCCTTCACCCAGGAACATCAATACTGAGCCGGGCTGATTCTGAACAGAGACGAGAATAGGACCTCCTTGACCAGGTGTCACATGAAGATAATTTATTTTCATTCATTTCAAGGCCCAAACCAGGAAACTGCTTCTGGACCAATTCTTCAGAGGCCACAGGAGGAGACAAGGCTCTTTCTGTCTCTCTGGAAGTGATGCCCATGGCCGGGCAAGGGACTTTGGATTTTCCCAAGAGTTTTTTCTCTAGTTCACAGACAACCACCCCACAGCCCTTCCTGACACTTTGATACACAGCCATGGGCTGCTGGTTGGCATCCATTTCCTGAAAGGAACTTTGTCCAAAATCACACATCTTTTCAAATGTACGTGTGCTGGAAAAGGGTAAAATCATGACATTTGATCATGACATTTGTTTACATTTTTAAAAAAGATTTATTTATTTATTTATACAAGCACTGGGGTACAGTCAGAAGCGTGGGAGGGTGAGAGAATTCACCAGAGCCAGAGAGGAGATCAGAACAGGCAGACTGACAAAATACACTGCTGAGGGGAGCAGCGGGCGGCAGGAGAGGTCTGCGCGCCATGTGGGACCCTCCTCCAGTGGCCAGGGAGCAGCCAGGGATCAAACCGGTGCTACAGAGACTGCAGGCAGCTTCGCAACCCAGTGCTCAACCGCTGCACCACCAGGGGAGGCCCTGTTTACATTTTTTTACCCTCCTCCACTTGCTAAAAATAATTCTGAGATTCCCTGTTCAGCATTTCCTCCTCTCCCGAGAAGGAAGAGGTCTTAACCATGGGGTTCCTGAGCTTTTGTGATGCAAAATGGAGTTATAAAAAGAGCTGGATGGTGAGGACCTGGGGATTCTTATTCTTGAAAGTGAAAAAGAACAAAAGTGGAAGGGGAGGGAGGAAAGGCTTGATCCTAAGATGGTTAGATGTCAGTGGAGTGATTTGGAGAAAAGCATCAGGAAGTGGCAAGGGTATGAGCAAACGGAAGGAGAGGAAGGGACTTTGGAAGGATTGCTAAGGATTACAAGGTTGAGTCCCTTTGTTATTCTTTGGGAGACTCCAATGAAGATTTGTATTGTTTCTGAGACACAGCGAGATGGGGGTTGGGGGGAGGGAGCCAGGGAGAGAGAGAGAGAGAGAGAGAACATGCCAGCTTGCAGGATCAGGTATAACATTCTCCTGTCCCTCCATTTTTTTTAACCAGTACCCTAGGGGTGGCAATTTAAGTTTTTTTCCATGTATTGACATTACAAATTGTGATGAACAACCTCTTCAATAAATCTCTGTACACATCCAAGATGATTTCCTTAGGATCAATCACTGGGTCCACATCTGTATATGTAACCCACATAAAAGCCAAGACCTGAGATTCAACTCCGATATTTCCGAAGAATGTAATTTATGATACTCTTTAATGACTCTGAGCCTCTGTTTTCCTATCTGTAAAATGGGATTATTGTTTTCTACTTCAAAGGGTTGCTATGAGAATCAAATAAGATAACATAGGATTGCTTTGGTTATCTGAAGCAAGTTCTATAGCACCAAACACCTCTTTCTCCTATTTTTGGATTTTTATGTTCATTTTTTAATGTTCATGTTTATTATCTTTTTGAAAATAAAAATTAAATATATATTATAAAGTCTGAACCTGTATGTGTATTGTCTACTCAAAAAAGTTAAAAAATTAAGCCATTTTTCACTTTCCATCAAATCATCCTGTTATAATCTCATCAGAGTCCTTATCATTACCTGTTTATTATTATCTTTTTGATTGTTGAGTAGTTCACTCTAGAATATCAGGTATTTGAGGGCAGGGGCTGCTTTAGACATATTCTCTGCTATAGTCCAAATTCCTGTCATACACCTAGCACATGAGAGAGGTTACATAAACATCAGGTGAATGTAGATACAAAGACAGACACACATACAAGCCCACAAGGAAGAGTGAGGAGATACACAGGAGTGAGGGGTATTGTAGATGGATGGATAGATGGATGGGTGGATGGATGGATGCATGGATGGGTGGATGGATGGATGCATGGATGGATGGATGGATGGATGGATGCATGGATGCATGAATGGATGGATGGATGGATGGGTGGATAGATGGATGCATGGATGGATGGATGGATGGATGGATGGATGGATGGATGGATGCATGGATGGATGGATGGATGGATGGATGGATGGATGGATGCATGGATGCATGGATGGATGCATGGATGGATGGATGGATGGATGGATGAATGGATGGATGGATGGATGGATGAATGGATAGAAGGAAGTGTGGATGAGTGGAGGATGGATAGGTGGATGGGTGGGTGGATGGATGGATGGATGGATGGATGGATGGATGGATGGGTGGATGGATGGATGGAAGAGCGGATGAGTGGAGGAGGATGATTAGATGGATGGGTGGGTGGGTGGATTGAGAGAGAGAGGGACTCCACACATCAGGGTCTTAACTACCTCCCTGGCCTTCATGATATTTCCTTTCCTCTCACTGTTTCATTGTCCCTCATATTCTAGCCTCTTCCTCCACCCCACCCCACACCATGCTCTGTAGGTTGAGTGAACAGAATTCTTTAGACTAGAAAACTGTTTCTTCCCTTGACCTTATTTGCCCTTCTGGGGTTTGGATCTGGTCCCACTCTCTGGGATCCTAGAACACTATCTTGCTCCATGTGTCTGGTCAGAGCTGTCCAGGGGCCCCCAAGTGCCAGACCAGCTCCCCCACAGCCTGCTCATAGGGGTCTCTAGACTCAGAGAAGGGAGAGGTGGAGGTAGGTAAGAAAATTGAGGAGACTCTGAGACCTCAGGAAGGCTGGCCTTTGACTGGAGATGGCTTTCCCATCCCTCCGTCCAGACTCCAAACATTTGTGGGGATATTTGCTTTGGCGTCTGCAGGAAGCTGGCGGCATGCTAGCAGTTCAGAAGGCGGCCGGAGGCAGGGCCAACAAGCAGCTGCTGTCCAAGAGGACCCAGCTCTTCCACCAGCCAGGAGTCTCCGAGGGGGGAGTGTTTGCTCCTGTCCAGGCCTCTCTTCACTCTGCTCTGTCTCTCTCACCTCTTATCTCCCTCAACTGTTCCCTCTCATCTTCCCATCTGTCTCTTATCTCACACTCTCCTCAGCAAAGCACGGCGGTTTGATGTGATCAGAGGGTCTGGGAAGCCCAGCGTCTTGGACAGGTCATGTGACTGAAGGGTCCAGCCTCAGTCCACATGTCCTTCGAGAATCACACAGACCCAAGGATCTGTGTGTCCCATCCCCCGCTGCACGTTCCTTCCCCCCCAGGGATGGTCCACTGCTTCTATCAGATTATCAAAGAGGCCTGTCTAAGAGTCCCAGAGTCAGTGTTAAGTGAATGAATGACTCGGGTATGAATGACCCCAAGTCTCAGGTTCTGCTTCCATGAAAGGAGCAATAATGACTTTCAAACTATACTCTTCAAACCCCCCAAAACCTTGGGGATCTGCTCAAATAAGAAAATGGCCCTATGGGCCTCCCCGGTGGCGCAGCGGTTGAGCGCTGGGTTGCGAAGCTGCCCGCGGCCTCTGCGGCGCTGGTTCGATCCCCGGCTGCTCCCCGGCCACCGGAGGAGGGTCCCACATGGCGTGCAGACCTCTCCTGCCGCCCGCTGCTCCCCTCAGCAGTGTACTTCGGTCCTTCTGCCTGCTCTGCTCCCCGCTCTGGCTCTGGTGAATTCTCTCACCCTCCCGCACTTCTGACTGTACCCAGTGCATGTATAAACAAAACAAACAAACAAATAAATAAATAAAACATGCCTCTATAAAAAAAAAAAAAAAAAAAAAAAGAAAATGGCCCTAGGGTTCCGGAGTTCAGCTCCCCCATCCACTACCACCTCAGGGGCTCCGTGTCCATCTGCGCCAAACACACCGGGCTGCCAGACTTCAGGGCTGAACTGATTCGGAAGCTTTGCAAAAGTGCTGACACCTGCCGTTTAGATTGCGATACATCCTAGATGGAGGGATGTGACGATGCAAGCACAGTAGATGCAGATGGTCAAGTGCAGGTTCTGGTTTATGATCGTTGTGCGTTGATTTCTGACCAGAGGAGATATAATAAGGAGAGAGTGGGAGACCCAGTGGGGGGTGGAATGAAAACAAGCAAGATAGCTGATAGGATGACCAAAAAACCAGGGTCTCCTGATCCTGTGGTGCCAAGACCTTTGAGTCAAGAAACGTGCCCAATGAGATGTCCCCCCCCGAGACATCAGCCCACATCCGGACCAGAGCGGGCAATTCTGTGGGACTGGAGTACCTCATTCTACCTTCCGCGGTCCTCCACCTGGACAGGAGCGCTGCTTGTCACAGATGACCTGCGCTCCCGCTCCCGTGCTCCCGTGCTGCTCTGCTCCCATGCTCCAGTGCTCCCGTGCACCCATGCTGCTGTGCTCCCGTGTTCCAGTTTCCTGTGCTCCCGTGGTGGATGATGATCACATAACAATGACAATAACAATAGTAGCTAGTTGTTAAAACAGCATGTGGTGTGTGCACAGGTTAACAGGCTAGCTTAGCTCTGGAGCCACTCAGCAATGTCATCCTCAGAAGAAGCCACCTGCCTAAGGTTATTGTTCCATCAGATTCACACCATTTATTGCTGTGTGATCTGGGTGGTTTAGTTAGCCTCTCTGAACTGCTGTTTCCCCATCTGCAAAAGGGAATTAATGAGGACACCTGGCCTGTGGGATTGCTGGTGGATTTTTCTATTCATGCGAAGGTCTTGGCTCAAAACTTGGCTCATAGAGAGGGAAACTGACTCTTCAGAGAGGTTAATTGATTTGTCCAGGGACACACAGCCAGCATCAGAGCCCAGGTTTTCCTGCTCCTCAAACAAATATTCTCAGCCAGTATGCTATGCTTAAAAAGCAGAGCTCTCTGCAGTTAAAAGCATCAGGGGAAAATCTTTGCCTTCCTTTAATTAGATTAAAAGATCCATCATGAGCATGTAAACCAGAAAGCCATAATCCACAGAGCCCGATGCACTTTAAACAGAAATTCAGAATAAGGGGTTCAGATGGGGCTGAGCTGTTGGTACTGGATGACACACTCCATGTCATTACGTAGCAAATCATCCCCCTTCCCCTCTTAGGGGAAGCTGAGGGCACTTGGGGCAGGGACGGTCAGGGAGGGGTGGCTGGAGACTTTGTAAGGACCCTTCCAGAAGGTGAGCTCCTTGAGACATAGGTGCAGCATCGCTCTGTCTTCTCTTTGACTTGGAAAGCAGGGAAGAAAGGTGAAGCTCTCAGTCCCCTGCTTCTCAAAACTGGCTGCGTCTGCACCACCTGGGAACATGATAAAGATGCACATTCTTTAGCACCATCACAAGACATCACACAAAACGATTCTGAGGCACCTGGTTGTGCCCGCCTGCCAAGCTGTTACCTGGCCCCAGAGGTGGAATCCAATCCATCCTCACAACATCTCTGAGAGCTTGGGATTTTTAAACCTATTTTGTTCCTGTTTACTAAGGTTAATATAAGTTACTGAGACTCAGTGAGATTATGAAAATTTGCTCAAGGTCACACAACTAATAAATGGGGATCACTTCTACTCTAGGAGAGAAACTCAAAATGTGAAATGGTTTAAACAAGATATTGCTTTATTTCTTTCTCACACAGAATCAAAAGCCCAAGCTATTGAGTGCAAGGGCCCAGCTCCTTCTAGCTTGTTCTCACACTTCAACATAAAGCTTCCTCCTCATGGTTCAAAATGGATGCTCCAGCACCAGCCATCACGCCCATCTCCCTAGCACCCAGCAAGGAGGAAAAAGGTGTTTCCTAGAAATTTTAGATACCAGTGTCCTTTACGCCTCCTTGCTCACATGACCATCTCCAGCTACAAGAGAAATTGGGAAATACAGTTCTTACTCCCAATTTCAAGATCAAGAGCAGGAATTTAAACTACCAGTGGCACGTGGTTTATAGTCCTCATCTTAATCTTAACTATACCCAATGAGACCGGTGGTATGAACAGCTCTATATTACAGATGAAGAAACTGAGACTCAGAAGAGGGCAGTAGTTTCACTCAAATCAACCAGCTACCACATGGCAGGGTTCAGATTTAAACCAAGGCAGGTTTACTGGGAATTCTGATGTCCTCTTCTCTACACGATGCCAGAGCATCAGCAGGAGGCAGGAGGGAGACATGAGCAGGGGGAGTTATCCTTGCCTGCCATTCAGATTCAGGGAGAAGAGGAGGTGAGCTGGTTCGCTAATGATTGGGGGAGCATATTGGGGAAATGCCAAGATGCTGCATGCACCCCACATTCTGATCGGACAGAGACCAGGCTGCTGTTGATGGAGGAGACACCCTCCACTTTCTCACCCCAAGCTGTTTCTCGTCTGGTATGACCTAAAGTGGCCGTCACTGTGTTGTCTGTGGCAGAGACAATCCCAGGGTCACAAGAATCAGATGCTGGTCCCTGGATATCAGTGCCCTCGGCTCACTTGAAAGGGCCATTCCTTCCCTGTTTGCTCGCATATAAAAGATGTTGTCAGAGTTGCTTCTCCTCCTTCTTCTCCTCCGGATCCACAGTGGACTGGATGATCCACAGTCTCAGGGGCCGTGATTGTCATCTGCTTCCACAAAGGACCAATGAGAGAGGAGAGATGTTCATGTTAGTGCAGGGTTGTGCAAATTTTTTCTGTCAATGGCGAGGTAGAAAATATTTTACAATTTCCAGGTCACAAGTTTGCCGGTGAAACTACTCAGGCTTCCAGTGTAACATGAAGCAGCCACAGACAAAAATGCAATAAATAGCTACATTTACAAAAAAATAGGTGAAGGTTTGATCGGACCCACAGGTCATAGTTTCCCAGCCAAGTGGTTATGCACACAGACTGGTGTCCATCACCTCTTCCTGCAAACCCCATCTTCCAGTGGGGTGCGAATGACCTGCCAAATCCCTGTGAGTCTCAGTTTTTGTATCTCAGATGGGGATAAATATACATTCTCCCACAATTATGATGATAAATTCTTTGTTTGCCAAACAAACCAAGCTTGCTCTGACCTCAGGGCCTTTGCACTTGCCTTGTTCTTCTTTCTACTTTGAACTGTTCTTCCCTCCAGCTCTGACATGCTGGCTCTGTCTCATCATTCACTATCTTAAATCACTTTCCCAGAGGCTTCCCTGGCGCCCCTGTTTGAAGTAGTGAACCTCCCAGCTTGGAACAGAGCAGATGCAGAAACCAAGCCGTGTAAAGGAGATCGATACTTTTCTAAAGAAAGAAAGATGTGGTTTCTGCATCCCAGGAACTCACCACCCTGGGAACGCTGTCTTCTCTCCTTCGCTAGGATCTGCAGAGCAAGCCTGGGACCTAAAACGGAAGGCGAGGAAAATCAACACACCTTTTCCTTGCTGGTGCTTTTCAACCCTGGGCACCTCCTGCTTCAACCTGAGTAACTGTTACAGTGGTGGATAAAAGAAAATCAAGTTGTGAACTTCAAGGCCCGTGGACCAAGCCAAGAGTACAGAGTTTTACTGTGGGGTCACCCATCCCCACCTTGCTGACAGGCCTTCTATGAGTCACCTAGAATTTTCCACCTAGATTTATGAAACCCATTTTCCCTGAGACAGACTAAGCAGTTTATAGAGACCCAATATCATTAGGTTAATGATTCCCCATAAATTATTACCCACACAGCCCAGTTAATCCCACAAATGGAGCATTAATGGTACAGGGTCAATAACTGGCCTCTGTGCTTTCCTGTGATGACTTTGGCTTAGGCAGATGGTGCTCCCTAGCAGGGGCTTGCTTGGGGACTGCATCCCCACACCCTAATAATCCCCCATCAGTCACTCATGGCAGCCACTGCAGCTGGGTGTGATACCCCCAAATGAGTACCACAGCTAGGAATGATTTTCTGTCCCATTCCATTCTTGGCCATGACTTTTCATTTGCCATTGATATCTGATTTATTTATCTGTTTATGAAGCTACTGTTTGGCTTGAAATGACAGAATAGGCATTTGATCAAATAGAGCCGCAAATCTCATCTTCCACTATCCTGAATTTTTATTCCACCATTACTTAACAAAATAGAATTAAGTTGGGGAGAAAGCGGGCTCTTGCATTATGCATCGGCCTCATTTCATTGGTCTCCAAGCACTCCATGGGGGTGCAGTTTTTCTATACAGTCAAGCTTTACCAGAGGAAAGCAGTTCCATCTCAGAAGCTGCAGGAATCTCATTCTCCACTCTGATTTGTCTGGGTTCAGCTGGCAGAGCTGTCCCAGGGACACAGATTTGGGGAGTATCAGGTCATCTTTAGCCAAGATGGTACCCATGGGACAACTCTCTAGTATTTCTAAAGTGCAGGAAAATCTAGGATTTTCCCCAGACTAGTAGTATTCCCCAGAGTCTAACTCCTTAGAATCGTGTCTGTATTTCCAATCCATCCTGTAAGTCCTGGCATTCTTCACCCAGAAGACATAGAGTGATTCAGAGTAGACAATATTAGTTCATTGTCATTATGAAAATTATCAGATACTAATTGCCAAAGTTCTTGCCAAGCGCCAGGCACTATACTAAGTGTTTTTACATATTGACCCCCATTGTATAGATGAACAAACTAAGTCAGAGACAGAGTAGGACTCAGTTCACATCTGCCCACCTCCAGAGTCAGGTTCTTAACAACTGTGGGATTCTGCTCACAAGGAGTCACTTTCTTTCTTGCCAAAGGGGGGGAAGTTGTTACCCTACCTGGCACTTGTGTTTGAGGCACCTTTCCACATTATCTCATTTAATCCTCAAAGAGTCCTCCCTTCCCCTCCAGCCTCTCCTCCCCGCCCCCAACCCCGTGATGGATGCTTGAATCCATCATAGAGGCAGGAAAGCTGGGGCTTTAAGAGATTAAGATAAACTGGACTGTAAATCCAGGCTAGCAATGGCAGCCAGGCAGGCAAATAGTGGGTCTTCAGAGGAAAGGCCTCACCATACAGCTTCTGCAGCAGGGGCTCCTGATACAAGGGCCTGAGTTGGCCTTGGGGGCATTCACGAATTCTTATGCAAAACACGGTGTACTTGGTAATCATTTGTAAGGAAAAATCTCCATAGCACTGATCAGACATTTGAAGGGATTTAAAACCCCAAATAAGTTAAAAGATAGAGATATGGGAGATGGAAAGCTAACATAAAAGAGCTTACAAATCCTTGTTGATTTCAGGCAATCAGCCATCAACGTCATATTTGCAGCACTCACACTGCATGGAATACCATGAAAAATACAACGATCGATAGTGTGTATGTCTGCAAGGAGACAAGCAGCTGGAGGAACAAGATCAGATCTTGTCATTTCCCGACTTAAACTGGTTTTCCTACTGACTGAGAATAAAATCCAGACTTTACTGTGGCCTACAAGCCAAGCTTCACATAGCTGCTTTCTTCTCATCCTTCAAGACTCAGGACGAAGGTCATTTCATAAAGACCCTCCTTGATCTCAGGGGGCCCGAGCCTGTGTTGGAGGAACAGTTCCTTTTTAGCTCCCAGCACAATTAGTGATCATTTTGTCTGTGTGCTTACTTACTAGTTGGCTCTCCAGCTAGAATAAAAATTCATGAGGGTAGGGGGCTGGCCATCCCGTTCACCATCTCCAGGAACTGGCACAGTGCCTGGCACAGGGTTGTTGATGAACGATATCAAATGAATGAATGGGCATTTCATTTACTCTCTCTGAGCCTTAGTTTCCTCATCTATTAAAGGCTTAGACAATGTATGATTTCTAAATTCTGCACCCCACATCCCAAGTGCCTCTCCAAAGTGCCTGAAAACCTCATAGGGAAAAAGAGATAGACATAGGGTGTTTCCTAGTCCCAGCCCACCTATGTATATTCAAAATATTGCCACTTGAAGTAGGATTTCACTTGAATGAAAAAGAGGTCTTCAATTTAAAGATAAAGTTTAAAACTGTTGGATTCTGAGCATCTTTCCAGCTCTGAAGTCTCTGACCTGTAACTAACAACCACAATGAGTGGCACAGAGAACGGGCCTCCAGCAGCTGGAGGGCTTGGGGGGACAGAAGAGATGCCACCAGCTGGGCTAGAAATGGAAGATCTGTGCAGGGAGGATTTGAACAGGACCTTGAAGGACAAGTCAGGAAAACGAGAACAGGGCGGTTTGGCGCTCCAAATCCTGGCAGTGAGCAGCACCAACAGGAGGCATCAAAAGGGCAGTAGTTCTCTGGAAGGATGGCCCGGGATCCACAGCATCAGCATCACCTGGAATTTGTTATAAATGCAGATTTTCAGGCTCCACACAGACCTATTAACTTTGGGCGGTGGGAGGATAGTGTAGAATCCAGAAACCAGTTTTTTAAGAAGTCTCCACAAGATACTCTCGAGGACTACGGTTATAAGGGTAAGGCAAAGTCAAGATATCTACCCAAAACCATCTAGATGGCCATCAGGATAGAATCCTGGGGATAACTTCTGAGTGTTTCTCAACCCTGGCTGCCCATTAAAATCAGCTGGAGAGCTTTACAAATTCCTAATGCCTGGGCTACCTGCAGACCAATTAAACCAGAATCTCTAGGAGGTTTTTTAACCCTCCCTGTGTTATTCCGCTGTACAGACATGGTTGAGAATCATGGTTCTATACTTTTTTGTAGAATGAGTTGCAAATTTAGCCAGGACCCAGTACACCTGGAAATTCTGCCTGATAGTGTGACCTGCTGGGGTTTAGCCAGATGCTGTAGAGAGGGTGATGGTGGTACTGCTCGCAATGGGAAATGAACACATTACATAGGGAGAATGCTTTGAATTAGTTGGTAAATGTACCTTATAAGGTGTGTGTGTGTGTGTTTGAGAGAGAGAGAGAGAGCAGAAACAGAGAGACAGAGAGAAAGTAAGGAGGAGAGACTAGGGCCTGTAATCATGTGGCTGTTTAAGTTGTCTCTTGTTGCTAGAAATAAAATGTATTGAATGAATAGAATTAGATGAAAATATTTAATAATAAAGAAACAGAACCCGAACACCAAGGACATCTCAAGAGAAAGGTTCTATAGTGGAGTTTGATAGGACAGTCTGCAGACGACAAGGAAAGATGATATGAGATCTTGAATTGCCCAGGTTCAAATCCCATCTTCCCCATTTCATAGCTCTGTGACCTCAGGCATGTTGCTCATCCTCTCTGGACCAGTCTCATTATTTGTTTAGTGGGAGGGAGCAGGGGGAGCAATAGCAAATTCTATCTCACAGGGGTTTTATTGATGATTCAATGAGCTAGTGTATGGGATGTGCTTATAGCAGCGCCTGGCACTCAATGGTGTATTGGTGCACCGGCAGGTTAGTTGTTGTTTTTATTTATAAGGTGGTGGATATAAAAAGAGATAACCTGAACCAGGAGCTCAAGGACTTTTGGCATGCTTCTTCCTCTCCCCATGTGCACCCCTGCAATAACAAGCTTCTTGCAAATGAGTATTGCATACATGCATCCAAGTCTTAAGTGTTCTAACATGCAGCCTCAAGATTTCTTACAATTGCAGCAATTGTTGCTTTAACGACTCTCCTGCCTATGACCACCATCAAAGAGTGTCAAATCAGCCCTGCAGGTGCAGAAAGAGCTCGGAGACTTCCAGCTAATAAAGTGCCTGAGCTGACATCAGAGCCCTCTGAGTACTCCAAACACATGGGAATGCTGGCTTAAATACCACATCAAAAACTTCAAATACATCACTTAGATCAAAAATAAAAATAAAGGAAAATGGAATACAGGTGTCAGCGAGGAAGAGCAAACTCAACGAAACAAGTGGTCCACATGGTTATCAGAACTGCCGACTCCTGGCTAGTCAGAACACCAAGGCCTGGAGAGCAGAGTCACAGCCACAGGATCAGGGAGGGAGCCACGAAAGGCTTTCCATCCATGACAGGGGCAGACACTCTGCCCACTGGCTTAAGCGCCTGGCATGTGAATGAGTTGACATCACAGACCACTGGTGGAAAAAGACTCACTGGGGGATATTTAAATATCAAGGTTGTGCCATGAACTTGCCCGATCTTGTCCCCCTGGGAATCTCAAAGGGAAAAATTCCCAGTGAAGATGAGCTCACAGTTAAAAATTAGCAAGTACATCAAGAAACCAAGCTCTTGTGGGAGTAAGAAAATGCAAGTAATAAAGAAATTTAGACCATAGAAGCTATATGCACAAGACCTGTTTAAAAGTCTCTTTGAGGTTATTTGAGTGTACGATTGATAGGATTTAAAAAAGAAAATAGACTCAACAGCAGCTACAGAGCATTAATCACAAGACACAAAGCTGGCATGGGGGAGGTTTATGGGGGAGGGGGAGGGGGAGGTAGGGAGGTGAAATTAGCTTGTCACCTGTTCAGTTTCTGCTGCTGGTTTTAAGAATGTGATGTAGGAGAGTGAGAAAAGGACACTCATGCCTCTAGAGGTTGACACCGTTTTTCTAGTCTTTCTAGAAAAGGCAAATTTCCAAATGGATCAGAAGTCTTAAATTTTTTACACACTTTGGAGAAATCCCTTTGGGGGTTTATTCTAAAGAACTAATAATGGATACAAGCCAAGATTATCTACAAGGACATTATTTTCAGTGCTGAAAATTTGGAATCATCCTAAATGTCCACCAGCAATGGATTTGTCAAGTACATGAGGATATATCCAGATGTTGGCATTCTAGGCAGGCATTAAAATGGATGCTATAGAAGAATGTTTAATGGTTTGGAAAGATGTTCATAATATCCTACATAAAAAAAAGAAGACTTTTCTGTAATTGCACAGGCAATACATTGCCAGCTTTATAAATATAGGATAACTATTGTGGTTTAATATTTAATTGTGGAAACTCAATTATGGAAAAGAAATGTAATACTGGAAACAAAAGTCACAAACAGGATTACCTTTGAATGGTAATATATTATGTTACTGAAGAAAGACGCCAGTGGCCCCCATTGAAAAATGAACATTGTTTTTAATGGGAAAGGATTCAGAAACTTTTGGAGACGGTTACATGGAGCAGAAAATAACACAGCCCCTCACAGGCATAGACATCCCCTCTTTCTCAGTTTCCTCCATGAAGACGGCTGTCAGTAACCGTGACCGTGACCGTGAAGAGTAAAGGCTGTCTCCAAGCTTCTCCTCTCATGTGCCTCTTCTGGACACTCGGACCACATCTCTCCTGGAAATCAGGTGAAAGTCACGCATGCAAAAGAACCTAGAACACTCCTGAAAGTTCACTGCAATATTAGGCAAAGAGGTATGTCTTCTCCAGGATCATCCCACAGAGTACCTTGGCCTTCTGAGGCCCAACAGTGCAGGTGGAACTACAAAAGAGGTTTTTTTCTGTCTTTCTTTATGCTTGTCTATATTTTTCAAATATATTATCTGTATATTAGTCACTGCAGACTATAAGAAAACAAAATAATATCTCAATCAGTACTTTTAGTGCAATAACTTTTTTTGCAAGCTAAAGGATTGATGCTGTCTTGTTACTATGCCATCTGGGACGCACAGCCCTGAAGGCTGAGACAGCAAGGAAAGAGAGCATGGAGGGTGTGCAATCACCTTAGGACGGGAGAGACATACAACGCTTCAGCCTACACTTCACTGGTCATGTGAGAAGGCACAGGGAGGCATACTTTTCCTTGTCACAGAAAGTCTACTAAGCCACATAACAAAGACACCAGTACTCCTGACCACACTCTCCAATGAATACTATTTTTTGCACACTCACCTGTCTGGGGAATACTGTCCCATCAGAATTCATCTAAAAATTAAATCTATGCATTGTTTGTGGAGGGAACCCATTCACATTAGGTTGCTAGATTTAGTAAAATAAGTGGATGATTTTCCAGGCCTTGAGAAGCTCTCTAACATCTTCCGCAGCTCCCTTCCAGAGACAATAAAACCTTCCCCTTCTAGGGAGAAGTTAAATTACAAGGGAAACCCATTATTATGGGATTGTGATAGACCTAGACTGGGTAGTTCAAAGGCACAGCGTGTGAGGTGCTCCATCCTGATGCTGCCACCCTCTATGTGGCCTGAGAGTTGTTGGTCCTATCTGAGACATCTTGGGCTCCCAGAATTCCATCCAAAGACAGGAGACACCATCTCCCAGAATCCCCCTACTCAGCACACTTGCCTTGCGTCTCATTGGGTGGGTTTGCACACACCCACACAGCTAAACCAATCACCAGAGTTGTGACATCACCACATTGAAGAAACCACATTTATCACCCTGGAGTTGGGAAAGAAGCTATTGGACACATAAGAGACTAGGACATAGTTGAAATTAGGGTTATTGTAAGTCAAGATTCAGCCATAAATTTATTCACTAATAACTCTTTCAGTGACTGCTCAATGTCACAAGTCATGTCAGGCACTTAGAATCAGAGAGGACCTAGACAAACCCCTGCCCTCCATGAATTTTCAGTCTAATAGAACTGGTCAGACATTAATTAAATAATCAAAACAGATTGATTAGGTGCACAGATCAATGGAAGCATGGAAGAGAGACGTGAAGGCAATCATGGAAGACTTTTCAGAGGAGGTGACATTTAGACCGACCCTTAAAGGCTGAGAAAGAGTTCACCACTTAGACAATGTGGAGGGAGTAATCCACATGAAAGGCAAAAGTGAACAAATTCATGACTGAATGAATGAAAAAGACAACATGAGAAGATCCTTTGAGGAAAAACATGCTGGGTAAGAAAAGAAAGCTCAGCTTTGTGAGGTCCTAACCTATAAGGCCTTTGAGAAAGTCAAGAGGAGTCTGACAAGTTGTCCTACCTGTGATTATATGCACTACTGACTGCCTAACTTCAGAGTAATTTCAGGGAAAGAAAATGAAGTGCATTCAAGTATAGGAAGACACCTTCAGCAGAAGTAATAAATCTGAAAACCCTTCCAGACACAGACCTTTATGGGCACAAAGTATCTCAGGAGCAGTCAAAACCACGCACAATGGAGCAGGGCATCCTAATGTGGTGGAACCTAGAAACACCTTTCCTCCTGTCTTTGTTCGTTCCAAAGAGTTAACCCTTCAGTGGCCAGTCCTCTTTCTGGTTAGGAAGGAGATTTGAGAGGTTCAATAAAAGCAAATGGGAATAATGGGCAGGCTGAGGGAGACCCCGGGACCTCCAAGCCTACCTTCTCTAAATGGGTTCTGTCATCTGCCACATAAAGATGAAACATATTCTTAGTGTGTAAGACCTCTAATAGAAAAGAACTTTAATAGAATGAGTGTGCAATAGAGAGAAGAGAATATAGCTAAAATAGTTTCCAATCAAGCACCCAAAGTTACCCATCCCCTTGTGGATAAATGCCCAGCCAAACAGGGTTGGCCCAAAGTAGGGCCACTGAGCCCCCAAAACTCACCACAGGTCTAAGGCACTTCCCGGTGGGGACCCATCAGAAAGGGGCAGAAGGGCACAGCACACCTGGGATGGAAGGAGCAAAATCACAATCAAGACAAAAGCTGCCATTGTTAACCTCCTCAGCGGTGTCTCACTCATGTCTGTTTCAAATGTCTCCTCCCATGTCCCCCAAGTACCTGGTACTGTAACCCAGGGCTGAAGCCAAAGACTGTTACAGGTGGTGCCTCCTCAGTGGCACTGGTGATGGTGAATAGCCCCAGGCGAAACATGGACAAAGTATTGGTAGGGGTGGAGGCTCTGATAGGAAATATAAGGAACTGCAGAAGCAGCCCCCAGGATTCAGCATACTCAGGATTTCAGTGTTTTTGAGGATTCAGCATTCCAGGGTCAGCCATTTCTGCCCCCACCGAGCAGATCTTCCAGAAAGCTGTTGCAGGCCACTGAAGGACACGGGGAGATTTTCAGCAGCCAACATCAGAGGAGAAAAGTTCAGAGGCTTTGCAGGTAGCCACACAACTGAAACTGTTCCTAGCTTTGCTGCTATTGTAGTCTGGCAGGGAAGGCAAAGACCAGGAGCCGGGCACCTGGCTGAGCTGCCCATGTGTGGCCGTTTGTTGGGTTCCTCGGCTGCTGCAGCTGCTGTTTCCAATGTCGCTTGTCTGGTGCTGCATCTCGGCTGCCCGGGTGAGCCTCTCCTGTTGTGTCTTCTACTGTCTTCATGAGTTGGATCCCGACCTATTGTCTGGCTGCCACATGCTCCAGGCCCTCAACGACAGGAAGACGCCATCTTAGACACCTTGTGTTTAAGACTTCAAAACACCGGACATGGTTTCAGGAGAGACCAGCCATTGTGGCCTCAGTGACTCTTTGTTTTCCCTGGTTTGTGAAATAAACCCCATCATTGTTGTTCTCTGAACCTGAGTGGTCTTACAATTGTGCGCACAGGTGAAGAACTCAGACAGTGACCAGTGAATTATTTGGGCAGTGTCCCTGGCCAGTGTTAGACCCCTTATTGCCCAGTATCAGTTCAAGTCCAAGGCTAAGAAGCAAGCACAGGTCTTGCTTCTTCACAGGCCTCTGCTCCATGTCCCTCCTCCTGTCCTCTCCTTCCTTCCAGTCTTTAGCTTACCCCCATGCTCAGCTGCCCCCTTTCTTGGATGGGGCAGAGAACCTGGAACCTCCCCTTTCTATGGATATCACACTGCCACAGGAAGACCTGGGGGAGCAAGATGGCCAGTCCCCAAGGGGAAAGTCTGTTGTGCCATCTCCCTGGGAATCTGGAAATGCACATCCTGGACAGATTGACTCTCCTGGCTTGAGATCTTGTTTGTTGGCTTTTTTTCTGAAAGTGTTAGTCAGTTGCCTTCAAGGATTAAAATACAGGCTCACCTGGAGGCAGAGAGATGAGCTAAGTCCCTCCTCAGCCTATTTTTCAGGGAACAACGTGGCAGAAGGATTGTGACATTACAAAAAGGGTAGCTGCTTTGCTGCAGGTTCCTGGCACAGGGCTTCAAAGGCTTTTGGAATTTCCTGAGTGTTAGAGTAATCTTTTGTTATTCATAATAAGCCCCTTAGGGTAAGGTAGGGAGCAGGGAGGAGGAAGACTAGATAGCCTCAGGATGGGGACTGCTGGTCTGAAGAGCTAACAGTGTAGTTAGAGGAGTGTTCAGTCCCTGAAAACCGCCCCTCTTTTGGGGGGTGGGGAGGAGGGATGGGAGATCGAAGTCAACCACTTATTTGATGATTTTATCAGTCACGCCTACATAATGAAACCTAGATTAAAGACACTTGGACACCAAGGCTTGAGGATGCTTCCAGGAGGGCTAACAGATGGATGGGCTGGGGTGTGACACCCCTGATTCCGTGGTGAAGGAGTATGGAAGCTCTGCTGTCCTGCACCTCGCCTTAGCCATCTACCTCTTCCATCTTCAAGAGGCCTCATGCGTCTCTGTCCTTTATAATAAAACGCGAGTTGTAAGTGCAGCACATCGAGTGAGTTCCTTGACTTGATCTAGTCAATTATCAAATCTGAAGGTATAACTAGGGTGTCCCCAGGGAAAGGGGAGGTTCCAGGTTCCCTGCCCCAACCAAGGGAGGGAGGAGCTGAACAGTAAGGGGAAAAGACTGAAGACATGGAAAAGGCAGGAAGGGGATCAAGAGGATCTGAAGGAGGTGCATGGAGCAGAGACATGTGAAGAAGCCACCCTTGCTTCTCGGCCTTGGACTTGCACCAGGGACTTGGGGGACATGGAAGGAGACATTTGAAAGAGACAGAGACATGGGTAAGCGACCCTGGGGAGGCTGACAATGGCTGCCTTGATCTGGACTTGGATTTTGCTTTTGCTCTTTCCCTTCCAGACTTGTCTGGCCCCTTCTGCCCCTTCCTGCGGGTCCCCACCAGAAGGGGCCCTAGACTTATGGCAAGTTTTCTGACCCTAGAGGTCCTGCTTTGGGACAACCCTGTTTGGCTGAGCATTTACCCACAAGGGGATGAGTAACTTTGGGTATTTTATGTAAAAAATATTTTAATTATATTCTTTCCGCCTCTTCTCTCTGTGGCATGTTAGTCCTGTTAGAGTGCCTCTCCACTGAAGGCCTTACACAGTAGAGAATGCGGCCTATGACAGAACCTTTTTAGAGCAGACAGGTTGGGGAGTCCCAGGGTACCCCTCACCCTTCCCTGTAACAAAGGGAAGTCATAGGAACCTCCAGATTTGTAGCAGAAGTGTGGGCACCTGGGGGACAGCTGCCCTCACTCAGGGTCACATCAGAACTGGATTGAACTGCAGGACATTCAGCTGGTGTTGGGGAATTATTGGAATCCAGGGAAAGGCCATGATGACTGATTTGCACTGGGCGCTCATTGTGCGGCGTGTGCATATCAAATGATTCAATGCGTTTTCTCCCAGAAGAACCCAGATCCCAATTGCTGTCAGCCTTGATGCTCTGCGTGCCTCTCTGCACATCTCAAGTAGATCCCTCCCTCTGGAGCTTTAAATCAGTTTACACACTCCTTAGAATGGGCTTCTATTGGCCAGGGATTCTGCATTTGCTTTTGGTCTCCCTCCCCTTTTTTCAGACCTTCCAACGAAGAGTTACAGAGCTGTAAACACTCCAAGGATGCTATTTAAAGACAACCCTTTGTAAATCAAAGAGTGCTTCTGAAACACAAATGGATGTAATCACCCCCTAATTTGCCTGGTTTGTGGGTTTGGATTTGCTTGCTTGCTTTATTTAGACTGCGTTGAACCCTGTTGCAGGCTGAGAATCGGCAGCCTCAGCCGTCACATGCAGGCTGTTTTGTTTTGTGCAACACCAGGTGTGATGCCAACTGAATCATGTTCATTTTTTTTCCCCACTGCTGTAAGTCACACATCCAAGAGAACATTGCCCTTCCAAGTTCTCACCTTGAGAAGGTAATGATTTCCCCATCAGTCTACCTTGAGTGCCAGGAGCACTGCCCCAGCCCCCCTCCCCACTCCCTTTCCCCAAGGCTGGGAGCTCTTCCCATGCAGGAATGGTATTGTTTGATTTTATATCCTCACACATAGTGTATGTCTGAATCCTACTCACACCCCCATCTAAGAGTCTCCCTATTTTAGTCGTTTAGACAAAAGTCCAATTAGACAAAAATGGAGGCAAAAATGAAGATGGTTGAGGGGTTCACATAGGAGATGAAAGAGACTTGAACTAGGGTGGTAGCACTGGGATCGGGAAAGGTCAACTATTTTTTGAGTCCACCATGCATTGAATGAGTGTGGAATGTGGCACTGAAGAAGGTCACTTCTTATCACTTCTCACCAAAACTCTTAGAGGCCCTGAAGAGCTCTTGTCACACTTTACAGTCAGAGTTATCCATAATTTTCCCCACTGTCTATCTCCTATCTGAGCTCCAGGAAGATGATGGGCAGCAGAAGGCTTACCATAGAGGAGGGCTCAATAAATACTTGTGGGATGAATAAAGGAACGAACATCTTCTCTACCTGTCCACACACAAACACAAACTTGTTGCATCCAGGGCTTGAGCCCCCTAACTTGGCTCAAGAATTTGAAAGATAGAAACACTCACAGCCCCCTCCGCTGTCATCACGAGCAGGCCAGGTACAGAAACATAGCTTTCCAGACCCACAGAAAACATCAGAATTGTGACATGATTTAGGAGTGACCTGAGACTTACCAATTGTCTAGTGTAGGAGTTTTCCAGCTTTGGAAGTCATGGGCACTTTGAGAATCTGATGGAAGCTATAGAACCTGTCCCCTTCATCGATTGCACATATCTACAGAATTTTGCATGGTAATTTCAGAGACTTCATTGACCACATATGGATCAGAGTTCTTGGTTAAGAATTTCTCATCTTGGGGCCTCCCTGGTGGTGCAGTGGGTTGAGCGCCGTACTATGAAGCTGTCCGCAGCGTCTGCAGTGCTGGTTTGATTCCCAGCTGGCCAGGGAGAATCCCACATGGCACGGCAGACCTCTCCTGACTCACCTGCTGCTCCCCTCAGCAGTGCTTTCGGTCCATCTGCCTGTCCTGCTCCCCGCTCTGTCTCTGGTGATTCTGGCCTGTACCCCGGCTCTTGTATAAATTAAAAAAAAAAAAAAGAATTTCTCATCTCTAATCCAAGGTTCTATTTTTACAAATGAGTCCAGAGAGGAATTGACTTGGCCAAGATCAGAAGGGAAGGAAGGAGGGAGAGAGGGAGGCAGGAGAAGGTCTTTGAGCTGCTAGTGGTCAGCATTTCATCATTTTTCCAGATCCCTTGCATTTTCTGGGCAGAGTCAGCCAGCACACTTCATTCGGAGCTGGATTTTTCCACTTAAGATTCCTTGTTTGACTTGGAAATGTCACCTCATAAATTTCTTTTTGACCAAAATCTCCCCAGACGAGGAGTGAGTCTTTGCAGAGAGGAGAGTTGCACACTGATATATGCGTCAGTGGAATTTGGGGAGAGTGGTCTCTGTTCTTAGTTGGGGAAAGTATTTTTCCTCTTTTATTCTCTTTTTACTGTTTTCCCAAGTGTTTTCTGATTCAGCGGTGAACCAGAGCTCCGTTCTGCTCCGTAGGAGTAGTTAACAATCTTTGACAGTGCTGCATTCTCGATGGAAGTCAGAACCCCTGCAAAACACTAAATTATTTACAGCAAACAGGTCACACTTGCTGATGGAGCAAGTAGAACTTTGTGTGCCAGAGAAAGACTCATTAAACTGAGTGTTTCAGTAAAGCAAGCACCAGCAGGGTCTAATTTGTTGGTGTTGCTTGACATCTGTGTCCCAAAAGTGATGGTGGCTGCACCACCCACATGGGCCGAGAGCAAGCCCATTTCTAACTGTGCCCAGGACACATGTCTCATGAGAGTCCACCCCAAGCTCTGCCCTTCATCCACGCTCTCTGTATCTTGGAGGCCTCCATGCCCAAAGCTCTCCGGGGAGCAGAAAAACAATGACTGGTCATTTTGGGTGGGGGCTTCTATCCAATAATGCTATCTTTTTCAAGAACTATTTTGTTAAAGGGATGAAAACCCCTTTCACTGACTGAGGCTAAATGAGCTTGACTGAGTGTATAAAGGGTAATCTTGTGAACCTCAATGATGGGGAAAACCACAGGGCTTTTTTGATAATCAAAAGTCAATAGATATCTATGCTTTCCATCCTTCACCCCACTTCCCCTCCTCAATATGGCTCAATGGATGGATGGATGATGAATTAAGTGAATGGCCATATAGGAATCTAAGTGCGTCAGTTATGGCAGGTAGCCCACAGCTTCTGCTTCGTTGTGGCACCTGACATCTTGGATGTAACCTAACTTCAGTTGCAGGAGCAAGTACAAATATATGTTGCTGTCCATGGTCCTAAACAAACATGGACTGGACCTCCTTTGTCCCCCTAGATATTGGACCCCGGTGACATTGTCCAAACTGGCCCTGGACATCTTAATCAGATTTTGAAAGAAATGTGAAGGTAGAAAAGGTTAAAAGAAAAAGGGGGGGGTGAGAAGAAGGCCACTAGGGGCAGGCATTCTGGACCACAGTCCTCTAGAGAAGAAAGAAGCTAAGCATGACTGTCAGCAGACCTCTCCTGTCTCTCCTGCTGCTCTCCTCAGCAGTGTATTTTAGTCAATCGGCCTATTCTGCTCCCCACTCTGACTCTGGTGAATCCTCTCACTACTCACTCCTCTGGCCTGTACCTTGTTCTTGTATGCATAAATAAATAAATCTTTAAAAACACACACACACAATAAGATACCACCTCCCACCAGTGAGAATGGCACACATTAAAAAAACTGGAAACAACAAATAATGGGGAAGAACGTGGTGATAAAGGAGCCTCCCACACTGCTGGTGGGAGTGCAAACTGGTCCAGCCATTGGAAAACTGTGGAGGTTCCTCAGAACACTAAAAATGGAACTCCTGTAGTGTCCAGCAATTCCACTTCTAGGAATCCACACAAAGAACAGGAAAACACTAATTCAAAAGGAAACCTGCACCCCTATGTTTATTGCAGCACTATTTACAATACCAAGATATGGAAGCAATCCAAATGTCCCAAAATAGACCAATGGATCAAAAAGTTGTGGTATATTTACACAATGAATATTACTCAGTGATCAAAAAAGACAAACTCGTGCCATTTAGGGCAACATGGATGGAGCTGGAAGCAATTATGCTAAACAAAATAAGTCAGAGGGCAAAAGAGAAATATTGGAGGGTTTCACTTCTATGCATGATACAGAGAAATCTAACAAAAGGTCAAGGAGAAGACAAAACTTGCAAGCTGTCCATAGATCAGAGGGGGATGGAGGGGGTCAAACAGGGGTGGGAAGAACACCAGGGACTGTGGTGATGGATCATGGGTGTTATAGCAGTGGGGGAATTGCAGGGACTACAGCTGAGGGTAGAAACCAGTCACTGAACAAAAATGAACAATGATGTAAGAAAATTACAAAAGAAAAAAAAAAGGCTTATTAAAAGACATTTCTTGCATCTGACTGAACCTGCTCTTGTAACTGTATTCCCAGTTCTGCTGCCTCTGGCACTGGACAAACTTTCAGACAACTAAAGTCCACTCTCACTTCCCCCCAGGCCACCCCTCTCCTGTGCCCACTCGGCTGCTCCCCGGTGGACCTGGGCCCCTTGCTGCACCAGCACCTCCCACCTGCGCTGCAGGTGTCCCATAGAGACTGGGGAGGAAGTGCTGAGCAGGGAGTCTGGCCTAATGGCAACATCTGGATGTTACCCCAAGTTCTGTCCTGTTAGTGTGACAAGGTGCCCTGCTTAGGCCCAAGGGAGAAGATGACCCAATTAATGTGCTTTTAATGTGCTTTCATCCCAGTGTAATTTGCTGGGTTTTATGTGTGTGTGCTCAGCACCTGGCTGTGCAGAGGGCGGCCTGCTATGGGTGTCAGCTCGTCTGCAGACAGGATGTGCCCACTTTCTCCAGAGCCTACATCCCATTCCATGAAGAATAAGCTAAAAAGACTTGAAAGCCAGAGCATGGCTCTCACTTGATAGGGTCATCAGGATTCTGGGGTCCTGTCGGCCCCTCAGGTGGAGATATTGAAGTAGGAGAATGGTCAGTGGCTGTTCTAGAATATAAGCTTTGGCTGTTGAATACTCAGCGGGAAGCCTTGCTTTTCCTGATAAGCCACAGCAATTCGAGGGCGTTTGCCCACTGTCACCATCCTGTCCCCAGCACTGCAGCCAGGACCGAGCTGTCACTGGGCACAACACCCACCCCCCACCGTGGGGGCTGCTGGGCCAGGCAGGTGCACCGGATCACAGAGCACCAGTGGGGCTGTCTTTCCCAGGGCTGGAATGAGGATCGAGGGCTGCCAGGCACTCAGCTACATGTGCCGACAAGGGTATAAATCAGGAAGCCAAGGCCACCGTGGAGAAAAGAGGTGCCTTCCTCTAGGTAGCCAGCCTGACAAAGCACTGAAAGAGACATGAATGAAATAGAGAATAGAGTTGGGGCCAGAGAGGCCTGTGGCAGAGAAAGACAGAGAAACAGAGACCTGACATAGCAGCGTCCCTAGGCCGGACAGCTCAAGAGACCTGGGCTTTGGAGGGCTTTCTTGCTTTCCTGTAAACTTTCTGAGTCCCCCTCTCTAGAGCCTAGAAGCTGCTAAGGCTATAGTGCCATCCAGGCAGGATTCCCTAAAACCCAGATGAGCACCCATATAAGCTCCAGTCTCTGCTCCTCCCTTGCAGGGAACTTTTACCCCATGTGTCAGGTTGACCAGAGACTCCAGAGATTGGGTTGTTCTGGGCCCAGGGCCTTCTGAGTTAGTATTTCCACCAGTGTGGGCTTTCCTCAATGGCGGCACTGCGTGCAACTGATCCACAAAATGGCGTGACTTGCTGGAGCAGATTAACTCTTGTCGATACAGACCAAAGACCCACAGAAGACACTGGCCCTGACACGCGCACACCCTAGTGATAGTCCTGCCTGGGGGGCAGGGAGTCCTCACAGTCTTCCATTTCTCCCTCCCAGTCCTTCTGGAATCATACATGTCTATAAATTAAGCTGTTTCCTTCAGCCATCTGAAAAAAAACCACTTTCTACAGTCCTGGCAGCTCAATTATCTTGACTAGAAAAGCAGCTTCAATAAGCCTCTCCCCGCTTAGAGCCCCGAATGTCTCCTGCAAGAAATAGGATGGTAATAATCCCAAGATCTCCTTCACGGAGCTGTTTGAAGGTCTGGTGAGCACATGTATTCATTAATCAAACCCCGCACCCGACCGCATGCCAGCGACGATTTCAGGCACAAGAGATACACAAATGGACACACATGGGCCGAGCCATGGCTCTGTATACTTCACAGTGAGCAGGAGGAGATAGGCAAGAAAACAAATAACAATGTACATGTGAGGGCCTCCCCGGTGGCGCAGCGGTTGAGCGCTGGGTTGCGAGGCTGCCCGCAGCCTCTGCGGCGCCGGTTTGATCCCCGGCTACTCCTCGGCCACCGGAGGAGGGTCCCACATGGCGCGCGGACCTCTCCTGACGCCCGCTGCTCCCCTCAGCAGTGTCCTTCGGTCCTTCTGCCTGCTCTGCTCCCTGCTCTGGCTCTGGTGAATTCTCTCACCCTCCCGCGCTTCTGACTGTACCCAGTGCTTGTATAAACAAACAAACAAACAAATAAATAAATCTTTAAAAAAAAAACAGGTAATATAAGAAAATAGTCCTTTGCTATAAGGAGCAAACTTGATATATAACCAAGGTGCTTAGAGGCATTATGGAGAGAGGATGGATTCTATTCAGCAGATTCAGAAAAGTCTTTGCAAAATAGAGGGCATTTGGTCTGGGGCTGAAAGACACATAAGAGTTTTCTAAGCTCTCAAGAGAGAGTGAGATTCCAGGTAATATTTGCCAAGGCTCACAGAAATAAGAATACATGGGATGTTTGGAGAAGGACTGTGGCCCCATGGGATGAAAATATAGGATTCCCACCACTAAATCAATGAATAAATAGGAATGAAGCCCTACTAAGTGCCAGGCACCAAGGATATAGTAGTGGATATGCCAGACCAGACTCACAGCTTCCTGGAGCCACTAATGCTTGAGAAAGCAACTTTAGGTGATAATGTTCCCTAGTTGGGTAGAGGTGCTCTTATAACACGCTGCTCTTCCCAGGCTGACACCCATCACTCTCAATTGCTGCTGTCTGGTGACTTGTCGTGCTCTCAATTACATAGTGAGCTCCTTAAGAGCAGAACCGGTGCTGCCCAGCACAGTGTGTGGCACGAGAAGCCTCTCAACAGATAGGTATGCAATGAAAGAATAAATAAATGAAAAGCTGGTACAGCCAGTTTCCCACACCTGTCCTAAGCCTATTGAAGAGGAACTATTATTGCTGCTTATATTCAGTGCAATAAAGCAGGAATTTTTTTTAAATAGCAATAATTGCATTAACCTAACCCAGGATCAAATTAAACACAGACTTTAACATGAGTTATTAAAAATGCTTTCCTTCTCCAGCCGGCACTTAGAAGTCAGCTCTCCTTCTGGACTATTCTCTCCCTTCACCGACTTCTTATCAGAGACGTCAAGGCCATTGGCATTTAGAAAGCACATTATGTTGGCTCTTTTCTTTCCAAACACTGCAAGAGAAACAGTTTGACCTTTCATAAGGAAAATGGAACCCCGAGCTTCCCCTACATGCCTGTAATGTCGGGATTTCTTATCTCCATGTCAGGGGACCTTCTCTTCAGCTGGCAGGAGTGAGCTGGGAGATAGATGGGGCCTATCTGATACTGTTCCCCTGAGGCAAGGGGAAGGTTTATTAATAGTGCTGACCAGCCCTGCCAAAGGCAACTACAAGGAGGAGATGGGGAGAGTCTGGGCCTCCAGGGTCACAATGGGCTCCACTGACATTTCATTTCTTTGACATCTGTGCAGAGAATCCCAGGCTGTTGTCCGGGAGATGAAAAGGCGAGAATGGACACAGTCAGAAAACTAAAATGGAAAAAATTGACTGATCCGGCAGCTAAAAGGGGTAGAGTAAATGCCCTCTTGGGAAAAAAATGGGTCTCAATATGTGTCCTGTTTGGCTTGGAAAGATAAGAAATAGTTCTATTGCCATATCATCTGCTCATTAGAGTTCTCTTTCGTGGTTACTTTTACATCTGGTAAGAATTAGGAATATATGAGTTCTCAGAGTAGATTACTAAAATTGCCTCAATTTTTCCTCTGGCTATGCCATGTCCTTTGCAATAAGACAGATGCTGATGCCACCAAAGAATGGAGCCTATTCCACTCCCTCCCGCCCCGGGATCTGCACTGGATTTCATGACTACCTTTGGCCAACAGAACACAGCAGAAGTGATAGTGTGTCATTTCTGAACATAGACATTTGCACATTTCCACTGTCTGGGAAACCTTCCTGGCTGCCACATGAATCACCTGCACTAGTTGGTGGTAGAATGAGAGGCAATCCAGAACCATTATCCAGCTGAGGCCTCAAGCATCTGAAAGTTCAACCAGGATCAATAAAGCTATCTACCCAACCTGTATGGGAACATAGGTAAATGAATATGTCCAGCTGATAGAAGAACCACCCAGCTGAGCCCAGCCTTAATTACCAATGGGAGAATTTTAAGCTAAACAAAATGGTTGCTACTTTAAGTCACTTGATTTTGAGGGCATTTTGTTACATAGCAATAACTTACTAATATACTCCTATTCATGTTCAGGCACCCCCTAGCAGGCAGGCGGATTTAGCACTTAGATGAAGATACCAGAATGTAAGTTAGAATGTACTGATAAGCCCCATGAGGGCAGGAGCCATGTTTTCCTTGTTCAACACAGAGCACAGAAAGTGACAGAGTAGATGAGGACTACATTTTGTTGTACTGAGTTTAAAGATGTGCAGAAAATTGGGCATTTCAAGAGGATACACTTACAAGAAATTTCCCAACTTGCCTCCTAAAGTATTTATTACATTGGTCCAAGATTCAGAAAGAATGACTGGCAAGTTCAATTGAGATCCTTGAATTTAATCTAAAGAGGTATGTGGCTTAGAGGTTAAGAAGAACCAGCTAAGGGACCTCCCTGGTGGTGTAAGGGGTAAATCTCAGTGCTATCATGCTATCACCACTGTGGCACCAGGCTAGGGAGCTAACCAATATATGGAACAATCCACTCGTCTCCTTAGCAGTATATTTCAGTAAATCTGCCTGTTCTGCTCCCCACTCTGTCTTGGGTGAATCCTCTTACCCTCTGTACCTCTGGCCTATATTCCACTTCTTGTATGCAGGGGGGGGCGGAGAAGAGCCAGCTAAGAGTTAAGCATCTCTCCCACACTCAGTCTCTGTACCATAAAACTGCTCCCTCCACCATCCACCCAGTTGCTGAAAACCTGTTATCAGTCTTAACATTCCGGTCCTCCTCTCTTTTACCTACATCCTGCTGCTCATGTCTCTTAAATACATCCCAATCTATTCACTTCTGGCCATCAATTTAAACTTGAATTACCAGAACAGTCTCCTAAATTAGTATTTTAACTATTATAAGACCTCACAACATCAGGGATGGGTTCTTGGAAACTGTGACCTTAAGCAAAACAAATAGAGTGAAAGGAAGTCCTCATATGACTTCATTTTATTCACTGTCAGTCAGGAAGTTATTTTCTCATCAACATTATAATGAAAGGGAGTTGCATGAATCAATGTTCTGACATTCTATAGTCTTACAGTTCCTTCTGCCCAGGGCAACACATATGATCTTTCCCAATCACCAGTCTGATCATCTCCCTTGCTCGCCTCCAAAGACTGCCTGGATTTATAAGCCCAAGTGAGTCTGCATTCAAGAACTATCCTCTCCAACACCACCACTCACAGCCCTTGGCAGAGCTTTGGACACCAGCGGGCACGTCCCCATGGGTTCAGTGATCTCTCCATTCCATCTTGCACTGATCCCCACAACATCCACCCCTAAACATGTTTTTGTTTGACCTTTATGGTTCAGCTGTACAACTTCTTTTTCATTTTCCAACTTTCAAAATTTGTGACATTGTACATGGATATCCAGCCTTTTGATTTTTCTTGAGAAGCCAGAGATTCAATAACTCTGCCACCACATGTGCCTCACTTTAAAATGGAGATATATTTTGAGAAATATTAGGCAATTTCATCATGGTGCAAATATCATAGAATGTAAAATACAAACCTAGATGGTGCAACCCCCTTCACACCTGGGAACCACTACTATATATAAGGTCCACTGTTGGCCAAGATGCTGTGCAGTGCATGTTCCTCTATGGCTACGGTCATCCAGATCTGGGCCACTGCTTCCTTAGACAAGGTATAGTAGAAGCTGGTGTGCCCTCAGCCTCTCCACACTCCCTCACCACCAACCATTTCTGTGCACCCACTGGTCAACCGTCTTCCAGCTGCCCATTCATCCAATTCTTTGGGGAGACTCGCCCTCTGCCTATGGAACCTTCTCTGTCTCATTTCAGAGCAGGAAGCATGAGGAATATACTCCTCTCACTTTCTCCCTGCAGCAGCTGTCAACCAAAGGCTGCAAGAAGTTGGAAAGCTTCCCTTGTCATGTAAATTTCCCGTGTTCACATCCTGGGGGGTTGTTTGTTCTCCAGGGATTCATCTTGGTCACCCCCAAAGGTAGTGTTGTGAAACAATGGATTAGCTGTCTCTGTCCAGTGATAGTGATGTAGGAGATTCTTGTGTATTACAGGTGGTGGCTGTGACTGCATTTACACACAGGTGCACTTAGGTTGGTCCATCCAAGAAGGGGGGTCCATGCTGACAGTGAGCTGGGAGTTCAGCTGAGACGGTTTGCCATTGAGGACTGGTGACCTCTCCACAGGTGTCTTCCTACCTGGCCTCAGGAACCCACAAGATCCCTTCCACCCCCAAGGCCCCTTTGCTTCCTCAGCCTCTTTTTCCTCCCTTTTGAAAGCAGGTGGATGAGGCCAGAGGTTGGAGCTTCTCACCCTCTCCACTGTGGGGTGGGGCTGGCAAGTGGGCAAAGGGTCGCAGCCCCACTTCACAGTCCAGGGCCCTGTGGGAACCTTGCACCCTCCCTTGAGACCTCTTCATCACCAAGGTAACAATTTGAACCATGACAGGTTTTCAACTACTTGTGCCAAATTCACCCAAACTGCTGCACTAAATGATTTGAAATAGGGGGGCCAGGTGGTGTCACTTTTAAATGTTCCCCAGGTTCCTTTTTTTAAAGATTTATTTTATTTATTTATGCATACAAGGGCTGGGGTGCAGCCCAGAGGTGCAAGGAGTGAGAGAACCCACCAGAGACAGAGTGGGGAGCAGAACAGGCAGACTGACTGAAATACACTGCTGAGGGGAGCAGCGGGCGAGGCAGGAGAGGTCTGCTGTGCCATATGGGTTGGCTCCCTGGCTGAGTATCAAACTCGTGCTGCAGTGACTACGGACAGCTTCATAGTGCTGAGACTTAACCCCTTGCACCACTAGGGAAGCCCTGTTCCCCATGTTCTGATGCACAGTTCCTGACATGGTTACTTGGGGATGTCAGGGGCTTGAGAGAAAAGACTCAGAGAAAGGCATTCTTGTAAAATATCTACAGGATCCTGATGGAGAAAGCAACTGCTGAGACCAGAATAACTACATCTCCAGAGGTTTCTCCCAGGGGCTTAGGTCCTGACTGACCCAGTGTAAACCATTTATTCTGGGTTTAGAGTTCAGAGCGACACAGCTCAGTAATCCAGATGCCCTTAGACTGCAGCCCACGCCTGGGAGCCGAGGTCTTCAGTCGCACTGGGCATTAAAACTGCTTCAGGTGCTTTCCAGAATTCAGATTCTTGGGCCTCCCACCCCTAAAACACTTGGATCTAAGGTGAAGACCAAAAACATCTACAATTTTATTCAGGATTTTGTATGATTTGGGTGTGGGGGATCCATGGACCTGATCGTGAAGTGGTTTTCAAACTCTGCATTTAAAGGAAGTGAATTATTGGGTAAAGTGTGTGTGTGTGTGTGTGTGTGTGTAATTTGTATAAACACCTGTGATCGTTGAATTTAATTGGACCACAGCTGGTGTTGATTGCATATTTTTTAATGTGGCTTTTCAATACTCACTCCCCGAGCACAGCCTTTGTGTCTGAAATTCAGCATTGAGCCCAACCTTGCTGTCAATTTTAAGGTTTATTTAAAGGCACATGACAGCAGAGCTGTTCATTCCTTAGTTAAATGACTCTACATATGGACTTAAGAATTTAGGTGCAGCATGTTGAAAGCAGAATTTCC
The DNA here is from genome assembly GCF_964194135.1 of Talpa europaea. Taxonomy (NCBI): domain Eukaryota; kingdom Metazoa; phylum Chordata; class Mammalia; order Eulipotyphla; family Talpidae; genus Talpa; species Talpa europaea. The sequence continues at coordinate 12,373,081 of NC_140082.1, read as the reverse complement.
TTCGTGATTAGGCAGCTGTCGGTTGGTTTTAAAAGCTGAGTTGCTTGCTCTCAAAGTCAGTTTGGACAGAGCATGTCACGGCCCCAGCCCAGCAGAAAACCCTGCCTCATGCAATAGTCATCAAGGCTGCATTTACAAGCCTAGATGGGACTCTTTATGTGAACTGAAAAGGGGGGCCTCTTTCCCCAGACAGAAACAGCTCTCCCCAGCTTAATGAGAGGCAAGAAGGCGGAAGAGTCAGGGGGCAGACTCCCAAGACAAAATAAAGCATAAAAACTAGGGCGTTGTTATTAAAGAAGTGTGTTCACCCACCGGAAACATGGTCTCAGTGTGTTTACTGGGCATAGGGTCTGCTCCACCAGCACCCCTTATGCAGTGCACAATCCATACAACGATACATGACAGCCATGTAGGAGTTAACACAAGTCTTGTTCGTAATCCAAGAGTTGGAAGAGTGCCAAGATTCAAATTGGAGGCTGTGCATGTTTGTGGAAAATTAAAAACACAGCAGCATTACCCTGCTAAATAAGCCAGATGGTGAAATCCTCTTTTGTCAAGGGTGACCACAAGGCACGAGATTTGTGATGGCATTTGCCCCGTGTGGCCAGACGGGTTTCTTCCAAAGGTCACAGAGCATCACAGGCCGAGATGATGACCAGCTGAGGATGTGTTCTCTCCATCAGAGAACAGCCTGTGCAGGCCTGTGCCCAGCAGGGGTGGACACACTCAACATCCCTTCTCCATTCGGGTAATGACTTGAGTTGTCTTTTAAAGAATGGCCTCACTTTCACTTCAGTATTAATGACTTGGGTGTTGATAACCTACAGTAGCTCCAGATATGAAGAAATCACCAGACTTCGGAAGTCAGGATAAATTCCCCACAGACTGTGGAATCACCTGACTGGAAACCATGATGGTAAAAGTGTAACCTCTTAAATGAAATCCCAGCTCCACAAACAGCTGCCTGAATGAACTGGAGTGTCTTAACCCATCTGGGACAAACAGACTCTGAGGTGGTCTCCATGATGACCACCTCCCAGTACTCATGCCCTTGAATGTGGACAAGACCAGTGTCTGGCTTCCAACCAATAAATATGATGAAGATGATGGATTGCCATCCCTCCATGATACTTTCCATAAGGTTGTTATTTCCATCTTGCTTGAAGACTCTGTTTGGGCTCCCTGGCTTGGAGAAGTAAGTGATCATGATGGGAATGCCAGGCTTTAAGGAACTAAGAGTGACTTCTGGCCAACAGGCAACCAGAAACTAAATCCTCAGTTGCATAGATCATTAGTTGAGGACTGCTGCTAGGACATGCTTGAGCTTGGAAACAGAGCCTTCCCCAGCTGAGCCTCAGATGAGACCACAGCCCTGGCCAAAATTTTGACTGCAACCTTGTAAGACCCTGAGTAGAGGATGGTTAAACTGTGTCTAGATTCTCAACCCACTGAAAAGGATAGATAAAAATGTGAGTTTCTTTAAGCTACATGGTATGTAATTCAGCAGCAGTAAGTAATTAAGAGGGTATATTAATACCCTCTCAGGAACAAAACAGAAACAGTCATGTGGTTGAGAGGGAGACCTTCAATATGATTCCAAGTCCCCTGCCTATTGTTGTGAGGGTTAAAATTGGCTATTTCAGGGATGTGCCTGCCACACAGTAGACACTCAATAAATTTTACTCACCATTCCCCCTTCAGTTGAACCAGTGATCCAACTGAATCCCAAGCTAGAATCATCCCAGGGAAATGCCCGCAGAAGTTAAAAAGCCAAGCTTTCTTTGTGGAAAGTAAAATAATTTTACATTGTATAAGAGGCTGTGCATGAAGACCCCCAAAAAAAACCTGTTTCATAATCTTGCCATGTAAACCAGCTGGGATTTTCCTTCACATAAATTGGAGTTTGATTTATATATGTCAATAAGTGCCCCCTGAAACCTCATCATTTGAAAGTTCATCAATCTCAGCTGGAACTGCAGCTATGGCCTCAGAGGAGCTTCCTGGGGAAATATGGCCCCATTTGCCAGCCCCCCATGCTGATGGGGCCAAGAAAAAGAAGGCAGGAGAAACAGATTTACCTGCAAGGGCTTTGCAGGGTCAGGCTGAGGACTCGATTCCCCAAAGGAGTCTGGTATTTGGGGATCTGTGTTAAGGTGTGGCATGGCAGAAGCAAGCAAGGAGTGGCAGCTAAAAACGGAGTGGGGAGGGGCTGGGTTATGACTACCATTGAAGGCCAGGATGCAGGGTTTGGGTCAGGAAGCCAGAGAATGACAGATCAAATTTGAATCTTCAAAACTACATTCTAAGTGCAATGTGGAGAATAGATTGGAGAGGCAAAACTGGGGTGAGGGGGGGCAATGTGGAGAATAGATTGGAGAGGCAAAATGGGGGGATCGGGGTGGGGATCTCAATAAGGAAGCCATGGCAGACCCTGTAGGAGCATTGATGCCCTAGAGGGAGGGCACTAGGGTGAGTGGGGGGTGGAGGGTGTGGGCAGCAGGGATGGAGAGAAGAACAAGCACTGTTGGGGGTTGTGTTTAGGCCAGTGTGGTGACTAACAGGATGGGGCAGAGAGGGCTGCTAGGAAGACAGTTGTTTCTGACTTAAATAAGTGAGAGAAAGGTGGCCTCATGTGGAGCAGAAATTGCGGGAAGGATAGCGTTGTCAAGGGCCTACAGGAAGTCTCACAATGATCCCAGAAGAGCTATTCACTGAACTGAAAGGGCAATCTGAAGTCAGGAGGGCTTGACCTCTAGCTAGGAGAAAATTGCCCCAAATTACCTACACCATCAAAGCCCCTGCCACAGATGCTTCTTCGAATGTGTTCTCCCAGGATCTTCCGCCCCCGGGAACATGAGTCACACTGTCCCCTTTAGACCTAATAAGTCTCTTTTTGTACAAGTCATGACTACTTCGGCTGTTCCAGCACAAGGGACGAAATGGATTTGGTTGAACATTTTATTGAACTAAGGAGGTGTTTGGCCAACCAGTGAAATTGACAAATATGTGCTATGGGCTTAGGGGCTTGTCAATTCCATTTTCACTGTGCTCCCTTAATTGAGACCTGTTTTGAGTATCAAAAGATACTTATTCTGTCCTTCAATCCATCCATATACGACCAATTACCCAATATTCTTAGCTCAGAGAGTCATTGTGAGGATTTAGTACAGTTTTGGGTACAAAAGAAGAGCTAAAATGTTCCCATTATCAGTACGATTGTCTTGTGAAAGGCAGCATCATTGCTCTTGTAAATATAGTATAGAGCTCATCCTACTACTCCCTTGCTCAAACACCATCCATGGCTCCCCACTGTACATACTAGAGTCCACACTCCTTCACTACATGACATCATCGTACCTGTCCCGGTTTAATTTCTTCAACTCTCTGACATGTGTCCTACACATTAATCATACAACTCTGTAGGTGTTTATAGCCCTTTGCCATATGAGAGGGAAGGAACTTAGACATGAATTAGACTTTCCTGGCTCATGAAACTAATGATTTATTAGATTAAGACAACCCTAGTGAAAGTCCAGAAATAACTAAGTGTTGGGCAAGGGACCACTTTATAACTAACTGGGAATTTGAATCCTGACACAGGCTGTCCCTGGTGAGCAGGAGAGAAGTCTGTGGAATATCTCCTTGTTTAGGATATTATGTCAGACTTTACATAACCATCATTCAGTTTGGGGGTCAGACACTGTCCTAGACATCTGGCATAGATTATATCCTTTCGTGAATCTCAACTCTATGATATGTATGTGGTTTTGTTCCCATTTTACAGAGGAGGAACCTAGGGCTCAGAGAGAGTAAATAACTCACCTAAAGTTACTTAGTAAGTGAGTAAGTGGCAGTGTCAAACCAAGTCCAGGCATTTTTGGTGCAAATCTCATAATACTTTCAAGATCACTGGAACAGCATTCAAGTTTGGGCTGACTGAAATTCACAAGACATGACAAACTTACTAAGCACAAGGTTTACCTCACCTTATACAGGGATACAATATAATGAGCAGAGCAACATGTGGGCTAGCAGCATGAGAATGGCCTTGGACATCCAGAGTCAATGGCCAATGTCCCAAATGCCCTTTTGGCATGACTGTGGGTCATGCCACATGAGTCACAAAGGGAAGACTCGGGATCTCTGGTCCCTCAACTTGACTACCTTGTTCATGTCAGTGCCTGGAGGGTGCTTTTGCCCCTCCCATTCTTCAGCACAGCTTCACTCCATAAACTACAGGTCATGCAATAAACAAAACTGACAACCTAGTTACAGTGTGCTTAGGACACTGTTGGGTCTGTGATCAGCATGTAACTATCCCATTGAGACCATCACTCACCTTCAATAGATACTTTCCATCCGCTGATATTATGAAAAGTCGAGCTTTTCTCAAGCATCCCTGATACTGAAAGAAATATTTTTACAGTTCACCTGTCAACTGCAACTCCTTCCTTCTGAAGACAGTGATGATGATGGTGGTGGTGATGATGATCATGGTGGTGGTGGTGGTAGTGGTGATGATGATGGTGATAACCAACACTTTTGAGAATCCACTAGGTGCCATCTCTATATTAACCTTTTTATCTGCATTATTTCAGTTAATCTTTACAATCCACTAAAACAGTTGCAGTTATTATTGTCCCCATTTTATATATGAGCAAACTGAAGCTTAAATGATGAGTTTCCCGAAGTCACACCTTTAAAAATAAATGTGGCAGAATTAATTATATGTGTTTGACTCCCAAACTGGGGGGTTCTTAATCAGTCTACAAAACTGGGTAACAATAATATTATCCATAAAGTTAAATTATGGATTAAAGGTAAGATGGCTATGTGCATGAGTCCTAAATCAAACAATAAACCGATTCAAGTGGGGAACAAAACATCTATCAAACTAGTAGACTAATTCGGTCAGCACTTAGCTAAATTGACAAGTCATTCCATTTAAAGTAATTGAGCTCATGATCATGTGCAGAGATGAAATTGTGACTTAGTTACAATGACTAACAGTTTTAGCTCAATTTTATCACCTATAGATGGAATTCCTGAAGGCATTCTCTGAGGAGCCAGTGTTTCCTCAGGTATTGTCCTACGGTGAACAACCAGGAAAAGAAGAGCTAAGACATGTCAAGGGGATCACTTCACCTCCAGAATCACACAGCTTTGAACAGGTTTCTACACACTGTGAATCTCCCACAGGTATCAGAAGTACAAGAGTTTCCCAAATTCCATTCCCATGGGGCCCTCTTGGGTGGAAATATACAGTTCTCAGCAGATGCTTGCAGGCGCTTCTACTTGTTTCTCATCTCCAGGATCCTGCTGGTCTCCTTCCGGAATTGGAGCATATCTTTTTGCCGCCATCTGCAAAGCAGCAGACACAGAGGCCTGGACTTCACTTTGGATTATGTTGGCCCAGACTAGCCACAACTGAGTCATTGGCTCAAAGAAATGATTTACAAAGGATACTGGAACAAAAGAATGTGAGTACACACACACACCTCTATAAATGTTATTGGGTTTCATCCATCAAGATGCCTTTGAACAGATCTCATAAACATAAAAAAAAAATGTTTACGATGGTGAACAATGCACTTTAATAGCTCCTGAATAATTTGTGTTGTCAGGAGCACCCATTGCAATATTTTCTCATTTTTGTCCTCTCTGGCGGCTGCTGACCACTCTGAAAGAAATGAGCTTCCCACTGTATTAATAGCTTTTTCATCTTCCTGCCTCTGCTCCCTCTAAATGGCTTGCCGTTATCTATTCATGAAATAAATAACTGCTGCTTTTCATGTTCCCCAACTCTCCCTGTGCCTGGTGAGATTAGAGAAATCAAATCTCTCCAAGGGGCTCTCCAAATTCCCGCTTTGCAGAACTTGGTGTGAAGCCAGTGAAAACGAGGCAAGTCCGGGCATTCTATGGTGCTGGGTTTTCACAGGCCCTCAGTGTCATGTGCTTCAGTTTGTATGTGCTGGCCAGTTGAATGAAACCTTCACTGATTTGTAAACCTTTCCGTTGATTCCTGATAGCCATTTCTCTCTGTGGGGAGCCGTGAAACATGACAGGTAACATTATATCCTCAGAGCCTAACAAGCAGGGGCTCAAGTCCCAGTTTTGCCACCTACTAGCTGTGTGACCTTTGGCAAGTTGCTTTGCCTCTCTGAACCTCAGTCTCCTCTAATAAAAATGTTAGAAAACATTTTTTTGTCATTTAATAAGCACTTCATGATCCTCACTTTACATTTGAGCAAATGGGTCCAGAGAAGTTCAGTAGTTTTTTCATGCTTATACTTGAGTATGACTAACATGATTGGGTGATTCCACCAGTTTCATCTGATGCCATAATTTGGTGCCTAATAATTGCTGCTAGATGGTCAGCCCCAGAAGAGCAAGGCCTTGTCTGTCTATTTCTGCTATATTACTGGTAGCCAGAAGAGGGTCAGGCCCATGGGAGGTGTCCAAGTATAAGTTTCTTTTCATCAGCTCTATGACATGGCAGGCACTGTTTTAAGACTTTCTACAAATATTTTTATTTCATTCTTACAACAACTCTATAAAGTGGGTATTGGTATTATCTCTACTTTAAAGACAATGAGCTGGATGGGTGGATGCACAGAAGTCTAGATGGCTATATAGAAAAATTCCATTCTTGTTTTCTAGATTGCCTGATCATAGAAATCATCTAGGTTTGTACTAGATGATTCTGTTTCAGGGATTCTGTTTCAGTAGGTCCTGGAATATGTATAATATAGAGTCCTCTCATGAGGTCTAATGTGTTTTATGTTGATCAAGGGTATGATTCTCAAGCAAAAATTTTGATCCAAAGATGAAAATCAAAAACAGGCGCTGAGAACAAAGTCATTTCTTGTCATTTAACAAGGGTCAGGATCAGCTTGTAAGTACTGTGCTCATTAACTACAAGGTCTGCAGCCAAAGTGAGTGGCAATGTAAGAACAATGTATTGGCAAGATTCCCTACCCACCTGAGTGATGACATGAGAAGGGCTGGAAACGGCCAGAGTTTCATGCTAAAGATACTTGGGTTCTGGTCTCCCCGGTGGCACAGCCTGTTGAGCGCAGCACTGTGAAGCTGTCCGCAGCCTCTGCAGTGTGGATTAGATTCCCGGCCGGCCAGGGAGATTCCCACATGGTGCAGCAGACCTCTCTGTTGCACCCACTGCTCCCCTCAGCAGTGTATTTCGGTCCTTCTGCCTGTTCGGCGCCCAGCTCTGTCTCTGGTGAATTTTCTCACCTTCCCGCACATCTGGTCAGTACCACAGTGCTTGTATAAATAAATAAATCTTTAAAAAAAAAATAAAGATACTTAAGTTCAAATACATGCTATATGCTTGTTATATGTGTGCCTCTCTGAGCCTCAACTTTTCTACCTGCAAAATGGGTTTTATCATCGAGGGGTGTTTTGAATATAAAATGAGGTCATGAATAGAAAATATTGCACATAGTACTCCTTATGACAATGATAATCATCACTAGGATAGGCAAGCACTACAGTGCGCTTAGCAGAGGGTCCAGCTCATCCTCTGACGTACCAAGAGTCACAATGATCTTCGTTGTTGTTTAGTAGGGGGAGACCAAAGAAAACATAATGCAGTATAAAACTGCATTGGTTTCATGCATATGCCTGAGCCCCTTGACCAGAGATTGGGATATTTACAATGGGACAATACATTAATGGCAATACATTGTTGAAAAAACCATCCATTGGCAAACAGATAAAAGTGGTATATCCATATGGTGGTATATTATACAACAATGAAAAAGAACAAAGTGTTGCTAAATGCTGCAAATGGACTCAACAAATCTTGACTGAGCCCTTACTATGTGTCAAGTATGAGTGAATATATCCGTGCTCAACCAGGGAATGCAGCAGTTAACAAAATGGATCAAATTCCTGGCCTAGGGGGAGGAAAAGAGACAATAAAAATACACGCATAGGGTCTCCCCTGATGGCGCAGTGGTTGAGTGCTGGGCTGTGAAGCTGCGCGCAGCCTCAGCAGTGACGGTTCGATCCCTGGCCAAGGGGCGAGGGTCCCATATGGCGCGCAGACCTCTCCTGCCGCCTGCTGTTCCCCTCAGAGTACATTTCATCACTCTGCCTGTTCTGTTCTCCTCTCTGGCTCTGGTGAATTCTCTCACCCTCCCGCGCTTCTGACTGTACCCAGTGCTTATATGAATAAATAAATAAATCTTAAAAAAAAAACTTTAAAAAAAAAACATGCATATAAAATAAGCATACTATACAGTAAGGCAGAGAGTAAGAGGTGTATTGGTGAGACAAATAAAACAGTGGCAGGAGGAAGAGAGAGGCCCCAGAGAGGCTGGGACCCTAAAGGATGGTCACAGTATACCACCTGGAGATGGGGGGGATCTGATTAAAACTGTAAGGAACTAAGGGTTGTGCCCTCCATTTCTGGGATTTGAATTCTAGTGCTTCTACTTATTTTCTGTATGTTGCCATCTTATTTCTCTGACTCTCCATTTCGCAATTTATAAAATGAGACTAGTGGCACCCATCCCCCAGGGTTGTCAGATTTCATGATAATATCTGTTAGGTTTTTCATGAGACTAAGAGTTTGTAAGAAAGCTGGAAAAATAATGGCCAACATTTATTCGGCACTTCCTCTAGCTACCAGGTCCTCTCCTAGGCATCTCACATGCATTCTCTCATTTTAATCCTCACCATGATTCAGGGAGGTAGGTAGTATTCTATTCCCGCTTCACAGAGCTGGAAATTGACCCACGGAGTTGAAGGGACTCGCCCAACAACACTAAGTGAGAATGTGGTGTAGACAAAGCATGAACCTGGGTCTATTGGACACCCACTCTACTAAACCCTCTCCCTCACTTACTCTTCGGGTGGCCTTCAACAAATCACCATTCAAAGCTTCATTTCCAGTTATTTAAAAATTGGAGCATCATTGGCTTTCCCATCAGATGCTTTGATTAGCAGCTTAACTCAATCCACTCTGGCCTGGATCGTGGATTGTCTGCTAGGGAAACCCGGATGCCTCAATTCAAAAAGGACGTAAAACAGCACTCAGTCAAACTTGGTAAATTGATTCCACCTTCTAATCCAATTTTGCTCAGTGGCAGAGGCTGCCTGGTACCCTCTGCTGGGAAGGATGCTAAGGCAGGCATAGGCCCATCCAGCATGGATGAAGAATTAGACAGCAGAGGTCTGTGTAATGCAAAAGTCATTTCCGCTCATCCTCAATTGAAAATGCAAGGATTCTTACAAAATCAAAACCTGCCCCCTTATTTCCTTTGGTCAAGGTAGAAATTAATTGAACTTGAAACCAGTTACCAACTTTGATGATGTGAACATGAATTTAGGGGTCATCCTCTCCATTCTCTGCTTCTATCCATCCGTTTCAATGTCCTTGCCAACACGATGAAGAAACAAAAAATTGTTTCCGATTACTTTTGCATTGAACTTGGGGAGAAGCCAAAGGCATTTTCTTGGTCTAAGAGGAATCATGTTCTCTTAAGTCTCACTTAATGAATTGTAGTGTGAGAAAAGCAGAGAGGAGCGTGTTTCCCAAACTGCTGACTCAGGGGCCCGTCCGTCTCAACAAGGTCCAGGAATCTCCTAATTTACGACACATTATGGCAAGGAGACCATAAAACAATATGCCAACTGGGGAATGCACCAAGAAAAGCAGGCTCCTTCCCACCTGCAGAGAAGAAGGATTTATGTGGAAACTGGCTAAAAGGAACTCCCAGGTGTGACAGGCTGCAGTGCATCCTTCACCTCTCAATTATCACTTACAAAGCAACCTGAGACACAGGTAAAGTGAAGGAAAGGAAAACCCAGCCATCGTTTCTACTTAGCCTGGGGGGTTCAGTGCCAAGGCTTTGTGGTTTCAGACAGACCTGTATCCCAATCCTGAATCCTGTTTGGACCACATCCTGCTGTGTGACCTTGGGCAAGTCATTTTACCTCTCTGAGACTCAGTCTTTATCTCGACAGTGGAGAGTTGTACACCCTCCTTCTAATAGGTATTGTGAGAATTCAGTGAACTAAATAGCCCTCCATCGGTGTCAACTTGCTTGCTATTTTCAAGATGATATTTCTTTATGGATGTTATACAAACTAATATTAAAATGAATTAGAATCTTTTCATTAAATTTGAAAAATGAGGGACCTCCCTAGTGGTGCAGGGGTTAGTCAGAGCTATCAAGCTATCAGCAGTCACTGCAGCATGAGTTTGATCCCCAGCCAGGGAGCTGATCCACATGGCACAGCAGACCCCTCCTGTCTCACGTGCTGCTCCCCTCAGCAATGTATTTCAGTAGATCTGCTGTTCTGCTCCCCACTCTGTCTCTGGTGAATCCTCTCACCCCTTGCACCTCTGGCCTATACCCCAGTTCTTGTATGCATAAATAAAAATAAATCTTAAAAAATTTTTTTTGAAAAATGAGTGGGTAAAAATGCTGGCTAAGAAATTAGTCCCCACGTTGTACTTCACTTGCTATTGAGTCTTGGGAATCTGACCCCATTCCTCTGAGCCTCAGTTGGCCCATGCACACAGCAAAGGGTCGCACAGGGTTGCGACAAGGACACAAAGTCCAGCTCCCAGCTCAGCACTCTGTATGACTGAGCCTTGGTTTCCCAGTCTGAAAAATGGGGGTGATGGTAACACCAGCTTCCCAATGAAAATTAATAAAAATTAGCCCTCAAAAACGGACGAATGCTAATTCTTGTTTTTTTAATAATATTATTATTATTTACTATCAAATGATTGTATCTCAAGTTCTATTCTGCTTCAAGCCGGTGGAACAGAAGGATAGAAGGAGACCAAGTTGCAACAAACAATTTGCCTTGATACCACAAGCAGGGCATCTCCTGGACATCAACCCCCAACACCCCAAATGTCCCTCTTTCAAAAATCCTGTTCCCTTCTTCCTTCCAAATGCAGCCAAGATTATTCAGAAAGTTTTAGAAATGTAAATGTCTTCCTCTTTGTGCTCTGTAGTTCATATTCTAAGAGAAAGCAAAGCTCCTATATCAGCATTAATTAAACTGCCAGCTAGTAACAGTCCCATTACTCAGCCAATAAATCTAATTCCTATCTGTTCGGCAGGAATCCCTGGGCCACATAAACCCAGGCTGGGCTTTTATGTAACCTTAAAGAACTCTCTTTCCCCTCCCCACCCATCTTGCGGCATGGTGAAGGTCTACTCTGTGAGTTAATGGGAGAAATAGCTTCCCTCGGCACTTTCCCCATCTGTCTTAATTTTTTAAATTATACTTTTATTAAACCCTTAAGGAAAATGGACTTGCAGAGTTCTCATTAAACAGGCAAGTACGCACTGCATAAAACAGAGAGATGAATTTTTTTTTGAAAGCTACCCTCACAATTTGCCTTAATGAATTCTCCCTCCGCTGCTATATTACAGAGTGTGCAAATAAATAGAGCGCTGTGTGAGCGGTGGATGGGAAATAGCTATTTAAGCAGCTGATAATAGTTCTGGCCACTTCCCATTGGGATCTTTCTTCCTAGGAACTCAAAGCATTTGATACATTACAGCACAGACCTCTGTCCCTGGAGACTGACCTAATGCCGGGGTGGGAAGTCTACTTGTCCCTGGAACCCATCACAGAGGGAAAAGCACTCTCCCATGACAGCCTCCAAGGCGACCGCAGAGTCTGCTCTCTAGGAGAAGACAAAGTGTTAATTGAGCACCTACTGTGGGCTGCCTGCGCTCAGGGCTTGCCCCTGTATCAGTGGTTAGCATCGGTGGCAAATTGGATGACAGTTCCGCATTCCACATCTTGCCTCAATGTAATTATACATCCATTTCCTTTGCCACATGACTTGGGGGTGGCAAAGTCTAGTAACCACGTGGCTTGGTCAGTGAGATGTGGAGGAAGCCATCAAGCCAAAGTTTTTTTGTTTTTTTTTTTGCATACAAGAACTGGGGTACAGGCTAGAGCTTCAGGGGGTGAGAAGATTCACCAGAGACAGAGTGGGGAGCAGAACAAGCAGGTCTACAGAAATACACCACTAAGGGGAGCGGTGGGTGAGACAGGAGAGACTGCTGCACCTTATGTGGGGCAGCTCCCTGGTGAGGTATCAAAGTCAGGCTATAGTGGTGACAGTGCAGAGACTTGACCCCTCGGCAACCAGGGAAGCCCCATCGAGTCAATGCTCTAAGCCGCGCCTCAGAGATTCACGTGTTTCTTGTCTCTTCCATTCCTGCCACCCCAGAACAAGACTCTCAGCCTGGAGTCATATCCAATTGAAATCACACACATCTCAGCCCATCTTTAGACACAGAAGTGAAGAGGAAATGTTTGCTATTGTAAGCCACTGATATTTGTGAGTTGTGTATTTCACAGCGCTGCTGCAGCCCTCTCTGACTAATATACCAACTGTACACCAGAAGCCCCTGGGAGTCTTTTTTTTTTTTTTTAAAGATTTATTTATTTTTTTATACAAGCACTGGGTACAGTCAGAATCGCAGGAGGGTGAAAGAATTCACCAGAGCGGAGAACAGAACAGGCAGACTGATGAAGTACACTGCTGAGGGGAGCAGTGGGCACGGCAGGAGAGGTCTGTGCGCCATGTGGGACCCTCACAGGCGGCCAGGGATCGAACTGGCGCTGCAGAGGCTGCAGGCAGCTTCACAGCCCAGCGCTCAACCTCTGCACCACCAGAGGAGGCCCAGCCCCTGGGAGTCTTTAAACAACGTTGATACTAGGGCCCACCTGGAGATGCTGACCCACTTAGTCTGAGGCAGCCCAGGACACCTCCCAGTGATTCCGATGCTCCATCAGGGCATATAATCTGCTCTGCAGCCCTGTGAGGAGCTCTCTCTACTCCTTCCCAAGGAGGAAGTCAGTGAGTTCCCAAGGTGTGCAGCCAGCAAGCCCTGGACTCAGCAATACCATCCACTTGCTGGACTTGGCTGGGAGGCTGCACTTCTCAGAGCCTTGGTTTCCTCAGCTGCACACTGGGACAGCAAGAAGTTTAGTGAGGAGACAAGGCATCAGTGCTGTGCTAAGGGTTTATCAGGAACCACTGAGTTAGCACTTGGCCTATGGAGACAGAATACCCAGGTACAAATCCTGGCTCTGTCACTGACCAAATAGGACTTCACAAGTTTCCCAACATCCCCAAGACTCAGTTCGCTCCTTCGTCAGGCCACTCTGAAGATTAATAAAATGAGGCATGAAAGGGATTAGCAGACTCAGTGGGCCAGAGTAAATTGCCCTTAAGTGGCAACTGTTATTATTCTGCAAAACTGGTGAAGACTTTGGTCTGAAGCCTGTAGGGAAGCCGGCAGACAGCCCAGAGTAGGGTTGGGATTCCACAGGCTACCCAGAGCTCAAACCCGCAACCTCTGGTAAGAGTGCAGACAGAGCCCACCCCCCACAAAGCCAGCTGCCATGGACCACCAAGCCTGTTTTGCTCTGCAGAGACCTAGCAGCCACGTGCACCAGTTCTCAATCCATTCCCATATCATTCCCCCTAGTAGCTCCCTGGGGGCTGATTGATGGTGACAGGCAACAATCTATAGCTGTGTGACAGAATGTTTACTACCAGCCCTCTAGGAAATGATTACTTCGAGGTAATTTTGAACCTCCAGACTATGATGCAGTGTCTCATATATTAAACTGCAGCGAGCAGTGTATAAAAGTATTACAAGAAGACCTTGTATTTCACAGCTTACTGGGGAAGGAACACATGGGGGCAAATTGCTTTCAGGGGAAGGCAAGCACAGAGGATTCTAATTCTTTGTATCCAATATGATGGAAGGAAGAAATAATTAAGCTTCAAGTCTACATGGCCAAGGGGAAAGTCGACTTTATGCCCCTGGAATGCTCTGGGATAGACCCTACAGCCAATGCCACTGAGGCTACAGACACAGTGTAGCTACTACCAAGGCTCCAGGACCCTGCACAGCTAGCTCCAGAAACTGGATGGATGGATTCCCGAATTTCCCGCAGCCATTACCAAAAATGGACTCCTTGCAGTGCCTCCTTCTTCACAGACCTCTCTTCCACATGAAAGTTTCTGAAAGGGAGGGGAGAAGTCAAATATTGTACAAAAATGAACAGTGTTGTAAGAAAATTTAAAAATTAATTAATTGATTAAAATAATAATAATTAATAAAATAAAATTTCCTAAAGGTTAACCATAAAGACCGATGGAATAAAATTAATTCCAGAAATAAATTCACACATATAATCACCTGGCTTATAAAAGAAGATTCATTGGAAGCCGAGGGAAAAAGTTGTTGTTTTCAAACACTGCACTGGATCAATTGATTATCCTCATGGGAGAAAAAAGTGCCACCTTGATCCTTACCTCACACCATATGCAAAAATCAACTCCAGATGAATTGAACAGCTAATTGTGGAAGGTAAAACAATAAAATATGGGAGAATAGCTTCACCACCTTGGGATAAGCAACAATTTCTTATATAGTTCACAAAATGCTCAAAATGGATTAAAGACATGGATGTTAGACCCAAAACCATAAAATACATTGAAGAAAGCTTAGACAAAAGACTCCATGACATTGGCCTCAGTGAGGTCTTTGTGGACTCACCTCCAACAGCAGGAGAAATAAAAATGAATATAAACAAATGAGACTATATCAAACTTTAAAACCTTCTTTACAGCAAAAGGAACTATCATTAAAACAAAAAGATATCCTACTGAATGGAAGAAAATATTTGCACATTATACACCTGACAAAGAGATGGTATTCAAGATGTATGAATAACTTCTACAACTCAACAAAAAAAAAAGCCCAATTTTAAAAATGGGCAGAAGAGTTAATTCTGCACATACAGATAGCAAACGGGTATGTGAAAAAACACTCATCACTTATTATCTGGGAAATGCAAATCAAAACCACAATGAGATACCACCTGTAGGGTAAGGAAAAATGTCAGGCTTTTCTACCCTCCTGCCATCAGGATAGATGATGAATCTTTGCGGTCCGGAACACATGCCTGATGGCTGGCACCTGGGGTAGGGTGTGGGCATAGGTAGATGGGATTCACCTGGGCTAAGACTGTGCTTTTTAAGGGTGGCGTCACGGGGACACCAGCAGCAGCAGAAGCCGAAAAAGAAGCCAAGAAGCAGCAGAACAAACGAAAGAGCAGAGCAGCAGAGAGAACGCCAGAGAGCCCAGATAGAATGAGGATTTGCTGGGAGCTGGGAGAACTGCCAGCCTCCCGGCCCCCCTCCTGTCCCCCTGCCTGCCGTGTACCTGGTAACACCAATAAAAGACCTGCAAAAAAACCACTGAGGACTCTGACTCCTCCTTTACCCGGTCTGCTGGATATTAGAAAACCCGCACTGTGCCTGTTCCTGCCTTTACACCACCTCACTCTGGAAAGAATGGCCCAAATTGGAAAAAAAAAAAACAAAAAAAAAAAAAACAGAAGCAACAAATGTTGGCAAGGGTGTGGAGAAAAAGGAAACCTTGTACAATGTTGGCGGGAATGTAGACTGATCCAGCTCCTATTGAAAACAGTATGAAGTAATAAGAATTCTAAAACTAGATGTATCTACAATCCAACAATCCAACAATTCCACTCTTAGGTATCTACCCAAAGAATGCAAAATAACTAATTTGAAGGGATATATGCACTCCTTCGTTCGCTGCAGCACTGTTTGAAATAGCCAAGTTATGGAAACAAACTAAGGGCCCAAGGACAGATGAGTGGATTAGAAAAATGTGGTATATCAACACAATGGAATACTACTCAACTGTAAAAAGGATGAACATCTGCCATTTGTGACCACATGGATGGAAGCAGAGGAGGGCATTATGCTAAGCGAAGTAAATCAGAAGAATGACAAATACCAAATGGTTCCATTTATATGTAGAATATAGAAAAGCAAAGCAAAAGATTAGAACAAACCAAACCAATAACAAGCCCTAGAAATCTGACTGTGGATTTGAGGCTACAAGATAGGGAAGGGGAGGAAGAAGCAACGTGAGGAGGAGGCATAGTAGACTATAGTGGACAACGTTGGTGGTGGGTGCGGTGCGGGGACAGGCACCTGAGGAGATGTGACCCTGAGCCCCAGAGTCACATTCAGAGCTGTAAACCAGTGTTACCTCAATTTAAAAAAAAGTTTGCCCAGGGCCTCCCCTGGTGGCGCAGCGATTGAGCGCTGGGCTGTGAAGCTGCCCGCAGCCTCTGCAGCGCCGGTTTGATCCCCGGCCACCGGCGAGGGTCCCACATGGCACACAGACCTCTCCTGCTGGGCCCGCTGCTCCCCTCAGCAGTGTATTTCGTCAGTCTGCATGTTCTGCTCCCCGCTCTGGCTCTGGTGAATCCTCTCACCCTCCCATGCTTCTGAATGTACCCAGTGCTTGTATAAATAAATAAATAAAAATCTTTAAAAAAAGAAAAAGTTTGCCCAAACAAAATCCAAGATTCCCAGGCTGGGTCTCAGGATTAGGGCACATGCGTACAACTGAGTTATTTTTCCTTGGAGGAGGAGAGACCCCTACCCACCAAAGGCAAAACACCCCAATCAAGGAAGAACATTAGGCCAAAAAGACAAATAACATCCACTAGCAGCAGATGGAGAGGGAGGGGCGAAGAACTTCAATGCTTAACGCCAAGTCCTGTGCTAAGTACCCGCACACAAATCTCTTCATTCAAGCCTCACCACTGCTCATGAGTTAAACATGGTCTCATCCCACGAGGTAGGTACAGATATGGAAACTGAGGTACAGAAAGGGACCAGAACACACACAGACTTCTCAGTAGCTCCAACCCCATCATGCTCCCACCTCTGTGGGTAGCCCACACCACGTGACAGCCACTTACTGCCTGGGAGCCACTGTCATTCCAGAACCCTGTGTCATAGTGACCTCCCAGCAGAAATGTGGGGGCGCAGCCAGCAAGAGAAGGCTGGGTTCCCCAGTAAGTGAGTACATGCTGCCCTCCTACTCAGCACCCTCTTCACCTTAATTGGCATGACACAGTCCACAGCAAGGGAACCGTCTAGAGTGTTAACAAGGCAAACTGTTAATTAAGATAGTGGTAGCTTCAGGCAAAATACATACAGTCTAGAAAGAAGAAATGGGAAATGACATATGTACTTTGTTCCCAAACCTCTGTACATAGAGTTGACACTCAGTACCTGTTCCGAGAGGTACGCCCATTCGTGAAAGAGCTGCCCTCTTATCTCAAGAATTGCCTTTGGCCAAAAAGAATGTCTCGCTTGGAAGCTGACACCCCTCTCCACCCTACGGCCAGAGCCTGTGTCCTAAGCCCCAAAATTATAATCATCTGTTGATATGAAGCACAGAGCCCCATTCAGTCAGTGCTCCTTCAATTCCAGAAGGCTTTTCCAGTCAAGGCTGGGCATCCAGACTTTTTCATGTAGGTAACAGGGATCCCCCAGAGGGACTCAGTCAGAGGCCTGATGTGGTCACACATGTGATTTGAAGCCATCATTCTGGCTCAACACAGGCCCAGACCTGGGGTGCGACAAGAAAGGATGCATCTCAGGCACCAAGCTTAAAGAAAAGTCAAAAAAATCTCCAACATCAAGATACATAAAGACAAGCTAGGGATTATTGGTATTTCCTTTTGCCTCAGGCTCCAATAGGGCTCAACAAAGCACATCTGCATTTAAAATTTCAATATTTTGGGTCTCCTTGGTGGCGCAAGGGGTTAAGATGCAACCTATGAAGCTGTCCGGAGGTCCAGAGCCTCTGCAGCATGAGTTCGATCCCCGGCCAGCCAGGGAGCTACCCACATGGCGCAGCAGATCTCGCCTGTCTCGCCCCGCTGCTCCCCTCAGCAGTGTATTTCAGTTAGTCTGCCTGTTCTGTTCCCCGCTCTGTCTCTGGTGGATCCTCTCACCCCCCACACCTCTGGCCTGTACCCCAGCTTTTGTATGCATAAATAAATCTTTTAAATAAAATAAAATTTCAATATTTTGTTCATCATAGATGTTTCTTGCCATCATTTTGAAATATGGCATCAAAATATGTTTGCTCTTGACTGCTGAGTTTGTTGGGGCTGCCTTCACCTTGTGCCTAAGTCCAGGTCCTTCATTCCTACCTTGCTTATTCTCATCTCAAGGTCCAGGTTTGTCTCATCATCATACCTGCCACTCAGAGCTGAGTCTGAAGTTTGATGCTGCAGGTGGCTGCTTGGCTTTGTGAGTGAACAAGTCATGGAAGAGGTTGTTGCCCCAGCAATGCCCTTGGCAGGGCTGGGAGTCATTCAGGGTTTGCCTTCTAATCTTCAATCCTTGGTCAGACAGTTTCCCATCCTGCTCCCTCGTCCACACCTTCCAACCCCACCAACTACCCAGCAAGGCAATGCATGGAGTGACTTGTTCTAGGGCCAGAAAAACCCTCCAAAAATTCACTGCCAAGTGCGGACTTGTTCTTTGGCAAAATCCATTCTGAACCACGCAGCTGAAAACAGACACGCTCCTTTTCCTGGTGTCGGAAAACCATACATTGTGTTTTGAGGCCTCCTGAAGATGGTTGAAATATTTTTCCCCCCCTCTGGGGAAATGAGACTCAGTCTCATATACTGCCATTGCGACTGTGACCAATCCCAATTCAGGATATTTGCTATTCTGATTGTACAAGACCAAGTCAGGTATACACACTGGGGCTTCTGAATATATTTACAAGGAAATCAGCATAATGCACAGTTAATATTCAGAATGTGATTAATCCAAAAGCCTCACTCCATATTCCAATTACATCCACTGCTCCCCTACGTGGGCCGGGTTTTGCTTAAATGCATATGGAGTCAATTGGAGCGCCAGATTTATGGAGGCTGCTGAAAGTCTGGCGCTCCTACGGTAATAAGTTATATTCCTATTATGTGGTGGGCAATAAAAAATCTGATATTTATTCTGCTGGATTTGAGAAACTCTTGGAAAGAACCTGTGCTGCTAGAACACAGTGACATATTTCACAAACAAATGTCTCCACTGTGGTTTGACTATTTAGAGGAACTGGAGCTGTCTTGGAAATCTAGTTCCCGGTACTTGAGGAGGTCAGCCAGCATCCCCATTGTGGCTGGTCATTTTTCTCCACCCTAAAATAGGTTCCTAGTTCTTTTCTCTTGGAAAAATCCAGGTTGTGTGATCTTAAGCAAAGCCCTCAGACTCTCTGAGCCTCTTTTCCTCCATCTGTAAAAATGGGAATAACAAGATCAACCTCAAGGATTCGTTACAAGAATTAAATGACATACTGAGCACAAACATGCCTTGTTCAGTGCCTGGCAATGGTTAGCCCCTCAAAGATGATTTTGAAAGAAGAAATGGAATGCACCAATTAATAAATGGACCAAAGTTCATTTCTTCAACCTAGGAAGGCACTTATTAGAACTGTGTGTCCTCCAATGTGGTGAATATTCTCTAGGGAGGTGTGGAGAATGATTTTTTGATGGTGCATGGATAGTGACTTTTATCTCTAAACTTGTGTACTTCCTTAATGTGCCTTAGGGGGAAATCACAAAGACATTGATGCCATGATGTCATGAATATTATTGCTTAGGACAAGATGATGAGGGCTGAATATTTGGAGGTAAAATCTCAAATAAAAAAACAATAGCATCTCGGGCAAAAATCTTCAAGGAAATATTAAAATAACTGGGGTTTGTGAAACATGGTTTTAGAAAAGAAAACTGACACAAAAGTATCTTGGGGTTAACAAGCCCTTTCTAACATTAAAAAGAAAATCAAGAACCATGAAGAGCAAGGCCAAGTCATGTGGGGGTAGCCCAGGGTTGTTCAGAATTCTTCAGATGCCACCCTCGGCCCATTCCCACCATCCCCCACCTGCAGGAAAGCACACCTGAAAACAGGGCATTGAAGACAGTGTCACTGTAGGGAGAAACTTTAATGCTCTCGAGTTTGTTTTTTAAGCAAATAATTTGTTAACGTTGCATTTCTCCAATAGTTAAAATTATTTTTCAATATCCCTGGTAACCGATAGGATGCAGTAATGACGATACGCAGTGGCTGAGAACGGCTGGTCTCCGGAGCCATGGCCTCTGGTTGAATTAAAACCACGCAGGAACTCATCAACAACCTGGACTCAGACTAAAAAGGAAGCGACGGTTCCAGCTCTTTCCACTAGCACTAACAGCTGGAGCGCTACTAAGGCCTTTGTCATCAGCTAACCTAATTACACAGCACACCGCTCTCTGGAAGACAAAAGCCATTTCAGGCTGAAAAATGTGCAGAAAGACAAGCTTCTGAAGCAGCAAGCATGGGGTTTATTTGGTTGAGGGTGCATCTATTTTTACATCGAGTTCTGAAATTCTTTCATGCACACGCAAAGAGGAGAGGCCCTCTTCCTTTGGCAAATGCTAAGGAGCTGAAGGCTATTCAGATTACCAACAGCAGGGTTCTCACTCAGAAACTGTGGGGAAGATTCTGAAGGTCTGTGGATGTTTTAAAATGACAGGCAAACCAGTGGAACCAGTGTGTGTGTGTGTGTGTGTATACACACCTGTGCAAGCTCAGATGCCTGCATCTAGACACATGCACTTGAACAATTTTCAGGAGACAGTCCATGAATTACAAAGGTGTTAGTTCAAGTTTTATCTGCTGTTTGGAGCTTCAGTGATATGGAATCTTAAACTAAAGGCAAAAAGAGGCTGGAAAGGGGAGCATCAGTGGAGAGAGGATAAGGGGGTTTAAGAAATGTTTGTATGGACCATGACTCCCCTTCACAGTGTTGAAGAATTACAAGAGGCAAATGTGAGTTATTTGGAAGTTACTCCTGGAATATTAGACTCAGGAGCTCTCTAGCCTGGGTCGTGCGGATGCCTGCATTGTAAGCACTATATAGACATTTCTCACCAGCTTCTGTCTCTCCTTCCAGATGTTAATCTCCTAGGAGGCAGGAGTTCTGGCCAGTTACACATCCTATCTTCTTCCACACTGAAGGTGACACTTGGAAAATAATTGTGCTTCTCTTCAGCAGTCATGGGTCAAGAGACCATGAGCTTTCAGCCAAGCAGACATGGACTCAATTTGTTTTCTCCATCATATAGTCCTAAGGTTTTCTTGGGCAAGTTACTAAACCATTTCCATCCACAGTTTTATGACCCGAATGTTGATTCCTTCAACACATCTCTGAAGGAGCCACAAAGGAAAAGTCATGTGAGAAAAGGGAATAAAGAAAAGGGAGAAATCTTTTGTCCAAAGTTTTCAGGTAGTTGGTAGTTGATACCCTGCTGGCCCCAGGGTGTGAATGAGTAGATATGACTTTTTTTCCTTTCCTGCTGTGCTTGAGTGAAGTAGCTAGTCCACATTCTAAGTTTGAAAAAAGCATGTCATTTTATTAATAGAAACTTCATTTTCCTGACCTCCAATAAATAAATGATGAAGGTGTCAAATTAAAAGCCTACCTAGGTAACCCAGAGGTCTCAAGAAGTCAATGGGTTAGACTCAGGAAACATCTAGATGATGGTGTGCTGCCATTTTGGTAGTGGTGAGGGCTATTTGATTGCTAAACCATCACCCCCACAGAGTCATTCTCTTTAAAAAGAATAAGTCATATATTCAGAGATGCAATTTTTTTCAGCCCCTGGGGTACAGGGGGGCTGAAAGGACCCTGGGGTGCAGTGAGGACCACACAGCAGAGGCACAAAGGCAGATGGCAATGAGCAACGCCATCATGTTTTGGAAATGGAACCACTTCACTGTTCTGCAACAGACCTGGGCTTAGCGAAGGTCTAGCTCACATCTCCAGCAGCACTAGGCATCCATGGTATTTGACCCTATTGCCTTTGAAAACTTGATTTCAAAAATTCAGAAAGTCCTTGACTAATCATAAGGTCCAAGAATTAGAGATCCTGATTAATTGAATTTTCCAGTCAATTGAGTGCTAATCAGAAAATCTTTTGCATTTTAACCCCTCTAGCATGTTATCTTCCAACAAGTGTGGTGGCTCACTCTTATTCTGAATGCCACCTCTAACACTGAGGAACTATGTAATCTTGGGCAAGTTACTTAATGTCTTAATTATCTATTGTCACATAGAAAATGACTTCAAAATTAGTGGCTTAAAACAACACACAGTATCTGTTTCTGTGAATTAGTTGTCCAGGCACAGCTTAGCTGGCTCTTTTTGTGGTCCTACCATGCTACAACTGAGGTGTCAGTTGACTCCTTTCTGGAGCTCAGGTCCCCTTTCAAGCTCACATGGGTGTTAGCAGAATTCAGTGACTTGTGGTTGTAGGACTGAGGTTCCTGTTTACTTGCTGGTTGAAAGCTGTAGTTGCTCTATGATCCTTGAAGACATCTGCAATTCTTTGCTATGAGACCCTCTCACAACAAGTCCACTTATTTAACATTAACTTACTTAGTGTTCACCATGATCCTTTGGCATAGAAGCAATTATGACTCCTACTAAACAAATGAGGAAACTGAAGCTTAATAAAATGTTGCGATTGGTACAAGGACACCCATCTACCACGTGGCAGAGCCCAAATCAAAGTCAAGTTGGTCTGGCTTCATGTATCTTTAGTGGCCCTAAAGTTTCCTTTGCTTCCACTTCTAGTTGAGTCCAGCCAGCAGGTGCCAGCAGAAGATTAAAGGGAGTACAGTCAGTCCTCGCTTACAATAAGTTCTTAAAACTGTGACTTTAAAAGAGATGTGTAATGAAGCCAGTTTTGCCATAGGCAAATTGATGTATACAAGAGTTAAGTTCCCTTGGCATATTTTTGATCACCAAAAACATCACCTAACTTCCAAACCAAAATACTTCTAGTTAAACAATAATTTGTATTCATTCATTTTCCAACCCCCTTATTCCAGGGCAGGGTTGCAGATGGCCAGAGGCTAGAAACTCAGGGAGCAAGGTGGGACCCCCACCCTGGGCAGGGGACTTTGATCATAAGACACACTCACACCTACACACACTCACACACACTTCACAGCCAGTGAAGCCAACCTGCACATCTTTGAGGGCTACGAGTAAACCAAGAGTGTGGAGAAACCCATGCAAACTTGGGGAGAAGGTGCAAACTCCAAACAGCAGCCCCAGCAGGGAATACATTCTTTCCTCCTCATCCATGTTAAAACAAAAGGATGCTAAACAGAAGAGCATTATTCCAGGCCCTGCTGTGGGTGCATCGTGTATTCCCCTGCACAGAAATCACAGTTCCTGTTGGCCAAGCAAGTAACAGCACCTCCATGAGCTCCCCCTAATCTAGAGATAAGCATTAGTAGATTTTACCTTACAAACAACCTCATGATCTCAGCAGGCTGCAGGAGCGAACATTGTGTGGTTGTGCTCTGGGGCCACAGCGCTGCTGGGCTCAGCTGATCTAGGCCCAGGCTATCAGTTGGAGTCAGATCTGCTCCTCAGATGTCCTCCTGCTGAGGCCACCAGGTCCCTGGAGCATGTTCTTCTCATGGCAAAGGACAGAGCACAAGAGAGTGAGCCAAACTATGCAGCCACAGATCTAACCTCTGCTCATAGCACAACCTACTGCATATCCTAGTGCCCTAAGCAAGTCACATGGTCAAGCTCCAGACCATGGAATAGAAAGGTTCTTCTTCCAATTTGCCTGGGAGGCAACACAAGATCACCTGGCCGGAAAGATGGTCTCAGCTACTCAGGTTGGCAAGTGACCACCCTGGCCCCAGCACACATTTCCCTTGTTGGATTTCAGTGCCCTTTAACCCATGTATCTATAGCCCATGAGGGTATGATTGTAGTGGCTATTTTATTATTTAGACATATATTAACGCTACAAATTATTTTTATTAAGCTCTCTGCCAATTATACAGCTTCCTGGGTAATTGTCCTCAAGTTCCTGAAGAACATTAATCCATCATGCAGTTGAGCCAGTGTCCACTGAAGTCCCCTCTGTGCCCAGCTGGGAGTGGGGAGATCAGGCTGATCAGAAACGCCCTCTTTACCTGACGTTGCAGCACATTCCTGGGTGGCGCTAATGGGCTTTTATGTACTTCGGCCAATGAAACGATCACAGCCCCCTGGTCAGCACCCTGAGGTGCAGCCTCCTAGGGTGACGCAATGGATGGACATCACTCAGGAGGTGAGAGAGGCAGGATTCTGCCCGACTTCATATTAGCCTCGCATTGCAGTAAGAAAGAGCTTTGCCAATGCGGACTCATTTCAGCCCCACCCGGGCCACAGGTTTGCTTCCACTGCACGGAGAAGCTGAGTATCAGGTGCAGGAGCCCACTCCCTAGAGTACCACAAAAAAATGGGGCACCCAACATATAGGTCCCCGCCAACGCGGCTCTCTCCCATACCTCACTGCCAAGCAAATCTAATCTCTCAACAAGATTGAGTAGGCCCCCAAGGGAACCCCCGAGCTCTGATCACCACCCCCTAGAGGTCACTCCACCACCCCTACTGGCTCCTCTCCAAGTCAGCTGCTCTCCACTCCCTGTCAGCTGTTTTTCAGGCCTCCCGTTCCCCATGTTTTACAGCCCACTCCATGAAGAGCAAATCCATATTGATTTCAGAGCAACTCAAGCTGTAAATTGCTGGGCGTGATTGGCTTGGTCACCTCAAGATGAGAATCTCTCCACTGCACTGGGGTCTAAATCTAATTATCACCCCAGGAAGACCATGGCAGGGGTGGCCCAGCCCCTACGGGGAAAAGGAACTGTTAAAACAGTCAGAGCTACCTGCAAAAATACATACCTCATTAGAGCTGGCCCCTGATCTTTGTGGCTTCCATTGGCCATGAACTTGGCGTGAGAACTGACCTCCAGCCATTTGTATTATTCATAATAATGATAATAATGATGATGACACAATAGCAGCTAATAGTCACTGACCACTTTATATGCGTATTTCTAAAGTCTCACAATAGTCCTGTCATTTATAAGTTGTGGGGTTCTGAATGAGTTCCTTAGCTCCCTGTTCCCTCATCTGTACTGAGACATGAGGGTCAGTGTAAATGAAACGAATAGTGCAATTTGCTTGTGTAAATTGCTTAGATCAGAAGTTAGGTGTAGTCTTACTCTCGTATGTCACAAAGAAATAGAAGCTCAGCGATGTTAAGAGACTTACCCAAGGTCACACTGCTAATACAGGGTTTAGTCTGGATCACACGGTATTGATTTGTTAAAGGGTTTAATTGCCAGTCCTAGAAAATGGAATTGATTCCCTGTTGTTCTTGAACTTTGAGGGGGAAAAAGGACAACACGGGGCCTTCATTTCTTTCTACCACACTTCACTGCCAAGGAAATCTATTCTCTCAGGTCAGCTACCTGAGAGTAGTTATACAAAAGCCTTCTTGAGCAAAGCAAACAAGCAAACAAAAAGGACAGATTCTAGGATTTCGAGGTTGTCTATTATGCTCTGGATCAGATTACCCTGACCAGCAGCTGCCCCCATCACATGGGGTTTTATGCTCCTGATTTACCACAGTCCCCACCACTCCCTAATGCCCTGCACCTGGCCCATTTCTCTCATTCTCGATGCCAACCTGGCCCCTGTAGGCATCTAAGATGGTGGGATAAATTAGCACATTCAAGTGGCACAACCGAAGCCCTGAGGAATGAACCATTATCGGCTCCAGTCTGCAGAGGCAGAAATGGGATCAAGGAGACAATGCCTCGCCCAAGGTCACACGGCAGCAAGTGTCAGAACAGGATTCCAACCAGCCTTCTTTGTCCTTTGCCAAGCTTCCCTCCCAGGCTCACCAGCTAAATGAAAGTCTGCTCGCAGAGGCAGGAAAGGAAAATCAATGTCAATCTCTCGCGCTGGGAAGGCTTGTAAAAAGAGAGAGAGCTCAAGTCGGCTTTCCAATCTCACAGACTCTCCTGCAACTACTCTTCTGAGGATAAAGGGCTGTTCCAATGGCTAATGGCTCCCTCGGCGCAAGACCCTTATCGGAGCGCATGCAGAGCTTACATTTGTCCCTGTTTTGTGACCATCACAAAGGCCCCACCTTCAGTTGACTGCCCCTTCTTCATCTCCAAACCTCACAGGAAAGCAAGAGGAAGGGAGGGCTGTGGCTGACAGCACCCCACTCCCAGCCCCAACCCCAGTGGGTTACAGTGCCAACACCCCACTGCCCTGTCAACCACCATGGAAAGACAGCTCCCTCTCCCCAAATGAAGCAGCCCCCAAGGGAGAGAGATTTCATTTTCTCTCCTATTCCAGGGCTGACATCTTGGACAGTAGCTCCCAAGGAACAAACTTTATTCTCAGGGAGACAGACAGGCCTGAGCTTTAAATGATACCATGAATATTTATGGCTTTTCCCTGCTTCTGCCTCAGCCTTGGAGGAGACACACGGTCCCCACTCTCCGCCCAATGGTGGGATCGCTATTGTCCCTACCCCCGCATGGACCACTGGGTGGCGCTCTTGTCTCTGGTGCATCATGGTGGCCCTAAACCCGCGGTAGCCTCAGTCACTGTGGAGCCTGCTAAGGGCTTTTTACCTGGGTTAAATCATTGAATCCTCAAAACAACCACAAAAAGGAGGCGGTGAGGTGCAGAGAGGTGGAGTTGCTCACCCAAGGTCACACAGCTAGGCGGGATTGGAAACAAGATTCAAATTCATAAACCAGTGGCACAAGTTTTCTTTCAGAAGTTTTCCCAAACAAAATCCTCTGTGTAGGACAGTCATCCTGGACCCGGGATGTTCTTTGTGTGTTAAAATGGCCTTTCTTTAACAAAATGATAATATAGTGGGTTTATTTGGTGTTTCTTGTCCTTACAAACAAAATGTAGAATTTTTTTCTATGATGTCTTCCTCCACCTCCAATCTCCAGGTCCCCAAAAATCCAAGATCTTGGACCATGTCCCTTGAAAACTAAGCTTTTGTGCCCAACTTGTGCTTGTTGTAAGACTGCAGTAGTTCATTCGTTCATTGCGCATTAACTGAGGCCCTACCATGCGCAACGCTCTGTGACAGGTGCTAGAGATAAGCCAGTGCTACCTCCAAGCTTCCCACAGGAGAGGACTCGGGACGAACCACCCTGAGAACGGGTCTGACTTATTCATCTCCATGTTCTCTGAGCCTCGCCCTGTGCCCAGCACATCACAGCTGCTCCAGCACAGCATCCGCCTTGTGCAGCGGGACAGCATAGTGGTCAAGTCTCTGCCCTGGGAAGCTGGATTCAAATCCCGGCTCTTCCACTAGCATGCTGTGCTACTCTGGGCAGGACACACCCTCTGTGGGACTCAGCTGCCTCGCAGGTAGGGTGGGAACGCACATCATAGAGTTCCGCAGGGTTGCACAAGCTGGTCCTTGTAAAGAGCCTGGGACACGCTGAGGCCCGCGTTTGGAGTTATCACTGTCAGAGCCTGGTAAACACTCCCAGCCCCAATCCTGTGCGGAAAACGAGGACAACTGAGCAGGTCACCTCCTGGTGGTGTGGACACTGGGACCCTGGCAATCAGATGTGGCAACCATCTTCGGTGGGTGCAGAGCAGCATCTAGTGGAGGAGCAGGGAAGTGACAGTGTCACAGGGACTTTTGGAAGTGTGAGCTTTAAAGGCTGGGCAAAGTGAGCAGAGAAGCCAAGGAGGGGCCTGCCTGTGCTGGTGTCCCCAGGAGGGGAGGGGATGAGACAAGGTCACCTTAACAGGACCCAGGATGAGTCCGAACCCCAAGTGACAACGGATCAGGAGGCCCTCTCCTCCCGCCAGGCTTCGCTGCGAACTGGGTCTCCGGGTCTTGTGGACTCAGAGGCAATCTTCACCCTCTGCTCCACCTGCCCATGCCCAGCTCTGCTGCCAGCACCCCACGGCCCCAGCACTCAGGGGCCAGGGCTGTAAGGGCACAGCTGGGCCTGCGGAGCCCCGACCTCAACTCCCTCTGACATCAGGTCCCTCAGTTTCTGGCTCTGCTGGTCTGTGCTGAGCAGGGACAGACACATGCTGTTCCCTACCCTTCTCCATCCTTCCTCTGCCTTCCCTCAGGCCTGCCCACCAGCCCTCCTCCCGCCTCCTTCTGCCACAAGAATTCAGAGCAAATCAGTCTTCTCCCTGGCGCTTGCCCCGCGGAGATGCTGCTGGAGCCTGCTCAGAGCTGAGGAGGATGGAGAAGTGGAGTGAGCACCAGGCCCACGGTGGACCCACGCCTGGAGGCCTCTCCTGCACCTTCATCATCATCATCATTGTCATCATCATCATTATCAAGAGAAAAGCAAAGGGCCCGCTTTTCCTCAGAACGTTTGATGGAAATTACTTTACTATATTTACCATTTCCAGTCAGGTTGAAGGACATAAAAAAGGCGAAGTATTGGTGTCCGGTGTGAATAATGTTCATATGGCTTTATAAAATACAGACAAGCAAATATAATTCTTATTTGTTAGTGGAAAATAATGTTTTTAATCTGTCAAGTAGAAATTTTACTAATAGAGTAATTCCAAAGGACCAAGGAGCAGGGGGGTGACATTTATTAAGTACCCCCGATTTCTCCCAGCTCACCAGGGCCCGTCATTGCTCATCACCTCCACTACCCACCTCAGCAGAGATGACTAGTCTCTATCTGGGAGGCAGAGGCTCGGAGAGGGAAAGCGACTTGCCCAGGGCCACACAGCCAGCGAGAGGGCCAGAGCCTAAACCTGGGTCCGTTCTACACAAATCGCCAAACTACCTTCCACTTTCTTTTTTTCTCTTATTTGCATTTGTCATTTTTCTCCCCCTTCACTCCCACCATTGCTTATGTCCCCTTGTCTCTTTCCTTCCTCCTCCTTCTGAGCCTCAGATCCCACAGGGTGTTTAGTGATGTCCGCTGGATTTTGAATGTTTCACATTATTGAATTGTCTGCTATGCAAATATCCAGTTTGTTTTTATCATTTTTATCAAAAATGACCTACTTTACTACATAAAACTCTCTCTCAAATTCCCTCCATTTTGTTGAAAATGATTGCTTTCATCCTTTCTCGTGGCTGTATAATACTCCATGGTGTGGATAACCACATCTTGATCCAATCATCCAGCAAATGGACATTGAGGTAGCTTCCATGCCCCAGCCGCCCACTCCTAGAACTACAAAACAAATAAATCAGACAAAGGTCCTCTGTCCTGGGGGACCATTTGCAAAGCAAATCAGGTTTGAGGATCAGGGGAGATCCCATCCCAGGATTTTTTATGCACGTCCTGAGCTCCACAGTCTCTTCTGGGTCTTGAGAGCAACACTTGCTTGAGCTCCCATCATGTCCATGGTGCAGGCTGAGTCTGGGTTGATGAGCTGGTCCCAGATCCTGGTCCCCTGAGGTCTGTGGCACCCATGGGTACAAGGGAAAGCAGATGCCACCCACTGCTCCAGGCAGGAGCGGAGACCTGCCCCCCCCCCCAGATTAATATACAGACAAAGGAGGGAATGACATAACACACTGTGTGTGGCCTGGCAGCTGAGAGCACCCCTCCTTGCCACCCCAGTGTGTGTGCTTGAGCCCCGCTCCACCTGCAGGCACTGCCCCCCTACCAGCTGTCTTTCCAGCCCACTCCCCCCACCCAACCCTCACTCCCACTCTCCCTTTTAATCCACTATGGGGGAAATGCAGGAGGAAGCAGAACTCTCCAGGCCCTTAGCTGTCTTGGAATCTGCTGGAGTTGCCACCTCTGCATGTCCTTTGTCTCAGAACAAGCACAGCTCACCAGGTCCCCTGCTGTGTCCTGTTGCAGTCCTTCCAAGCACCCTGCTGTGCTATGTGGATAGAAAACATCTTAATCCAGCCCTCTGTCAGCAGGCACTCATGCTTTTTCCATGTTCTAGTTGTGTTGCAGTCAACATCGCAGAACATAGAACTTTTGTTCTAGCTCCTCATCTACGGCTATTGTCTCCTTAGCCTCTTTGTTATTGATCTGTCCATAGTTGTAGGTAAGAGTGTTAAAATTCCCTAGTAGTATATATCCTTTTCATCTTTGCTTGCCAGTGAAGTTCCTTACCCTTCTCTTGCCCAGAATGATGGTCTTGTAAGATAAAGTATTCTAGACGGGAAATCTTTTTCTTTGATTACTTTAAATAGCTCTTGCCAGTTCCTCTTGCCGGTGAGTTTTCCATTAAAAAGTCCCTGGGCAGTCTAGTAAGTGTTCCCTTCTAGGAACATAAACGAACTTTTATCCCTTTTTATTGTGGTTTTAATTTCAGGTTTTCAGGTCTAGTTCCCCAGCCAGACGCTGAGTCCTAACCAGCAGAGCACCGCGGGGGTGGTGTCGGCCCCAAGCCACGGCAGCAACTTCACTGACTCTCAAGCAAGCGAAAGAGGTAAATTTGTTTAGAGAAATAGATATGAGGGAAAGCTTATTAAGGAGAAAAGAAGCAGAAATAAAGTGGGACTCCAGCCCCAATGGAGTCAGGCCTCAGAGAATATCTATCTCCTTCCCCTAATTATTCTGAAGCCCCATCAGTCTCCTTGTGATGGTTCGCTCGCGATGGTCTCATGCATTCTGCCTTAATGCTGCTGTGCCTCAATTACAGCTTGCATCCCAGCCCTTAGCTTAGAGTCCTTTTTTCTTTATTGTCCTTCTCCAGGAATGTCCTGTTAGTTCTTCACTGACCTTAGTTCAGGGAGTGTCTGGTTAATTCCCTTTGGAATTTGCTGCCCCTGTTTCTGGAGCCTCCCTTATTCCTCTGAGGCTTTTCTTTATGCTATATTGACCCCAGAAATTACCCCTTGCCTATGGCTCACTTGGAGAACATTTTAGGTTCTTCGGGTACCCCAGATTGGAATGTTTTGATATGAAATAAACATGCTTTGCCTTTTTAATTGCCACCTGAATTATTAGGGTTGGAGTTACTGGGAATGAGGAAGATGTTTAACCAAGTATCAGGACCAAAATAGCAAATAAAGGAGGTAGACACCTTTGCTCTTAGAAAATAAAGAGCTTCCAGTGAAATAGGATGGTTTCACTTATAGGAGGAATATAGTGAAACTGAACAAAGTGTCAGAAAAAAAGACAAAACTGGCAGGCAAACTATAGAGCTGAGGTGTACAGCAGGGGAGAGGGAGAGAGGATCAAAACAGGGAAGAGAAGAGCACAAGGGACTATGGCGATGGTTCATGGGTGGTGTGGTGCTGGGAGATTTAGGGGGACTACACCTCAGGGGAGAAATCAAATATTGTACAAAAAAGAACAATGATGTAAGAAAATTAAAAAGTAAGAAAATAAAGAGCTTAGTTCATTCTAGCCCCCAGGATCTATAGGAGGGGGTGGGAATGGATGTCCTGAACAAACTCCACAAATAGGTCTTATGGACCCACCTTCACCCCAGACCAAAGAGATACAAGACACCAAGGCAAGAGCAGTGGGCACAGTGGGCACGACAGGAGAGGTCCGCTGCACCATGTGTGTCTGTTCCCTGGAAGAGACAGGAGAGGTCTGCTGTACCATGTGGGTAACTCCCTGGCCGGGGATCGAACTCATGCAGCAGTGGCTGCAGATAGCTTCATAGCACTGAGATTCAACCCCTTGCACCACCAGGGAAGCCCCCCAAGACACCAAGGACTACACATTGGGGTTGCCCTGTGACAGATCCTGGGGTTCAGGCTCAGCCTCCCAACGCCCTCACCTGTACATCAGCCCCTCTCAACCCCAGGGGCAGAGAAGATCCAGTTGCTATAGGGGGACTCCTCTCCATGCAGCTGCAAATGGAGCATGGAGAGACCTCAACTTCGGGGCACCGGGAAATTCCTAGATGAGTCTGTCAGGGAAATCCAAAGGGACACAAAGTCCCACTTCCCAGTCTTTTTTCTGCTGGCAGCTTACACAAAAACAGAAACCACAGACCAACAAATTCAGTTTCAGTTTCCATTCAGCCGAAACAGGGAAGACAGTCCGGGAAGGAAGAGCAAAGTGCCAGCCAGTCCTGCAGTCCCCTGGCGAAAGGCCGGGAGGTGGATGCTCACTTAAGAGGGCTGGGCAGACAGGACTTGTGGCGAGATGGAGGCCTCCCAGAGCCTGTATGAGACCCCCTCAGACTCTTTGGACACTTTTGTGGAGCAGAGCCTTCAGCCAAAGGGGGACTGGAAGGAAGAAGTGCAGGATGCTTGGCAGAGAATCTGCAAGTTCTTAAGGGATCACTGCTTCCAGGATGAGCCACTGCTGAGCTCGACCCGAGTGATAAAGATAGTCAAGGTAAGCACACAGGAGCCCCAGGGGCTGGACTCCCAGGTCTGCTGCTTGGGGCATGCACAACCTTAGAGGGGTCATTTCCTAAGTCATACCTCAGTCTCGACCTCTTTTGCTTGCTTGTTTTGTTTTTATGTATTTTTTTTCCCCCTTGACAGTCTCCTCCTCTTTATCCTGGATTGTTATAAGAAGTTAAAATGAGATGCAATGTGGGACAGTGCTTTTAAACAGTAAATCACTCCTCAAATCTGAAGGATGATAAACTGTTATCCCCATGATCTTAATTATTTCTGTGGTTAGAATTAGGTGCGTGATTTGGGATCCAACTCTGGGAGAACCAGAGAGGCCAGTGAAATGTGGATAGCAGATCTCTAGAAAATTGATACTTTGTGTCTTATTTAAGAAAACCTACTTTCCATCCCTCATAAAGATGATCGCCTATCTTTTTCCTCTGAAATGACACTATTCTATTATACAGTTATGTGCTAACAGAGGAATTTTGTGATAGCTGAGTATTTCCTCAGTGAAATGGGTTTTTAGAGAATGACCATGTAATTCAACACCCTTTTATAGCTTGATTTCACCTAGGAAAGGACTCACTTGTAATTCAAATCTGAATGTATCTAAACAACAGTGTCCTGACCACTTAGCATTAACGTTAGTAAATTAGGCATTTCCTGAGAATGGTAACAGCTCCCAAGGGTGAGACTGAAAAGGAAAGACATATCTCCTTAAAGAACCTTTAAGCATTCAAACCAAGGATCCAGGGTGCTCTCAACAAACCCAGAGCTTCAGAACAGAAACTCAACTTTGCACTTCTGGACTCTGACTTGTAAATATATGAACTTCCTGGAGAAAGTGCATCTTATGCTTTCTGCTTTACAACTATGTTATCAGGCATCTTTGCTTCCAGGATCTAAAACCGAAAAGGGAAATTCCCATCAGCACCAGAAATGGGCTGAAAATGTTCCAGGCTACATAGAAATCAGAGGTCAAAATTACTTCATGATTTTGAATCACACACTTCGTCACAAAAACAAAGAAGAAAGTACCCCCAGAAACTGCAAAGTTACCATGCACCAAGAAGCACTATTCACATTTTAGTGTTAGGAGTTGGCGCCTCAACTCTGTCCGGGGTTCCTAAAGACCACACGGAGCCAGAGATGCAAAAGCAAAAAGGCCTTATTGCTAGCTTAAGCTAGGGCCCAACTCTGCCTGGAGGACTGACACAGCAGTCTCATCAGGTTGAGAGAGGGACCCCCTCCCAGAGCAACCAGCTGTTTTTGTACTTTGTTGACAGGATGCGGGGATTTTTTCACACCTGGAGCAGGATCCACCCTGATTGGATCGCTCTCATGGTGCCAGCTAGGTTTCGTTTACCCTTGGCTTGTGGTTTTTGCCCCTAAACGAAACTAGCTGTGCCCTTTTGAAATGACAGTTATCTCTCAAGATGGCTGCAGTCTTGCTCATCTTACATCAGTAGGCTATGATCACGTTTTATATGCTTACAAGTACTCAGAAAACATCTTCCTGTGCATTAATAAATACATTTATTTTCAAAGGGATTATAAGCTTCTGGTGGCAACCCAGATGGAGAAAGATGCTTGCAAATGGCCTCTCATGCAAAATACAACTAAAACTCTAGACAGACATCAGAGCAAGCGTTCACTCTGAAAAGTAAACAATCACAGGCCAATTGGGGACTGCAAAATCAAAACTGAAATTGTTACTGCTATTTCCCAGAGAAATGAGACGGCACTCGGAGAGGTGGAGAGAGAGGTTTATTTGTCACCCTGGTGGGCCCAGTGGGATAGTTCCTAAAAGTCTGAGCCCCGAATTGCAGGCGTGGTAAGGTTTTACACAGTTTGTATGCAGAAGCTTGTCACTCCATCCATCATGGACTTTCTTTATTGTTGGGGAAGGGGGTCAAGGCAGCCATGGCTACTGCTGTGGCAAGCAGCACACCCTGGGAACTTTCCGCTCCAGCAACAGCAGAATCCCAGCAGCAGATTGAGCGACTTCTTGCTTCAAAATGACAAGTCGTAAGAGGGCGATTACAGCAGACAAACTATGAATCCATGCAAAACATGGGTGGTAGCAGAGGCATTGTGCTGAGGGTGGGGGGAGAAGTCAGCGTCAAAAGGTCACATACTGTATAATTCCACTTGGATAATTCTGGGAAAGACAAGATTATGGAGATGGAAAACAGACTTGTGTCTTCCAGGGTGTAAGGGTAGTGGCAGGGAGGCAGGGGTGCCGCCTCAAAGAAATAGAATGAGAAAGTAAAATGGAGTATTTCTGTATATTGATTTCGGTGGTGACTACAAGAAGCTGTATAAATGACATAAACACGCACACCCCACAGCAGTATCAACTTCCAGGTTTGGAATTCTACTGTCGTTATGTAACTGTGACCCTCAAAGCCCACTGGGTGAAAGGCACACCTCTCCTGACAGCTTTCCTTGAATCTGTAATTATTTCAAAATAAAAGAGTTTAAAGGACAAACGTGTTCATACACACACCTAAAGCATGTGTCCAAGATATATACACAAATACATACACAAAATTATGTTGTGTAGCCAGAACCATCCAATAGAACTTTCTACAATGATGAAAATGTTCTCTATATGTGCTGTCCAGAATCATAGTTGCTATCCCTGGGTGGTTATTGGGCACTCAAGATTAGTGAGACTGAAAGATGCAGTTTGATTGAATTAATTTAAATTTAAAGACTCACCTGTGGCCATCGGCCACCATGTTGGATAGCACAGGTCTAGATATCAGAAGTCTATTTATTGAATGAGCATTCAATAGGCAGGGTAACTGTGGTTGCCTCTAGAGAAGGGCTGTAGGGTGTGGGTGGGATGGAGTTTTGCATTTCATTTGTATCATTTGAATTAAGCATCAGGTGTTTCATTTTCCAATCCATGAAAAGAGGTGGTAATGCCCACAGCAAAGGCCACCCGTGTCCGATGGAGACCAGGACAACTTTCATGTGAGCATTCTGACATGGGTGCCTCTGGCTTCTCCCCCAACCTCTAAGCTTTAGGCCTCAGGGAAGGTAAAACTCAATATTGCTGTCCTCCCCAGGGTGGTTCTTCTGGAAAGGGGACAACACTGAACCATACTTCCGACGTGGACTTAGTCCTGTTCCTCAGCTGCTTCTCCAGCTTCCAAAACCAGGCGCAGCTCCGTAAAGTCATCATTGACCTCATCAAGTTGAAATTGACTCAATATAGCAAGACACTGGCCTACAGCATCAGCATAGTCTACCACAGAGAGGGGAAGAGGGACCCCCGATCCTTGTCCTTCCATGTGCAGGCCAAGAAGCGCAGTGAAGCTATTAAGGTGGACCTGCTCCCAGCTTTCGATGTTCTAGGTAAAAAGAGTGTTGGGTCTTATCCAGAGATCTACTGGGGGCCCTTCACCAAGCTGGCCTGGGGGAGGTTTGGGAAAGTGGAAACCAATGGGAAGAAAGTGGAGTTTGCTCTTTTCAGGGGTGGAGGGAGGTGACTGGAGTGACACTTTGAAGGTTCAGTCCTCCCATAAATGCTTGTGCAGCCATGTCCCACTATCTCGGGGGAAAGAGGACTTTTCCCAGAGAATGGATTCCCACCCAGCTCAAGGAGCAGGTTCTTCTCAGACTTCCTGGGAAACAAGCCCTTAGAAGGTCTTTGCAGTTTAGAAGTGAATTAGAATCATTTTAAAAATAGGGTTCTTAATGTGTTCAAATATGACTCTAAGATTTAGTAATTGTGTGACCTTGGACAAGAAATTTAACCTCTCCAAGTCCCAGTATACCAACCTGTTAAACAGGATAATAATTTGGATTGAGCCACAGAAAACTGACAGTATTTTATCAAATTTGAAGCCTCCCCCAAAAAAAAGGCAATTTTCTATGGTTCAGCTTAATTTTACCTATATTATAGAGTTGTTCTGAGGACTCCATGAGTCATGCCTGACACTTGGCAAATCTGTGGTTAATGCGAGTTATTTAAAATCTCTGTGGGGCCTCCCTCATGGTGCAGGGGTTAAAGACACAAGTGCTATCAAGCTATCAGCAGCACAAGCTCAATCCCGGGCCGGCCAGAGAGCTAACCCACATGGTGCAGCAGACCTCTCCTGCCTCGCCCACAGCTCCCCTCAGCAGTGTGTTTCAGTCTATCTGCCTGTTCTTCTCCCCACTCTGTCTCTGGTGAATCCTCTCACACATACACTCCCCCATATACCCCAGTTCTTGTGTGCATACATAAATAGATCTTTAAAAATAATAATATAATAAAATAAAATCTATGTGACTGTTGGGTGGACTGTTAAGCCCTCTAGGCCTCTACTTATTTGCATGTAAAATGAGGGAGATAAAGCTCCAGTGAGGACGGCTTGGGATCTTTTATATACACCTTCCATCTTCCTCACCTCAGAAATTGGATTCTCCTGACCAGGTCTTTTTCTCATCCCAGGAAACATGTGTCCAGATACATCAAAACCATCACCAGAAATCTATGAAAACTTAATAAACAGCTATTCCCACCCTGGGGAGTTCTCACCCAGCTTTGTGGTGTTGCAGAGACACTTCGTGAAGAGTCGCCCTGCTAAGCTGAAGAATCTGCTGCGGCTGGTGAAGCACTGGTACCTGCAGGTGTGAGCACAGGTGTTGAGTTGGGAGGTGCAGGGAAAAGAGGGAGGGGGGTGCATCCTAGCATTTTTCAAAGAGGAAAAAAATGGAACCAACCTATCTCAGGATAGGGACTGGGTTAAATAGAACAGCAGTTTGCATTATCTTGCCTTTCTGTGATTTCAGCTACTCAAGGTCAACCTTTGATCTGCAAATATTAAATGGAGTAAGAGAGAGAGATCACATTCGCATAACTTCAATTACAGTCTATTATGACAGTTGTTCTATTTTTTTTTTTTAATTTACTTCTTTAGTACTTTCACTTTTTTTTAAGTAGAAGAACTGGAAGGTAGGCCAGAGGTGCAAGAGTAAGAGGATTCACCAGAGACAGAGTGGCGAGCAGAACAGGAAGATTTACTGAAATACACTGCTGAGGGGAGCAGCAGGCAAGACAGGAGAGGTCTGCTGCGCCATGTGGGTCACCTCCCTGGCCAGGGATCGAACTAAGGCTGCAAAGATGATAGCACTGAGACTTAAACCCGAGGCCACCAGGGAGGCCCCATAGTTATTCTATTTTATTATTAGTTATTGTAGTTGATCTCTTACTAAACCTAATTTATAAATTAAACAATCATAGGTATGTATGTATGTATGCATGTATGTATGTATGTATGTATGTATGTATGTATGTATAGAAAAAATATAGTCTACAACTACAGGGTTCAGTACTATCGGCAGCTTTCAGGTGTCCATGGGGGGTCTTGGAAAGTATCCCCCCTCCTATAAGGGGAATTAGCGTATAGATGAATTAGGATTATCAGAAGCTGTTTGTAAACGATAGTGCGCTGGACAATGTTTTGCACTCTATTGTTTGTTGCAGCTGTGTTCTGTTAACTTCTGAGGCATCATGTCCCGGTTACAGACTCTGGTTCCAATGGCAGGTTGCTCGATGACAAGTAAATGCTTCCTGATGTGCACAAACCTCGTTTTCCACAGGCTTCAGACCTCAGGCATTGTGGATCATAAAAATAATTGCAATAACTTTCTAAATTTTGGAAGAATTGGAAAGTTCAGATTATCGCCCAGTCTTCTTCACCTTTCTGTTTTTTCTGACATTGTTTTATAATTTCAGAGTCTGTGTGTTTTTGTTTTCTCCAATTATACCCTATATTCACTGTATTATATTGCCTTCCCCATTCCAACTGAGTAATATGGGTTAAGACCCAGAAGATCCACAAGAGGCCATAACTTCCTCTTTAATTAAAACCTTGATGACCCCAAGACATAATTTCATCTGGACCCCAGGCTGCTGGGTCTACATGTAATGTTATGGATGTGCCCCATAATCCAGATATAAAATGAAGTTGATGAAATAGTACCTGAAAACAGAGTGGCCAGAAAACATTTCAGTTCCCAGAGCAATGATCTCATATTCTTTCTCCCCCCAAATGCCTCATCTATCTATCTTCTCTCCAGTGTTTGAAACCTAAATATCAAAAAGTAGCATTGCCCTCAAAATATGCGATGGAGCTACTGACTATCTACTCCTGGGAACTGGGTACAAGTGAAAGTGAGAACTTCAACCTGGATGAAGGATTTATAGCTGTGATGAAACTCCTCCGAGAATATGAAGCTATCTGCATATATTGGACCAAGTACTATGATTTCAAAAATAAGGTTATCAGAACCTTTATCAAACGACAGTTGAAAGAAAGCAGGTGGGTATGTTGGTTGCACTACTTTCAGCTGCAAGGACTGGAAAATCCAACTCAAACAAGTTTAAAAGCAAAGGAAATATATTGGCTTTTGTAGCTGAAAAGGCTGAAAATAAGTGAAGTTTCAGGTATAGCATGATCCAGGTGTTTGTTATGTCATCAGGTTACTATTCTGTGAGTGACTCAGCTCTGCCCTTCCCAGTTTTACTATTGAATTCAGGCTAATTCCTTCATGGCTGCACCAGTTCCAGGATTCTCAACTGAACTCATACCTTCTAGTGCAAGAGGGAGGGCATGTCTGCCCTAGCATTCCAACAAAATCTCTGAGATTCACTCTGACTGAGCTGACATCTACTTTGTCTTCAATCTTGAACCCAGAGATTCAGTTTTTGGGGAGACCTCCCTACAGAGAGGCTTGTACAATCCCACAGACTTGAGTGACAGAGGCCAGAGTCTTGAGCGCAATGGAAATTCACTCTCCTTCTCGCTCCCAGGCCCGTTATACTGGACCCAGCTGATCCCACCAACAACCTGGGCAAAACAAGAGGATGGGACCTGGTGGCCAAGGAGGCTGCTCACTGCCTGAAGCAGGCCTGTTGCAGAACTGAAGACCCCACCGAAGGCTGGCACGTACAGGTACAACCCACCCGCACCAACGACTTGGTGATCTCCTCACTTCAGCCCCACATGAATCTCCCCAACTTCTGTCACATCACTTGTCAGTCCCCAGAACAGGCAACACCTCCATGGAGACGTTCCAGCCAACCAGTTGTGTGGTTTAAGTGTCTGAGCCTCAGTTATTTCATCTGTAAAATGGGCAGACCATGTCTGCCCTGCTCAGTAGCTATTTGAAGGATATAGTCGAAGAATTTACTAACCTACATACATCCTGGAGAGGTAAGATTTTATGGGTTGTTGAAAGCTCAACTTCTTGTTGTTCAAGCAAGAAGAGACTGACTACATTCACACGTTGCTTAATGATGTTGTGGTCAAGGACAGACAGTAGACAGTGGTCCCCCACCTAGGTGTGTAGTCAGCTACACCACCTTGGGTCCTGTAATGACACTCGATGATGCTTACTCAATGATGACATCACCCAACAATGTATTTCTCAAAATACGTCCCCTTCGGTACTTCATTACAACACATGACTAAATACATTCCCAAAATCCACAAATGAGGAACATAGGAAAGATGCTACTGTAGGCAGCAACATTGGCTTCCCAGGCCCCCTCCCTCCACATGGTGCGTCCAGCACAATCTCAGCATTCCTGGGTCTCAATGCAGGGTTCGAAGATCAGGACTCTGCTTGATCTTCTCTAATTTCCCCAACCTGCTACTCCCAGAGAAATCTTGTAGCCCGTCCCACATTTCATATCCTGTAGGAAAAACTCTGAGTTTCGTCTCATAGGCAAACCAGCCACCACTGGACCAAATACGTAACACATCCAAGGGGCCTGTCACCCAGCCATCCCATTCTGTGGAATGTCCAGTGGGTCGACCGGGGTCTCCCAGGAGACAAGATCCAGGGAACAGTCCTCCAACTCTTGCCAAGAACCGTCCCCCTGTCATCGTCCTCATCAGCAGCAGCGTTGTTGTTAGTATTTCATGTCTTGTAAAAAGACAACACACATTCAAAACCAAACTATTGGAAAGGGTTCATAAGTAACTGTCTTCCTCTCATCCTGACCCCCATTCTCCCAGTACTGTTCCCTGCCCGACCCCCGCTTATCACTTTATCACACCTTCTTCCATGGGTGTTCCCCTTGCACAAAAGTGCATGCCTGGGTCTGTACATCCTTTGTTTTGAGCTTTTACTTTTATTTGCTTAAATGATCAGGTTATTCGATGACTCAATCAAATGATCTGAAAGACAATTCCATATCCACAGACATAGACCTAAAAGGCATAGCATGGAACATTAGGTCTGAACCAGGGATACTTTGGAGCATGAAATGGGGTGTTATTAATTATGCCAGGACAAGGGGCATGTACCAGGGCTGCCCTAGATAAGGGACATAGAGTCATCCTGGATCTAATCAATCTTTTCAGTGACTATATCACTGAAAGATCACCGAAAAGATCACCATTGTACCACTGAAAATATCACCCAGTGAATGAAAGTCCCTTAACTTACTTAAGTACCCCTCTGATATGTTTTTAGGATGTTTCAGATTTTACTATAACAGTAAATATCCTTGACTATATATTCCAGTGCCTGACATACATTAAATCACCTAACCTCACAACAGCCCCATGATGTACCTATGGAATACAGGCTAATGTTATCTCCATCTGAGGAATGGAAACTCAGTCCAGATAGGAGGTGTGTTATTTGGAAAACTATTCCTAGTGATTCCTCTGGTTGAGGTGAGTCAGAGGACAAGATGACTTAAGGCCCCGGAAAGTCTAGGATCATCGAACATTCTACTTTGCCTGGGACAGTCCTGGTTTATGCCTATTGGCTGAGAACATTATTCCTAACAGCTCCTTCCACTTCTAAAAGTGTCTTAGTAGGCAATAAATTATATTGTCAGTAGCCAGAAGGGGAAGGAGACAGAAACCACAGACTGCCATGGCCACCAGCTACCCTTGTATTATCTATTCCTGCCTTGCAGCCAGCCAGGGATGTGCTGGTGACAGTGAGACAGAGAGGGGAGAAAGCCCACACCCTCTCGGTGAACCCTTACCAGCCCATCTGGAAGATGAAAGCGGAGCTCAAGAAGAAATATTATTGCAGTGGGAGGCAGCGTCTCTCCTTCCAGGAGCCTGGGGAGGAGCGGCAGCTGCTGAGCAGCCGGAAGACCCTGGCAGATTACGGGATCTTCTCCAAGGTGCGCGTCTGGTTGCTAGAGACCTTCCCTCCGGAGATCCAGGTCTTTGTGAAGGAGGCCAGTGGCCTCAGCAAATCTTACGCCGTCGAGCCTGATGACACCATCCGTGACTTGAAATATAAGATTGAGGAGGCGGGAGGGCCTCTCGCCAACAGCCAGACCCTGAAGCTCCCAGATCGGAAGGTGTGGAATAACAGCACCCTTTCCGACCTGCAGATCAAGGACTGTGACACCATCATGATGTTCATTAAGGGAGACCACTAGTCCCCACGAATGCCCATGGAGGCAGGAGAGGTTCAATGTGAACGGCTACACCCCACATCCCACTCCTTTCTCCCCACACCACTCCACTTTTTCTGAAGCATAAATAAGAACACACATTTTAACCTTGAATCATCAAGGGCCTTTTCATCTCAAGTGATGGAGACCCAATTCAAATTAAGTTGAAGCGGGCCTCCCTGGTGGCGCAAGGGGTTAAGCACAGCACTGTGAAGCAATCCACAGCCTCTGCAGCACGAGTTCGATCACTGGCAAGGGAGCTGACCTACATGGTGCAGCAGACCTCTCCTGTCTTGCCCGCTGCTCCCCTCAGCAGTGTATTTCAGTAGATCTGCCCGTTCTGCTCCCCACTCTGTCTCTAGTGAATCCTCTCACCCCCCCACACACCTCTGGCCTGTACCCCAATTCCTTGTATGCATAAATAAATAAATCTTTTAAAAAATGAAGTAAAAATAAGTAGACCACAACAACCCCTAAGAGTCTAGGGATAACTAACATCTGGCACAGCTGGATCCTGGAATTCAAGTGACTCTACAAGGCACATCAGTTAGTTCACACCACATAACAAACCATCCCAAAGCACACCTTTATTTGTGCTTGGTTCTCTGAATTGGTTGAGCAGTTTTTCTGGTTTGTTCTGGCCTCCCTGAAGCTGGAAGTCCACAACGCCCTCACGTGGATGGAAGTTCGAAAATTAGAAATGCCTTTACCATGTGGTTTTCATTATCCAACAGGCTGGTCTGAGCCCATTCACACAGTCACTGGGCACTGCAAGTAGCAAGAAATAAGACAAGTCCCAACAGACAAGTACTTTTGAAGGCTTTACATGCATTATGCTTATTAATGTCACATTAGCCACGTGCCCAAGCCCTGCTTCAAAGAGTGGAGAAATAGGCTGTGCCTCTTGATGGAGGGTACTGCAAATTCAGCATCACAGAGGGATGTGCACACAAGAGATGGGCACACATGGATGCCTTGGGCATCCATGCAGCCATTATGATGCATGAGCAAGCCTGGAAATTCAAGGGCATTAACATCCCACAGGGAAACCCTTGACTGATGGGGTGTCACTGGGGGGACAGGCACCAGTGAATGTAAGCACCCCTCCTCCACCTCTCAGGTGGGTACTTCTAAGGCATATTCTACGCTACATCTCAGGGGGTCCCAAGTGAGATCGAACCCCAGTTTCCCACAGTAATCAATTTAAGAATAGTTCTTAGATTGGTTTTCCCTCTTTCTCAGGGGGGATACCCCCACACCTATCCCGTGGGATCATTTCCCAAACAAACCACCCTCGTGGAAACCCTAGTCTCAGGCTCTGCTCTTGGAGGAACCCAAGCTAAGACAACACCCAACTTCACATCTCTTCCTCCTGCCCCAAGCCTGGCACACTCCCTTCCTACGCGCTGGCTCTTGCCTGGCCCATAGAAACAAACCCAACTGGGTGGCATTTTGACAAACCATAAAGACAGCCCATTACTCACTCCAAGTTCCCTTGTAAAATCCTCAAATGCCATCCACAGTCTTACCAATCAAGTAATTGAAAGCTGTTCAACTCTTGAGATATTTCATGAAGGTGAATAAAGACAAATATATAAGGTCTGAATGTTTGTTGTTTGAATAACTTCTACATGCCCCGGGAGTTAATTACCTACCGTCATAAACCTCTGGCAAATGTTTGGCAAGTTGCCGGGGACCAGCCTCCAGCAAAATGTCGTGTCAGGGGTTCCTGAAAGGATGAGACTGCGTCGGCGGGCGAAAACGAAAGGACTGAGGGGAAGGGGATGAGGTAGAATGAGGAGACACTGACACTTGGTGAGGTGCTAGTATCTTCTGCTGAGAGACTCAGCAGGTCTTTATTTATTCATTTTTAGTAAGCAGAAAAAAAAATACATTGTCATGTGTAAAGCAGAAACAATTAGTGTATTTTATTCCCATGGACTACTGGCTCCTACGGGTCCCAGCTAGATGGTAGCCTTCAAGGTTAATAGATTAAAAACCAGACCTAACACTAAAACTTATTTTTTCAGCTAGACAATTATCTAAGACAGTGGATAGCCACCTATCAGCTAAAGCCTCAGCATCAAAAGACTA
This sequence comes from Talpa europaea, assembly GCF_964194135.1. Taxonomy (NCBI): domain Eukaryota; kingdom Metazoa; phylum Chordata; class Mammalia; order Eulipotyphla; family Talpidae; genus Talpa; species Talpa europaea. The sequence continues at coordinate 12,329,472 of NC_140082.1, read as the reverse complement.
TTTTATTCACATGGCCTTCAGAGACCAGCTGCTACTCAGCTATCAGAATTTTTTCTACCTGCAAACTTCTTAACACAGTTAACTTCATTTAAAAACTTTCCTAAGAAACTTCTAAATAAAAAGGAAACTTCTGAAAAAACAAAAGAAGGATTTACTATAATTGTTATGCTGGATTGCTTGTCAGATATATACAATAAATTGTCTCCCATTGTTAATTGGGCCGAATTGTGTAGTAACTAATTTCTAAACAGGTAATTTTCTGTGCCAATTGCTTGCAGTCTGCTGATACATATAATTTATAGCCTAATGTACTTTTTGGGAAATTTTGTCTCTCTTTACGACCAAGAACAAAAAATGAAGGAATGTTAGATCTTCAGCCCCACGGTGTGAGGCACAAGGATTCTTCAGCCCCACGGTGTGAGGCCCTTTACCTTCGCTGCTTGCCAGTGTCTTATCTGGCTGGGGCATCAAGGCCTCCTGCAGCAGCAAGTCTTACTTTCTTGTTGACTTAGGTATGAAATGGCCTCTGCTCTTTAAACTACTACAATATTTAAGGACTAGTCACTACCAAGCATTGGAAATACATAAGTTTAGGTAATAAAAGATGTCATGCTTTCCATTTAGAGTGAGCCAGTTTGGAGGTTTAAATTGAAATGTGTAGTGATTGAGGGGGCTTTTCGGAATGATATTTAAGACAAGCAGCACTCTGCACCCTACTATCTATCTGCTCTAGCTCATAACCTGTCTTCTCCCCCTTCGCCTGTCATGATAAACTTCCTCAAAGGGTTATCCACACTCTTGGTGTTTGTTCCTCTGACCCCTCCGACTCTCCTTAATCTGCCTTCAACTCTCAGTTCTACCCTGAAACTGCCCCCTCCAGTCACCAGGGACTTCCTGAGTACTTCTCAGAACTATATTTCATAACTTATGAGAAGCACTAACTTCTGGACCACATGTTTAAGTTCTCTGGCTTTGTCCCCTCCGATTTGGCCATTCCATCCAATATTCCAAATTTCCCTTTTCTGCCCATCATTTAAATGTTGGCATTAGTCATCCTTCCCCATGGTATCAGTGACCACTTGTTGGAGGAAGTGGTTGGGAGGGCATCACGCTGGATGATCAGTGAGCTGGAGCTTGGCGATTGAAGGCGCCTCGTCTCCTTCCTGTCCTCACAATAATACAGGAGGGAAGCGATGTGAGAGGGTATAACTGAAACAAGATTGCCTACAGGCTGATAGTTATTGAAGCTGGAAGATGGTGTGTGGAAGTTCATTATATTATTCTACTTTTGTTATGATTGAAATTTCCCATAATAAAAGAAATAAATCAGACTACTCCTTACCTTCTCTGCGCCATGTGATCCAAGCTGCCACCTCTCTCCCTCCACTATTGCAGGAGCTTCTTAACTGAACTCCTGCTTCCCCTCTCACCTCCATCCTCACCCTCTGCTTTAATCTAATCTTCCCACCCCAGCCCTGCAACCATGTGATCCTGTTCAGGAAATAAGTCAGAAGAAAAAAGGAAAATATCAGATGGTTTCACTTATAGGAGAATTATAGAGAAACTGAACAAAGAGTTGAAAAAGAAAGATAAAACTTGCAAACTACAAATCTGAGTTATTCGGAGGGGAGGGAGAGGGAGAAGGGTCAAAATAGAGGAGGGAAGAGCACAAGGTTGGTTCATTGGGTGAGGTGGTGGTGGGAGATTTGTGGGAAATACACCTGGGGGAGAAATCAAATATTATACAAAAATGAACAACAATGTAAGATAATTTAAAAGTTTAATAAAAAAAGTGTTTTGAATATTAAAGTAAATGACTAAGTCAAAAAAGATAAAAAGAAAATCAAACCATATCCCTCCCCTGCTTGAAAGTCACCAAGGTCCCCTCATTTCAATCGCGTTAAGGCAAAGTCTCAGTAATCTTCAAGCACCAACACCACCCTCAAACCCCTTTCACCGCTCAAGCCTCATCCCCTTTCTTGCCCACCTTGATCATTCCATCCAGTCACCACTCTTCCTCATACATACCAGGCTTTGCTGCCACAGGACCTTTGGACTTCCTGTTCCTTCTGTCATGAATGATCCTTTTCCCTTTGACACATTCTTTTTTTTTTAAGATTTATTTATTTATTTATTTATTTATACATGCACTGGGTACAGTCAGAAGCGCGAGAAGGTGAGAGAATTCACCAGAGCCAGAGCTGGGAGCAGAGCAGGCAGAAGGACCGAAGTACACTACTGAGGGGAGCAGCGGGCGGCAGGAGAGGTCTGCGCGCCATGCGGGACCCTCCTCTGGTGGCCGGGGAGCAGCCGGGGATTGAACCGGCGCTGCAGAGGCTGCGGGCAGCCTCGCAACCCAGCGCTCAACCACTGCGCCACCAGGGAGGCCCATTTGACACCTTCTTGATTCAGTCTTTCCCTGCTTCACCTCTTTGCTCAAATGCCTTTTCAGACCTTCCCTAACCACAGTATTTAAAATGGAACACCTAAACACAACGCGCACCTCCCCCAGTACCTCCTAATCTCTTTCCTGCTTTCTTTCTCTCTTTTTTTTTTTTTTTAAGATTTACTTATTTCTGCATACGAGAACTGAGTTACGGGCTGCAGGTGTGGATTCATGGGGCAGGGGGAGAGGATTCATGAGAGACAGAGTGGGGAGCAGAACAGGCAGATCTACTGAAATACACTGCTGAGGGGAGCACTGGGCAAGACAGGAGAGGTCTGCTGCGCCATGTGGTCATTTCCCTGGCCAGAGAGCAAACTCATGCTGGGGAATCAAACTCATGCTGCAGTAGCTGCGGATTGCTTCATAGTGCTGACACTTAACCCCTTGCACCACCAGGGAGGCCCCCTCCTGCTTTATTTTTCTGCTTAGTATTATCACTATATTGTTCATTATGACTGATAGAAGCCCTCTGCAAGCAGATATCCTTGCCTAGTGACAGCTGTATTCCAAGCATCTGCATGACACATAGTAGCTGCTCAATAAATATTTGCTGTGTCAACAGCATTCCAAGATTCAGCCCCTACCCATGCAGGCCTATGGCTTACCTCTCTTATCCTTACCCTCCATTCCAAGGCATTTTTGACAACTGAATCAAAACTGGGATACACAAGGGTTATCCGGACTGTCAGCCCCAGTCTTTTAAGATTCATTTCAAGCAGGTGTCCACTCACACCACAGGTGACCCAAAAGAAACTCTTCTTCATAAATTTCCACCAGGTTTCTGTGCCCTTTTTTTTTTTTTTTTTTTTTAACCTAGCATGCATCACACTGCACTCAGAGTTTCTTGTCCATCTCCCCCACTGCTCTGGGGACCCCTGGGTGCAGGAACTTATTTTGTTTTCTTACCACAATATGTGGCACCTCACAGGCACTCAACAGCTGTTTAATGAGGGACTAAGAACACAAACTTGGACAAAGATGTCATGCATTGGCAGGGTCCAGGCCATTCCGGCTCCCGACAGAATGTTGGGGGTCTGAAATGATGGTATGGAAAGAAGGTCCGTGTTAAGTGCAATACACGTGACACCATCGGGGCCCTTAAGAAGCTGACTGTAGCCCAAACCGATGCACATTGGAACAGATTGTCTCAAAGAAGTGGCACATAGTTTTGAAGGACCATGAGTCTTGTGACGGGATGAAGCTGGAACTTCATTATCAATACAGCAGAATTTCTTCCCCCGTCCATTCTCCCACCTTCACTGATAAAGATGCTTATCAGCATGTTACTGAAAACTCATGTTAATAAAAACTCAGAAGTTGAAAATAACAATAATACCACTTTTGCTGTTTTCTCTGCTCATCATTCTCAAGTTTACACACAACCATCTATGGAGTGGGTATTATTATTAAACCCACTTTCTGCATAAATTTGTGAGGGTTAGAGAGGTTGACAGCTGGTAAAGGACTGTCTGGCATTCAAAGACTGTTCTGTTGGACTCCAGAGTTCCCACAGCTCACCCCAAATCATAAGCCCACTCTCTCTTTTTTTTTTTTTTTTTTTTGAAGATTTATTTATTTATTTATTTATACAAGCACTGGGCACAGTCAGAAGTGCGGGAGGGTGAGAGAATTCACCAGAGTCAGAGCGGGGAGCAGAGCAGGCAAAAGGACCGAAGCAGCCGGGGAGCAGCCGGGGATCGAACCTGCGCTAAAGAGGCCGCGGGCAGCTTCGCAACCCAGCGCTCAACCGCTGCACCACCGGGGAGGGAGGCACAAGCCCACTCTCTTTATGAGCCTCATATTCCAGGAGGGGGTGATTAGATCAACACACCATCCAACTCTGACCTATAAGGAGAGTTGCCTCATCCAGAGCCGAAGTCAAGCCAATTTCAGTTTCCAAACGTCATAAAAGGGAAATTCTACCAGCTGAGAATCGAAACCGACAGCAGAGAGTTTGGCTAGAAGCCAAGTCTGTTAAGGTGGCCCGAAGTTTTCCAGCCCCAGTGCAGTGTCCCCCAGTACCCCTGCTGTGACATGGGATCTGCAAGAAAGGGAGCCCCCAGTCAGCCAGTCACTCCTGGTTTCCCCTTGGTTCTGGTCCTTTATCCCATAAGATGCTGGAGGTCAGCTGAAGAGGAGCCCCCTTAAAAAAGGGGTGTGTGCATCAGGAGCCAGATGAGCCTGTGGCCTTATATCTGCCCTGCAGTTGTACCCTTCAGACCGAGATGGCACTGCCCCCGGAGCTATATGAGATCCCTGCCTCCCGGCTGAACTCCTTTGTGGCCCAATGGCTGCAGCCCTGCCGCGAGTGGAAAGAAGAGGTGCTGGGGGCTGTGTGGACAGTGGAGAACTTCCTGAGGGAAGGCCACTTCCAAGGGGAGCGGGGACTGGACCAGGTGCGGGTGCTGAAGGTGGTCAAGGTAAGACTGGTTCCCTCCTATCCACAGATGAGGTGGGGGGAAAACCCAGCTGAGGGTCCATGTCCCTGCAGATTCTGGGGTCCTCTTGTCTCATTATCTCCAGCCCATGCTGCTGACATCTCAGAACACCCCACCTACCAGCCTGCACCCCACCTCACTGCTGCCTTGAGCAGAATGAGTCTGGCAAGGAAGTTAATAATAGTTGACTTTTGCGGGCACACTAACCAAGCCCTCCACGTATATTAGCTTTAATTTGTGCACCCTGTGAGGGAGGTACTATTCCTTTCCCATTGTAGAGAGGAGAAAAAATGGAGGCTTGAGATTTAAAACCACCAAATGCAATGTAAGATCTCTGATTAGATCCGGGGTGGATAGCCCGTCAGTAGAATATAGTTGGGAAACAACTGGGACAACTTTAAATAGATCAAATAAGAGAACCATGGTTGGTTTTGGTGGTGAAAGAGTTTTTTAGTTATGGGGGGAAATACTGTTCACTGTTGGCCACAAATGCTAAAATATTTAGGGACAAAGTTCCTTGGCGTCTGCAGTTTCCTCTAAAATGATTTAATAAAACAAAGTTTTCTTAGTGGATGTTCAGAGAGAGGAGGTGACTTGCCCGAGATCACAGCTAATGGTGGAACTAAGATTTGAACCAGCATCTATCTGACGCCAAAGATCCAACTGTTGCCACAGTATCAAAATTCAAGAGTACCAAAGCTAGACAGGTCCTTGAGATCCAACCCTGCCTCAACCAAGCCCTCATTTAAGTATGAGGGAAATTCGGGTTCAGAGAAGGTAAGAGACGTTCCAAAGTCACAGGGCGTTCCAAAGTCACAGGGCGATGAGTAGCAAGGGCAAGAGCTACCTGCCTAGTTCCTTTGTTCCCTCTCCAGTGGCAGCCACAACAGGGAAGGATTTAGAAACCTCAGGCTCCCATTCCATCTGGACACCAGTTCTCAACATCTGGAAACTGTGGTTATATGATTTAGAAGTGAGAAACCAAAAGTTTTAACATTAGATAAGGCCTAAGTTTGACTCTTGACTTCTCCCCTGGCCAGTTGTGACCTTAGACTTCTCTCTTAAACACTCATTCTACTTATCTGTAATTGAGACACCATCCTCATCCTCAACATAGTATCCCTTTAAGCAAAGGAGGCAGTGTAGGTTAGATTAGTGCATGACACAGGTTAAATTTTTTTTTTAAATCATGAATTGTTAATGAACCTTCCTTCTGAGCTTGGGTGCCAGCCTGAGGCAAGGAGACCCTTCCAGACCCCCATAACCCTGAAAATAAAGAATGGGGAAGTCTAGGGACAGACAGGTGTTACAAACAGAATGAGTTTTGGCCACAGGATGTGGTATTTATCCAACACTCAATTTCTGCCCTTGGACCATAGCCACTTCCTCTCAAGACTACTAAATAATGGAAATACCCAAAGAGCAATGACTGATGAGAAGTAACTTTATCTGAAACCTAAACCTTACTCCCATCCCATCCCCAAAATCTAGTGAGCTGGGTTGGTCCACATTGAAAGGTTCCGCACGGTAAAGAAGAGCCAGGCCAAGTTTCCTTGGGGGGAAGGGAAAGTTTATTGCTCCCGGGCGGACCTCACAGACCCAAGGCGGGGGTCAGTGGAGTCGCACACGTTGTCAGGGGGAAGCAGGGTTTTATAGGGTGAGGAGAGGTCAGGTGGGCTCGTTCAGCGGGAAAAGTTTGTAGGGTGCGAAAAGGTTCATGGGGCAGGTAGGAGTTCTTTGTCTGAGAAGAGACTCGTGGGGGAAGGGGGGAGGCGTGGGGGAAGGGGGGAGGCGCACCGCCTGAATCCTCCAGGCAGGTATCCGCATTCCTGCCCCCCAGGTGGGCTTCCTGGTTGGCTCCTGCATTCCGGCCCCCTGCATGGACCTTTCACACATGAGTGAATGCTTGTCCTTGCAATTGAGTTGGGTTTAAAGAGGTTTGAACTGAAGCAAGTTATGAGGTTGATTCTAGAATGTTCTTTCCTCTCCGTTTGGGTCTCACCACTGGGAAAGGCAGTTAAGGCACAGCCTTCGGGGGAATGTGCCTTTCATCCACACACAGTGTCCCATTCCCTGGCCCTCTCACATAGGGAAGGATGTTGGGGAAAGAGAATGGGAAACAAAGGCAAAAGAAGATGGCAGAGTCCCCAGAAGCACGGCCTGGCTCATAGACTCGGGTCATAAGGCAGAGGAGGTGGAGGAACCCATGTCATCTGACCCTCAGTTTGACTATGACTCTTGGCTCTGAGTCCACAGCAGCCTGGTTAACCCCTGCTGCCTCAGCTTTCTTGTCCGTACATCAGGGCTAATTCTCACAGTGCCCACTTCATCAGCGGATGTGAAGATTAAAAGACACAAGAGTGTTCAACCTGAGACGACAGGATTCTATTGTGAGCAATGACCCCACTTGCCAGGAGAAGCAGCTGACCTGGGCGCTGACTCCCTGCAGGAGTTGCAACAGGGTGGTCCCCAGGAAAGGGGGAGGTTCCCTGCCCCACCCAAGGGAGGGTGGAGCTGAGCAGGAAGGAGAGAAGCTGGAGAAGAGACTAAGGAAGGAAGCAGGATGGAGCCAGGAGACCTGGAGGAGGTGCATGGAGCCTAGAGACACGTAAAGAAACTGCGCTTGTCTTTTGGTCGTGGACTGGGTGACACAGATGTGGGTGAGACCTGTGGGGAGGTGACAATGGCAGCTTTTATCTTGATGTTGATTTTGCTCTTTTCCTTCCGGGCTTGTCCGGTTGTTTGTGACCCTTTTCTGTGGGTCCCCACTGGAAGATGCTTTAGACTTGTAGCAGGCTTTGGGGCCTTGTTCTGGGCCGATCCCATATGGATGGACTTTTACCCACGAGGGGACGGGTAACTTTGGGTGCTTCATTTAGAAACTAGACTCTTTGCCTTTCCTGTATTGTTTCCTAGTTTTATTAAAGATCCTTCCCATTAGTCTCATGTGTTTTGTGTTGATGCGGCGGATGGCAGAACCCATTTAGAATAGGCAGGTTTGCGGGGTTTGGGCTGCCCCTCTCCCTGTCCTATAACAGAGTGACAAACCACCTGATGGCACAGGCGTTTGAGCTCAGTGCTGTGAACCTGTCTGCAGCCTCTGCAGCACAGGTTCGATCCCAGCTGGCCGGTGAGAAACTCAGAGAAACCCACATGGCATGGCAGACCTCTCCTGTCTCACCAGCTGCTGCCCTCAGCAGTGTATTTCAGTCAGTCTGCCTGTTCTGTTCCCCACTCTGTCTCTGGTGAATCCTCTCACCCTCCTGTATCCTGGTTCTTGTATGTATGAATAAATAAATTTTAAATTAAAAAAAAAAAAAAGAGGGAGGGCAGAGTTGCCAGGCTCTGTCCACCAGAGGCAGTCAGGACTGGAGGGCAGCCAGGACATCAAAAATGCCCTTTAGAAGTTTCAGCTCAGGCTTCTTCCTTTCAGAGGAGGAAACTGAATGCCAAGCAGCGCAGAGGCGCATTTGGTCAACTAGATAAAGAGGAAGAAAATGCCAGCAACTTCCTTGTGGCAGGCGCCATGCAAACTTCACCCACACTAACTCACTGGAGCCCAGTCCGATGACTCACGCACCAACACGACTCTCATTTAATAGATAAAGAACTAAGATCCAGAATGATCATGCAGCTAAGAAACAAGGGTGGGAGGAAGATCCAAGTCAGATGCCCAGTTACAGAGCCATGGCTCTTACCCACCAGCAATCCTGCTGCCCCCCCCCTTTTTAATATTTATTTATTTATTTATTTATACAAGCACTGGGTACAGTCAGAAGCGCGGGAGGGTGAGAGAATTCACCAGAGCCAGAGCGGGGAGCAGAGCAGGCAGAAGGACCGAAGTACACTGCTGAGGGGAGCAGCGGGCGGCAGGAGAGGTCTGCGCGCCATGTGGGACCCTCGCTGTGGCCCAGGATGGAACTGGCACTGCAGAGGCTGCGGGCAGCTTCGCAGCCCAGTGCTCAACCGCTGCGCCAGGGGAGGCCCCTGCTGCCCCCTTTTTAATGTCAGAAAACTACTCAGAATACTCACACACTACACACACATACTCTCTCTCTTTCTCTCTCTCTCTCTCTCTCTCTCTCTCTCTCTCTCTCTCTCTCTCTCTCCAACCCCAGGGGTAGACATGGCCTCTTTGGGATTGGTATTACTGGGCAGAGCGCTCTCAGAAGCTGCGCTGGGTGCTGGCTAAGAAGCCTGAGCCCCAGCATCAGGCAGGCTGGGTTCCAGCCCCAGCTCTGCCACGTGCCATCCTGTGTGGCACAGATGAGTGGCTCATTCTCTTGATGTCTCAGTCTGCTCACCCGTGGAGAGGGCAGTGGGCATGAATGGGGACCTGCCGTGTGGGGAGGCTGGGGACTCAGGAGCGCCTGGCCCCAGCAGCGGCCTGTGGGTGACCGCCTCTGTGTTGGGCAGGTGGGCTCCTTCGGGAACGGCACGGCGCTCAAGGACGTGGCAGAGGTGGAACTGGTGGCCTTCCTGAGCTGCTTCCGAAGTTTCCAGGATCAGGCCAATCTTAGCCAAGCCGCTCTGCACCTGCTACGGAGGGAGGCCTGGCGCTGCCAAGACCTGAAGGACCTCGGGCTCCAGAATGTGAGGGTGGACCAGGGAGCCCTCGTCTGCACCATCCAGAACTGGAGGATGGCAGAGCCCATCACAGTCACCATCATGCCTGCCTACAGGGCCCTGGGTAAGGGAGGGATGCCCACCCCACTCACTCCCGCCCTTCCCTCCTTAACTCCCCATCCACTGACCCAACTCTGTCTGTCAGCTTGGGAAACAGTTTTATCAAAGAATCTTGCAGATAGATGATTGCAAATGGTGGTAAAGGCCACAGGAAAGGAACTGGGTGACCACAGAAAGCCTGCTGGGGAAGAGCCTTCTCAGGAGGACAGTCAGGGGGAGGTGAGACACAGGGAGAGGAAGGAGTTGGGAGAACAACCAAGGGTGCCTCCCTAACACTTCCTCCAAGTGTGGGGTCCTGTCTGGGGTTTTCCCAGGCACAAACCCCGAGACAAGGGTTTAAAGACAAGTAGTCCCAGGAAACACGGGTAGGAAAGTGGAGAGAGCCGGGCAGGGAAGGAGCATTGCCAGGTGGGCACAGAGCAAGCCACCTGTGGGAGCAGTGGGGCTCAGCCATATCCCAGGGGGATGTTGGAAGTTTACCCACCAAATAAATCCCCATCAGCCACGGACCAAGAGCTGCTTCTAATTTATCCTCAGGTGAAGAGTTCTTGGCCTGTGCTGTTAACCGTATAGGCCAGAGCACCAACATTAGAGCTTTCATCTTGTGTGCCGGTCCCTATTAACCAGAAGGCAGCCAGAGTCACTCTGCAGAGGTGTCATGGGTCCCCACCTGAGTGACAGAGTGTCTGGATGCTTTCATGAGGTGCCACAGAACACACCCCTCTGTAAACGAGCTCTTTGAGCCCAGCTTTCTCTTCTGGAACTTGGTCTCCCTTATAGGTGTTGGGAGGCTCGATAAACAGCGAGAAAGAGACCCAGAAGATTAAGGGAAACCAGAGAAGACAAGAGTCCTTGGGAGGCCTGAGGAAAGGAAAGAAAAAAATTTGGGTTGTCCAGGACAAGGAGCCAGGCAAACCTCTGGCCCTTTCCACTCTGAGGTCTCAGGTTTCCCCAGAGAGACACTCCCAGGACTTAGCAGGCTCTCCCCAGGTACACCCCACCTGGCGCTTCCTCAGTGCCTCCCTCTCCCTCCCCAGGGCCTTCTGTTCCCAACTCGCAGGTGCATCCTGAGATCTACAACGATCTGATAGAGGCCGAGGGCTACCCTGGCAGCTTCTCCCCATCCTTCAGCGAGCTGCAGAGAAACTTCGTGAAACATCGGCCAACCAAGTTGAAAAGCCTCCTGAGGCTGGTGAAACACTGGTATCTGCAGGTAAGGGGGCTGCCAGGACAGCCAGCAGGGAAGGAGGGGACAGGAGGGGGCGGAGAGACAGGAGCAGATTTGCCATCTCAGGAAACTGCTTCCAGGGCAAGTGGGAGGGAAGAGAAGGGACCCGCTGCTTATTGAACTGTCAAGTGAAACAATGAAGACATGGAGACAGAGAGGGCTGGAGGAGGAGGAGAGGAAAATAAAGAACTTACAGTAGTTCAGTCAACAAGGACTTAAAATGCTCCAGTGACAGCCCAGTAATGTCAGTTACCAGGGTGCCCTGACTTAATCCCTGCTGGTTAAGAACAAACAGAAGGAGAAATTCATTAAATTCTACCCACACCAATTTCCCCTCCAAATGGCCGAGTTCCTTAGTACCATGACGCTTACCGAGTGGATACATGGATATATGTGGTAGTCACTGTTTAGATTTCACATGTGACTTTTGCAATAGTGCTGAGTGTATTTCAAAATATCCAGATGATCCAGAGTCATCTAAACTGAGGAAAGCAGGGCCTCCCCCGGTGGCGCAGCGGTTGAGCGCTGGGCTGCGAAGCTGCCCGCAGGCTCTGCAGTGCCTGGCGTTCACGATCCCCGGCTGCCGGTGAGGGTCCCACTTGGCATGCAGACCTCTCCTGCCGTGCCCGCTGCTCCCCTCAGCAATGTATTTCATCAGTCTGCCTGTTCTGCTCCCCGCTCTGGCTCTGGTGAATTCTCTCACCCTCCCGTGCTTCTGACTGTACCCAGTGCTTGTATAAATAAATAAATAAATCTTTAAAAATAAACAAATAAATAAATAAATAAATAAACTGAGGAAAGCAGACTCAGAAACAAACACAAAAATTAGCAGGGAAAAAATGTTTTCTTAGAAAATAAATAGGTCAATTTTTTTTTAACTGGCTCAGTGAGAAAAGAAAGCAGACTGTCATTTTCTGACCGAAGTTAGTAAATTTACACTCTGCTTATGGTAGGAAAGCAACAATTTCCTTACATGGCCATCACACCAGCCAGAGTTGGGACCTATCTTCATACCACAGCAACGCCAAAGCTAAAGATGACGTTGTTTTTATTGATGAGTCAGTCACAGGAAGTGTGCCCAGGTTTTGTGGATTCAGAGAACTAGAACTAAACAGAATGGTTCGTGTGCTTGCCTGCTTGGCTTGATGTCTGTCTGGTTGCTAGATGGCTTGGTTGCTAGGTTGCTAGGTTGCTGGGTTGCTTGGTTTCAGGCTACAAAGTCTTTTTTTCCTTGTACAATCGCATTTATTTGTCATTTCCACAGAACATTATATTGGCCCATTCTGCCGAGGGGAGAAGCCACAGTAGCTAGCAATGGCTTGATAGCACTGAGATTTAACCCCTGTGCCACAGAGGCCCATGTCCTGATTCTTAATCGTGGGCTAAGCATACTTATATGAGTGAAATTTCTGGCATGAATATAAATTTACTTATAAATTTATTATTGATTTATTGATAAATTAATTTATCCATCTATCTTAGAAAGACAGACAAATTTTTCATTGAGCTTATATAAATACCACAGTCATGTAAAACAGACATTTTGAATAGTCACTATCACTCTAAAAAGTTTATAAGCAAGGTCAGTTTATGTTCATTTTATTTTAAGGCCATTATTCTTACAGAATAATTATCTTTGTTATTCTGGTTATTTGTTAATTATAATGTATGGTAGGATTTTTTTTTAAGATTTTTTTTTTAAATTCATTTATTTATACAAGCACTGGGTACAGTCAGAAGCGCAGGAGGGTGAGAGAATTCACCAGAGCCAGAGCAGGGAGCAGAGCAGGCAGAAGGACCGAAGTCCACTGCTAAGGGAGCAGCGGGCAGCAGGAGAGGTCTGCGCGCCATGTGGGACCCTCCTCTGGTGGCCGGGGAGCAGCGTATGAGCCTTTCTCCGTGAATTTATTCCCAATACATTCCCCGCACTTTCTATCATGGAGTGGGGAAAAAGACATCAGTCTGCAGATAGATTGTATTGTAGCCAGACCATTCTTTTGTAAAATACTTTTTACATTTCCTTACATAAAGACAAAATGACCTAGTAGCTTTGGCTTTCCTACTTTAATTATGTGTTAAAAACAAACAGCATAAGAAAGCCCCACCAGACAATCAGCTCCTAATCTCATAAAGCTAATATCCCAAGTCTTGTGCACACTCACAGGCACACACACATTTCTGAGTGATTTAAATGCATCAGGGTGTGCATGACAATAGTAGTGAGGCTCCCAGGAGATAGAAGAATTCTTAAGACAAACAAACCAAAAGCATAAGAGAGGAAATACATTCAAATTCCTGTCGAATATCACCCAGCAGAGAATAACTTCCTATCATCTGTCTCCCAGTAGGGAGGACCAGATGGTTCAATCATAAAACCAGATTCACAGGTTGTTGTTATCCACAGGAACAAAAGTGAGCCTATGCAAATATGAACAAAAGCCAGAAGCTGACTTCACCAAGATCAGTTTTTTTTTTGAACCTGAAATCTTACTTTTATTTCTTGATGCAGAGAGTATGTCTTATGGGACTGTCCTGCTGTAATTAATATTATGGGGAAAGAAGTTAAGGGCCCAGTTTCTAATTCTAGTTTTACAAAATATATGACCTTGAAATTACAATATCCAGAAACATCAAGAAATTTGAGAAATATGTTGTGAACAAATTGATCCAACTCAATAAACTCTGCCTCATTCCAGAGCTAATAGTCCATGGCTACGCATGCATAAACATTGTTAGCTAACACATTTATCAGGAAAAGAATTTTTTCTTTTTTTAATACTATCACCATAGTCCCTTGTGCTGTTCCCCCTATGTTTTGACCCCCTCCCTCGCCCTCCCCTGCTGTTTGTCTCAGATCTATAGTTTGCCTGGTAGTTTTGTCTTTTTTTTTTTTTTTTTCTCCTCTTACTCAAGATCAGTTCTAATCCAGAATCAGAAATAGAAATAGAGCTGGAAGAGAGAGACCACATGAGCAAGAGTAAAAGCTATTGCCACTTAAGAGAGGAGAAGAATCATCCTCCAGCTTGAACACGAGGCATGTTTGAGTATAAACAGTCCCTGGGTACACTTCTCAGGTGACACAGTTTAGTCAGTTTTGGAAATAAGTTCAATCTCAGAGTAATCTTCAACTGCAGGGAAAAAAAAACACTGAGATAAAAATCATTTATTAAATAAGAACTTGCAAGGGAAGTTGCAAGGGAATCAGACTGCAGAAGAAAAGGCTTAATCCAATAATATATGTAGTAGATATTTGTATTTATATATATAATAGGATAGATAGTTAAAGAAAAAAATGATTACCAAGATTACTAGGTTTATGGTTAGTCTCTGTTGATGATGGAAAAATAATAATTTTATCACATGCTTATAACATCTAGTAAGGTCATGATATATTTTCAGACAGGAATTTGCAAGTCAGAGAAATCCAAAACATGAAGAAATCAAAGCAAATGCATTCATTTTTCCTTACATTAACATCGTATGGTTACAAGCATTCCACATTTTATTTATCATCTTAGTTTTAAGAATATAAAACCTCAGTAGTACTGGAGAAAATAAATGAGCTTTCACTCTTAAAATTATAACTTTATTAATCAAGATTTACAGTATAATTAGGTGTGAATTCACAAAATGTTATGAAAACAAATTCACAAATTTTTAAATCAATTTGAACGCCATTAAAAATTATTTTAAAGTCACAGATAAAATTGTTTTTGTTAGTGAATCAGGCAGTAACTTCTAGGAAAAGCTCAAGGTTTTATTTATTTTGGGGACTAAGCTAGAACTAGATAAGATGACCCTGTTTTTGTTTGTTTCAAGGTGAAGGTAGGGGTGGTCCCCCTTTAACTGTAAGGTGATATAGATCTTATTTATAATGACCATAGGACAAGATGTTAATTTTGCTTCCACAAACTAAATAGCTGGATGTTAAATAAAGAAAAATTTTCATTTTCTAGATGAATACTAGAGAGGTTTTTAAGACAGCAAGTGCCTGGATTGAACTAAGGTGCTTTCCTTTGCTAGTAACAGAAAAAAAAAAAATTCAAACTGGCTTAAATTATGAAGAAAATTATCAGTTCCTGTGTGAAAACCCCTAAGGTGGGAAGGGAGTTTCAGGCTCTGTTGGTGAGAGCCCTGGCTCTGTTTCTCAATAATTCTCTCACTTTCTCTCTTCTATTATGTCAACTTGGTCCTCAGACTGGTTTCCCTTATAATGACAAAATGGCCGCCGCTGTTCCTGCCCTTACACCCAACACCAGAGAGGGCTTTTTTTCAACCACTGATATCTGCTAGAGAGATAACCCCCATGTTATCTCTCTGTTCACGCAGAATCCCAGCTATTACCTAGTCCCAGAGTTCCCTCTCCCCACCCCCTCCCTTTAACGAGGTAGCTTTTCATTAGGAAGAATCCTTTCTCTGAAGCCCAGTACTTTACAACAAGCTAAAATGGAGCTGCTTGGGCTGGGATACCAAAGGCAGAGCCCAATGTGCTCATAACTTGGGACACCTCTTCAGAATTCCATTCCAGGAGTTACCTCGAACATAGGAATCAGTGGACTAAGCCAGCCCTTTAATTGGGAGATGGGCAACCCCATTAAGGAGCTGAGAGCGAGGGTGACTTGGCCAAGATAGCACAGCAGCAGGTGGCAGAGCTGAGACAAGAACATGGGTTTCCCACTTTCTGGGCCAGTGTCCTCACATGGCATCTTGGGGATTCTCTCTCTCCTTCTCTTGCAACAGTATGTGCGAGCCAAGTCTCCATGGGTGGAGCTGCCCCCTCTCTATGCCCTGGAGCTCTTGACCATCTATGCCTGGGAAATAGGTACACAGGAGAATGTGAATTTCGAGCTGGATGAGGGCTTTGCCACTGTGATGCTGCTGCTGAAGGAATACCAGTACCTATGCATCTATTGGACCAAGTTCTACACGTTCCAGCTCCAGAACGCACGCATCAGCGACTTCGTCAGAAATCAGCTCAAAAAAGAGAGGTACTGAGCCAGCTTTCCCACCAGTTCCCACAGAGAAAAAAAGTATTAAGGAAAAAGGTGGTATTACACATTATTAAGTAAAAAACTGCACCCAAGATCTTATGCTCACATAGCTGACTCCTCAAGTCAGCACCTTTAAAATTGCCAGGGGCCTTGAGCTATTAGGCGTATCTATGCTTTTTCTTTTTTTTAAATCAACCTCATTAAAGTATAATTTACATACGATGCATACACATTTAAGTGAGGGCCTGGAAAGTTCTGTGAATCATTTGATCTTTTATAGCAATTTTTTTCTTTTTATTGAGGTAAGGTTGATTTACATCACTGTATAGGCTTTAGGTGGACAGTTTCCCACCTTAGCGACCGTATATGTATATTTCACACCTCCCCACCTACCAAATGTCAGGTCATCCTTCACCACCAAATTATTGCTTCTGCACTTCTTCCCCAGTTGTAACTACCATTTCGGTGTGAGAGTCTAGGGTTTGGATTTGGATTTGTTTGTTTTGTTTTGTTTGCTTGATTGTGTTTCTTTCTATATCTCCCACAAGTAAGTGAAATCATATAATGTTGTCTTTTTCCTTCTGATTTATTTCTCCTTAGCCTAATCCCATCAAGGCCCATCCAAGTTGTTGCAACTGGCAAGGTTTCAACCTTTTTTATGGCTGGGTAGTATTCCATTGTGTATATACCCCACATCTTTATCCACGCATCCATCATCGGGCACTCGGGTTGTTTCCGTATCTTGGCTATTGGGACTAGTGCTGCAACAAACATATGAAGCATATATATCTTTTTGAATTAATGTTTTCATGTCCTTCAGATAGAGACCCAGTAGCTTATCCTTGTTTTTTAAGCTGCAACTCACCTTACCCCATTCTTTGCCCTCAGATCATTTCAGTGCTTTTGAAATGGTCTGAGCATAAGAAAGTGGAAAGGGTGGAGGGAAGTAATTATTGTTTAAAAATAAAAATAAATTTAAAAAAAAGAAAAAAAAAAAAGAAAGTGGAAAGGATCGTGGAAACCCAAGTTGTTGTCCAGCTCTGCCATTTTCCCCACTTTGTGAGCCCCCGTGCCTTGCCCATAAAATATAATATTTGGCTGCTAGGAAAGCATATATAAAGGGCCTACGGTATCTAACCTCTGGGAGATATCAGATTGATGCACAAATTATTGCGCCCTGTCCACATCCCCTGGGCCTTCACCAACTCTGTGAAGTCTGGCTCAGTCTTCAGTTGTTGGTGCCTGCAGCCCTTGGCTGAGGGTTTTCCTCCCGCTCTGAAAGCAGCTTACCCAATGGCTGGTGGCAGTTGTTGGCTAAATTCCCCAGCTCCCTCACATCTCTGATGGAAGAAGTCTCTCTGGATCACGTGGCCTCTACTGTTTCCCAGAGTCCCCCCCGTCAGAGTAATCTCCAGTTGCCCACAGTGGTAACCATAACACAGCTGCTTTATTGGCTTCTTTCCCTTCCCCATCTTACTCTCCCACTCCCTAATTGGTGCTTCCTGGCAACTCCTTCCAAATAAATTACTTGCACTCCAAGATCCTTATCTTGGGATCTGCTCCTGGGGGGGACCCAGCAGCAGAAGCCATTTTTATATTGGAAGCTCCAGGTCAGTATGATCAGTGTCACCAGAATGTCTATGGCCCCTTACGTGAGTTTTGGGTGCTATTTTACACAGAAGAAAAATCCAGTTTCCTTATGAAAAGAGGATACTAGCAAGGATGCCAAGAAACTTGAGGTTGGAAACTGCTGGGGCCTAGACAAGCCTGTAGACGCCTTCTCACGCTCTCGTGGCCCAGGTGCCCTCTCCCCTCAATGCTCTGCTTCTCTCGCCCACCTGTCCCGCAGCTCTCCTACTGCCTGTTGGTGAGGGACTTCCATCAACCCTGGTGCAAACCCCCAAAGGAGCCAGTCTGATCAGTGCACACAGGCCCTGCATGTTGGCCCCCAGCCTGGAGACAGCCTGGCACTGCTGCCAGACTCTTCCAGGCAGGAATGGTCCAGGGATGTTGGGAGGAACAAACACAGAATCCAGAGCATCCAGTTCTGGGTCCCCTGACCAGCATAGCTTTTGGGGTCCCACCCCCAAAATGTCTTGCAGACCCCTATTCTTCCCAAGAGAATTTCCTGGGAAAAGAATCATCTCCATTCCATTCTGCTATTGCTTTCCGCCCTCCAGCACTCACAACCCGGGACTCTGAATGTAGCGGATGCTCAGTGGCTTGAAATGAAGACTCTGGAGAAGGCTTCCTTCCGGCTTCCAAACAAGGAGCCTGATCACCCTCTTCCTGTGTTGCAGGCCCATCATCCTGGATCCAGCTGACCCCACCCACAACGTGGCAGAAGGATACAGATGGGACATAGTTGCCCAGCGCGCCAGCCATTGCCTGAAGCAGGACTGTTGCTACGATGGGGAGGACCCAGTCCCCACCTGGGAAGTGAGGGTAATGACACAGCTCTGGACTGCCAGGAGCGTGAGACTGAGAATGAAATAACTATGTAGTATTTATGTTTTTACTCCTGCCTCAATGCAGCAAACAGGGCTTGCAAGTTAGATAGTTTAAGGCTAGTGAGCTTAGAGAAATTGTTTAACTCTCTGAGTTTCAGATTTCTTACCTCCAAATTCTTATTCCCTCACCCTATCCCTCCGCCTTTTTTTTCTGGTTCTTCATCCCATAACCTATCTGAGAACCAGTCCTGGTTCCGATCATTCTTTGCATGAGCTGAACCCAGGCAAATCAAGTGAACGAGCTCTACTGCACCAGCCCCAAGGTGGAGGAAAGGGGGCAACCATAGGATAGAAACAAGACCTGGTTAATGGGGGCTCACACAGGAGACGAAATCTCTAACGTCTGTGCTTGTAGCCAATACTGTTAACAATCTGTTTTATTCACGTGGTGCTTTACAATTCGCAAAGTGCTTGACGGGGACATCTTTGTAAAGTAGAAAGATCAAGTACTTTATCATGATTATCATCATGATTATCATCCCCATTTTGCAGATAAGGAACCCGAGTCACAGAGAGGTTAATTAACCAAAGTCACTCAGCTGAGAGGCAACAGAGCCAGCTTTCACACCCAGGAGTTTGTGGGGCTCTGGGAATGGAAAGTAAATGTTATCTGAAGTCACTGCAGTGGACTACTTGAAGAAGTTGAGGCTTGAAGTTGGGCCCTAAAAGCTGTGGGTGGATGTAGACACTCAAACCATAGGGCACTCCCCCTGGTAAAGGGCCAGGGCAAAGGGCTGAATGGAGATGGAGGCTGGAACAAAAGACTGGCCTGCTTGAAGCAAAAGGCAGAAGCAGAACAGAGCCTCTCTAATAAGGTGCAGAGATTACAAGCTGGGAAAGCAAATGAGACTGAAATATACATGCCTTTTGTTTTTTCCTGAGTAAAGAAAGTACCGTGCAAAGATTTTTATCTGGAAAAATTAGAAGACTTGGCAATGCCAGGCATACATCTGCTAGAGGTCCAGCCCTCCCCAGGAGCCCAGATGTTCTTCAGCCCCCAGGGACTCTCAGGCCCTTGAAGGTGGGCCCGGGTGTTAAAAGGACAGAATTTTGGTGAAGGTCCAATGTATGTCTGACCTCAGTCTGAATACCTGTTCTGCTGTCACTACCTTATGACGGTTGGTAAATTACTTCGCCCTGCTCAGCTCCATTGTGCTCTTGTGTAAAACGGGATACTCGTAGAACCAGTCCTCAGACTGAGAATAAGAGGCACTAAGAATCTGAAAAGTGTGTGACATGGGAACTAGAAGGTAGGTGGCATCCCCTAAATGTTTGCTGCTTTTGCTGTTGTTGGAAAGATAAGAACAGGTGAAGGGAACTTTTGCACATCAGACAGAGGAATATGGGCTCCACTCAACCCCTCTTTCCTCTCCTTTCCAGGGAGCACGAGACATCCAAGTGACGGTGGAGCAATGGGGTTCCTCAGATTTGACCCTCTGGGTGAACCCTTATGATATCATAAAGAACATTAAAATTAAAGTTCAGCGGGCCTGGGGCTACTTCGACCAGCATCATCTGTCCTTCCAGGAACCGAGTGGCAAGAGGCAGTTCCTCAAAACCCACTGCTCCTTGGCTGATTACGGGATCTTCTATGACACTGACATCTGTCTGGAGGAGAATATCTCCCTTGAAATCCAGATCTTTGTGAAGAATCCTAATGGTGGGAGTCACGCCTATACCCTCCACCCCAACAGCTTAATCCTGAGCCTGAAGCAGCAAATTGAAAACAAGCAGGGATTGCTCAAAAATCAGCAACAGCTGGAGTTCCGAGGCCAGGTCCTGCAGGACTGGTTGGTTTTTAGGAACTATGGTATCCAAAACAATGACATCATCATGCTTTCCAGGAAAATAGCTGGAAAGGCTCTACTCCCACCCAGCTAGTTTCCTCTGGGAAACCTCTCTGTAGTTTCTACCTCTGACGGCACTCTAATCCTGGACTCATCCTATCAAGCCGTCCTTCCAGCTCTCTGTTGGGGAGGTCCCATGTCACAACCAACTTTGTAAATAGTTATCCTAGCTCTGCCAATAGAGGAAAGAGGAGAGATTTGAAAGATCAGACATACAAATGGACAATGGCCAGACCATATATGACAATAGAATCCTGACCACAATCTCTGCAGTAGTCAACCCAAAACCATCAAGACTTGGTCAACAATTGACAGATTCCCTAATCCCCAGCCCAACAGAAAAAGCCAAATAAGCTCCCTAACCAGTCACTCAGGATGCCCCGCTGCTTGTTAGCCTACCTACACCTACCCCATGCCAACAACCTTAATCAGGATCTTTTCTGATCCCACTATAAAGCTTTCCCACTGCCATACCTGTCTTTAAGTCTCTGCTAAACACATGGGATAATGACTGACTCCCTTCTATAGAGTTGGGAATAAATAACCTTTATTCATTCTCATTTAGGTGTCCTTTGTTTATTTCCATAGTGCTAATGCCATCCCAGTTGCTATTGCTTAATCATTTGAGCCTCTCAACTCTGGAAGTGAAGACTATAAAGAAACTGAGACAAAGAGAGGCAAAGTCTGAACAAGCGAGGGTGACATAGTTGAAAGGTTCGGGTGACATAGTTGAAAGGTTCCGCGGTAAAGAAAAGGAGAGCCAGGCTAAATTTCTCAAAGGGAGGGAAAGTTCATTGCGCCCTGGGCGGACCTCACACACCCAAGGTGGGGGTCAGTGAAGCCATGCACGTTGTTAGGGGGAAGCAGGGTTTTATAGGGTAAGGAGGGGTCAGGTGGGAAGTTGGGCTCCTATAGCGGGAGAAAGTTTGTTGTGGGGGGAGTTTTGAGGGGCAGGTAGAGGTTCTTTGTCTGAGAAGAGACTCGTAGGGGGAGGCGGGAGGCTCACTGCCTGAATCCTCCAGGCAGGTATCCGCATTCCTGCCCCCCAGGTGGGCTTCCTAGTTGGCTTCTGCATTCCGGCCTCCTGCATGGACCTTTCAATAGTATAAAAAAATCCCCTCAATTCCTGAAGTACACATAACAGAGAGTGCATAATGGTCCAATGAGTTTAGGAAAATGTTAGCCTCTTTATTACCCAAAGACATCATGTGACCACATTGACACCAACCAATGACATTTCTTTTCCCCCCTCCCTTTTGCCCTGCTTTCTGGTAGATTTCTTACCATAGAATATAAACTGCACTTTAGAGGTGGTTCTTAACAGTCTCTGGGAAATGTATCAACAGTAACCTATTTCCCACCACTTTTTGCCTTCACAGTCAGAAAGTGTCTCCTTTCCATGGGGTAGACAGGCTGGTTCACCCACATCTTTGTACCCTTTGCAATATTCGTACAGCCCACATTCTAGGTAGTGGCAAATTCTTGTTGTTGTTGTTGTTGTTGTTGTTGTTGTTTTAAAAAGAAGTAAGTCACCTCTCTTTTGTAATAGAAAAGCCCAAAGTGAGAAAATTTGTTTCAACAAAAAAAACAAGTCTGACACTCTTAACTTAAAAAACAAAACATGAAGAAAAGCATGCCAAAGACAAAAAATGATTTTGTTCATCCTTCCTAGAGGAGTGCCTTAACTTCAGATTCTAGCATGGAGGACTTGAGTGGATCCTCAGAGATTCAGTATTGAAAAGATCCCACAAATGTTTCCAAAGTGCAGGCAAAGTGAAGTCCTGAGCTAGAAAACTGCAGGATGTTTCCCAAACTATGCATCAGAATCACCTCTCAAACTTTAATGTGCACACAAATCACCTGGAAACCTTGTTTAAATGCAGTGTCTGGGCCTCCCTGGTAGCCTAGGGGTTAAGTCTCAGAGCTATCACTACTGTAGCCTGAGTTCAATCCTGGCAAGGGAGCTGACCCACATGGCACAGCAGACCTCTCCTGTCTCACCCACTGCTCCCCTCAGCAGTGTATTTCAGTAGCTCCACCTGTTATGCTCCCCACTCTGTCTTGGTAAATCCTCTCACCAACCCCTCTCCTCCCACACTTCTGGCCTACACCCCAGTTCTTCTATGCAAAAATAGATAATTATTTTAATATATGAACAAACAATAAATGCCATTTCTGTTCAGGTATGCATTGAAATCAAGATTCTGTATTTGTAACAAACTTCCAGTAGCAAGACTCTGAAGCACTGGAGGAAATAGAAGTTCCTGAGTCCCACCTCCCAGAAATACTGATTCAGTTAATTTTAGTTAGACTCAACTAAAATTCAGTTAATTTTAGTAAGATCTGCATTTTAACAAGCTCCCTAAGGCGCTTAAATTCCCAGATGGATCTTAGAATAATAACTGGAGTAAAGAAATACTATTGAAACTACATTGATTCAAACCATGGGAACCAATCCTGGTTTTGTCATTACACCTGGTGTGACCTTAGGCAATTCCTTAACCTCTCTAGGTCTCATTTTCCTCATCGGGAAAGGGATGGAGAAGCTGATCTCTTGGGCCCTTTCAGCGCTCACTTTTGAGGAAACCCTAGGACAGTTCAGAGGCAATGAGGACCAAACCAAAGAACTACAATCCCCACAATGCCCTGCGCTTCCCTCGCACATTGGGTCTTAACGCTGGTCGCATGCGCAGAGCTCCCACAATCCTTTGCGATGGCCAAGATGGCGGCGCCCAATGGCTCTGTGAGCGATTCGGAGAGTAGTAGCAGTAGCGGCAGCGATGCGGAGGAGCTGGCGCGGTGTCGCGAAGCAGCGATGCCTGCTTGGGGCTTGAAGCAGTGCTCAAAGGGCCCAGAGAAACCGAGAGCCGGTAGGGAACTATGTTCGGGGAGTTTGGCTTCAGGGCGTGATTTTTCCCATGTGGCAGCGAGGCAGGATAATGAGAATAATGAGGTACTCACCTGCTCTCTACCTTCCCGGAGATAATTCTGAAATTTGTGGGGTTCAGATTCAAACGTGGGTGAGTACGGCAGGGAGGGCCCCATTATCCTAGTCAGAGAAATTGAGGCACATGGATGTCTGTACTCCGATGCTTTCCGTCAATCCTCATTGCAGCACACTGCCTCATACTGGGCAGCCCGCAACTCTCAGATGACTGCGATGCTCCCAGCCCCCTTGGATTCTCGCTTCCAGTCTTCATCACTTCTGTGCGGTCTCACGCTGGGACTGCAGCGAGCTGTGTTCAACGTGTAACTGTAACCTTGACTCCCAGCACCCTAGGAATAAACCCAGAACCCCTCAACATAAGCGTCGCTAACCATGGATAGTGTTGGGGAGGAAGCTAATCTTCCTCTATTCTTTTAGGTCCTTATGGATGAAAATTAATTAAATTGGCACATGACAGGTTAATAGGAGAGAAAAAAAATTTAATCTCCTATTCATGAAGGTGCCATTGTGAATATGACATATTGCTGTAAATGACCCAAACAGCAAGTTTATATAATAAAATTTTCAACAAAGAAGCAATAGATCTGTAAAGAACAGATAGGACAAAGAAATGTTTGAAAGTTTGAACAACTGATTTCATGAGTTAAGTAGAACTTGTTGCATAGTTTCATATCCCTATTTCTGTCCGCAAGGGTGTCTCAGATTTGTGGATGGGGAAGGAAGGGAAATACCTTTCACACATTTATTTACTGTTTTCAAGGGGTACAGACAGAAGAAGAGCTAGAGAAAATTCCCACTTTTAGTTGAAAGTGAAATTTAGGAAATCAGTAATTTCATGGACTGTTTTTTTAGTTTAAAACAATCTGTATGCCACTTTGGCACATCTTGGGACAGCCTGATCTGGAATCTCACAATAGAATTCATGGGTGGCCTGTAAATTTGGAATGGGAAAACTTTTATCTTTATTCTTATTTATCTCCCTTTGAAATTTAACACCTTAATTTCCATTGTGTGTGTGAGCAACAAGCCACAGTAGGTCTGTTAAAACCTGTTATTTTGTCCTAACAAAAGTCACAAATTTTCATATCCAATTGCTATCTCTGCAGATAGCAAAATGTCATTTTATTCACAACAAAATGCTAGGAAAAAGTTATTCTACCATCTCTGCTTTAAAATTGCAGTAATTTTTTAGGCCCATCAGTAGCTCTTATTTGTATTAATATCCCAAATTTGTTTTTTTTTTTACTATTGATGATAACTAAATTCAGTATCATTGGTTTTCTCTGTAACCTAGGCATTGCATTTTATGCATTTTAAAACATATTCTGAGAAGGGATCCAGACTTTCAGAGCTAGCTGGCATCAGCCATGGCAAAACAAGTTTAAGATCCCTGCTTTTATTTAAAAGGACTTTAAAACCCTTTGGTAATCCATTCCCTGCCTGACTTTCCCTTCCTGCCTCCCAGCCACACTGCACCTCCGGAAAGTAGTCCCCCACCCACACTATGCCCTCTCATCTCTGGTACCACAGTTCTGCAGTTTTCTCTTCAGCTTCCATGTAAAGATCTCTTTCCATTTCCACCACTCACTAGTACTAGCAATTAGTGAGAACTCAGGCAAGGTACCTAACTCGCACTCTGCCTGGTTTTCTTCATCTGTAAAATGGGTGTAATGGTAGGTAGTAGACACCCCATCAGGTTGAAAAGTAACTGAGATGATGAGTCTACAACATCTGCAGTACTTGGCATATATTATAGGCCTAATAAATGGCAGAATTTTGTGTTTGATCTCTCTACATGGACTACTTTCTCCCTCCTGCCTAACTCTCAATCATCCTTTAATCTAGTTGAGCTCCCACCTTTTAAGGGAAACGGGGTTGCATGCCTTCTCTGTACCGCCATCATATTTTGTATGATTCCTTTCCTTGATAGTGCTTTCCTTTTTTCCTACTATTGCCCCCTTATATGTCTTTTTCCTTTCATCCCTGCATCCCTAACATCTTGAGTAAACCAGGGCACCTACTTGCTACACAAATATTTATTAAAAGTTTACATATTGTGACCTTCATAAAGGCAGGGTGCTGGGCTGTCCCTTCATTTTGGTATCCACAGGGCCTGGCTCTGTGCTCAGGAAAATAGTGCCATAAAGGCACTTCTCTAATGAATGAGCGGGGAGACTCACCCCGGACCCGTGCTTGATTCTGCCTTGACAGAATGAATTCCCATATGGCAGTGAATGCTGGTCCTGGACAAGGAACATAACTCCTGGGAGCCACAGTTTCCTTATCAGTTAAATGTCTAACTCCTAAGTTTTTGTGAGTCTCAAGCTATTTTGTTTTTTAATTATCTATATTTTTTGTCATCTGTCTCCACCTACTGGAATGTAAGCTCCACGAGGGCAGGATCGTTGTGTAAGTTGTTCAGCAACTAGGACACCACCTGGGTCATATTAGACATCCAGTATTTAGCTGAGTGAATGACCACCATCTCCAATGTCTTTGCTTAAAAAATGTAATCAACATAACTGAGCCACCTTCTTTTATCTTCTCCCAACATGGTAGCACACAACAGGCACATAGTAGGCACTCAATAAATGCTGGAATCAAGTTACACTTAGTAACTTAGTTACCTGTTCGGCATGCTGGTTGGAGTGGGGAGGGCCCTTGAACCAAATGGCCTGGGTCTTCATCCCATCTCTCACTTATTAACTGTTTGACTCTAAGTTATTTTACATCTCCTTGCATCAGTTTCTGCTTCTGCAACATTGGGATAATAGTGACCTGTCTAATGTGGTTGGTGGGAAGATTCAATCATTTATACATGTAAATCACTTAAAATATTGCCTGGCATATAATAGATGTTTCTTATTTTTCCTCCTTAAATGTCTCAGTTTCCATTATTTCCACAGATGCTGCAAATAATCAGTTGCCAACCACACAACCAAGTCTCAGGTACTGTGCACTTTCATCCATATGTTCAACAAATACTGTTCCTTGCTAGGTTAGCCCCTGGGATGTCAGCATGAACAAGACCCACGAAGTTCCTGCCTTCAAGGGGGCAGCTTTTGAGCTGGCAGGAAGTGAGGTCCTTTTGTGTGTGTTATAGGCATAAGGTGGATGAGCATGAGCAAGATGGCAATGAGCTTCAGACCACCCCTGAATTCCGAGCCCACATAGCCAAGAAGCTGGGAGCGCTTCTGGACAGGTAAGCAAGAACGCGTTTCTCTCCCAGCCCTCCTGAATGTACACCGTAATGGCTCACATTGACTGGGAGTTCCAGATGTGCTCCCACACTTTATACATCCCCTCGTAACTCATCATCCCCCTCCCACGTCAGTCATATGGTCCTCAGACCTCTCAGTGAGGAAGCAGATTCTCTGCAAGAAGTGTTTGCATGAAGTCACAGGGAGTAAGGAGCAGAGCTGGGACACAACCCAAGTGTTTTTGACCCCAAAGCAGCGCTCTTGGCCTGCTGTTGTGAGAATGGACGCACCTGAAATCGCCACAAGAGGGCAAGCGATTACGAGACAGAATTGCTCTTTCTTTGGAGCTTTCTCTAGCCGGGCACTGTGCCAGTTCTCTTCCTTACACTTGAGATTACACATGTGTAAAGCAGGTGCCAAGGGATCCTAGTCCAAAGTGTGGCTCTAAAAGAAAGGGATCCAACTGTAAGGAAGTTGAGAAACTATTGGGGGATACCTTTGGCACCCCAGGAAGGTAGTTAGGAGAAAGCACCCAGAGCCTGGCTGTGTCTGCTGCGGGCCCTGTCGAGAGCATTGTTCTCTGTAGCACATGCAGACACCTCCGGCAGCCTTCACCTGAAACAGGCTTCCTGACCTCGGCAGTGCTCCCTGCTTTCTCTAGGCTCCTAGAGAGAAGGTTTGTTTTCATGTTAGAGGTTCTGCAAAGCTTATTGCCTGTCTTGACAAAGTAATCATTTTCATCTTCTTCATAGTCCATTTACTGAGTACCTGCTTGTGACAGGCCCTGCGCTAAGTGCTTGATGTCCACTGTCACTTTTAGTCTTTGTGACACTTTAGTCCCCTCCTAAGAGAGGGGACTGTGATTATTCCCAGTGTGTAAGTGGGTAGCAGAGGCTTGGAGAGAAAAGTCTCCTGCCAAAGGAGACAAGCTAGTAAGTGACAAAGCCAGACTGAAACCAGGTCTCTGAGGTCTGAATAAAGTAGATGGATTTTATCAATGTCAGTTACCTGGTTGTGATAGAGCTTCCGTTATGTACAGTGTTACCTTAGGGAGAAACTTGGTGAAGAGGATTTTAGGATCTTTGTATTATTTCTTGCAAATGCATGCCAATCAAGAACCAATTTTTTTTTTTTTAATTTAAAAATTTTAGAAAAACATAACAAATCTGTCCTCCCCTAGAACCTGACCTCTAAAACACATGTCTAGACTGGCCATATTTCCCTTTTCTTGCTTGCTGCCAGGAAACTCAGAACACAATGTGTGCCCTCTAACAAGTCTCTAGGACATCCTGACCACACATCTGGCTCTTCAGACCCTCCTGCCATTATTTTCTCTTTGCCCTACTTGAAATTGCATTCCTTATGTTGTATCTTTAAAACTTCTTCAATACTTTCTGGAATAAAGTGAGGCTTAAATAAATGAAACACTAGTTTAAGCTGTTCAGTAGCTGTAGGCACCAGCATTCTTCTCAGGTCATTGTCCTCTGCTGTTGCATTTTTTTTTTTTTTTTCTGCTGTTGCATTTCAAAAACATGATCCTATTCCCACCATTTTAAAATAAAGTTGTTCTAGGGCCTCCCCTGATGGGGCAGGCAGTTGAGCGCAGCGCTGTGAAGCTGTCCGCCGCCTCTGCAGCATGTGTTCGATCCCAGCCAGCCGGAGAGAATCCCACATGGCGAAGCAGACCTCTCCTGTCTCGCCCACTGCTCCACTCAGCAGTGTATTTCAGTCAATCTGCTTGTTCTGCTCCCCACTCTGTCTCTGGTGAATCCTCTCACCCTCCCCCACATCTGGCCTGTACCCCGATTCTTGTATGTGTGAATAAATAAATCTTAAAAAGAAAAACAAGTTGTTCTAATTTTTGGTTGTTATCCAAAACCTCGTCCTAAATCAGCCATCTCTTTTCCCCTTAGCTCCATTACCATCTCAGAAGTAGTGAAGGAACCAGCAAAGGTTGGGGTACAAAATGTTGACTCCGAGGATGACGGTAAGTAGCTCTTCATGCTGACAGTAACAGCTCTGCTTTGTTAAACGCCTCCAGTGAGCCTGGAGCCAGGAAGCATGGTTTGGTGTGTTCTTTCATCCGCAGCCCTGCCCTGAGGCACATATGATGCTTCCATTTTATAGGGGGAACTGTAAGGAAAACTGAGACTCTTAAGAAATGAAGCCATTTCTCTGAGGTCCCCTCGCATGTCTGACTCAGAGCTGACTCTGCCCCTTGGAATTTTAGGCTTCCGCCTTTTCTTCACGTCCATCCCTGGAGTCCCTGAGAAGGAAACTTCCTCTGTGCCCCGCCGAAAGCGATTGCCTTCCAGCTCCAGGTACGTTCTCCCACCAGTTCCTCAAGTTCCCTCCATTTTGACCCTTTTCTGTCTTGGCAAGAACCCCCAAATAGCCAGGCAGATTCCAGTCAGGTCCAGGCCAAGAAGGAGCCTTGTCAGGTAGCTGGAGAAATAGTAACCCTCAGTAGGAGGGGATAGGCATCTGGTAAGAGTGGATAGTACATTTACTGCTTCCTGAGCACCCAGCTTGTGCCAGACAACTCACTCCTGGGACATGCCTGTGAAGCCTGGGCTCTTTTTTTTAGAGAGAAGAATAGAAGGTCCCTATTTTATAGATAAAGACACTGAAGGTCAGAGAGGTTGAGTCACTTACTAAAGTCACACAGCAGGAAGCACGGAAGCCAGTATTGGAACCCAGGTTGGCCTCATTCCCAAGCCCAAGCTTCCTAACTGCCTCCCACTGTGGCCTCTCTCTGGTGGCTTGGACTGAGGGAGGCAAGCAAGCAGCAGCTGTGAGGCCCCATCCCAACTCCAGCTGACCCAGTCTGCCCTCCCCTTGCAGCAGTGAGAGTGGTGATGAAGAATGGCAGCGGTGCCGGGAGGCCGCCGTGTCAGCCTCTGACATTCTCCAGGAGTCTGCCATCCATAGCCCTGTCAAGGTGGAGAAAGAGGCAAAAAAGAAGAAGCAAAAGCTGAAAAAGAAAGCCAGGAAGGAGGCCAGCGCCGACCTGGCCACCATAAACAAGGCCATGGTCGGGAGGCAGGAAAAGGAGTCAGCCCAGCTCAACGGTGACCAGGTATCATTTGGAACCAAAAAGAAGAAAAGGAAGAAAAAGGCAAAGAAAGCCAGTGAGGCTTCCCCATTCCCACCAGCACAGAGCGCAGCAAGCGTGCCTGCAAACTGACCCAGCCTCTAGGCTCGGGGCCCAGCAGCTCTGAGGACAAGGCACCCCCGAGAACAGCCATTTCCAAGCCCTGCCTTCCTACAAGTCCAGACTCAGTCATGGTGGGGTTTGCCTGAGGCATTGGTCATAGGGTGAGTTTCCTGAGTGATACAGTGCCCTGCTGTGTTCTGCTGCAGGCTGGGGTAAACCTGTGACACCAGAACATTCCATGGCCTCCAGAAGTGCCTCCCAGCCTTTCAAGACTGATAGCCACTCAGTAAAGCTCCCTCCATCTCCCCAGGACTGTCTGAGGCCAGCAAGTGAAGGGAGGCCTTCTCTTCCCCTCCACCTCCTCAGCCTGGTGTGGGTGATGACCTTTAAAACATGACGGAAGGGGATCCCGAGATGCCAGCGCCCACAGAGTTTTGTACTTCTCCCTTCAGGCCACACAGACTTGATACAACATTGTCTGAAAAACAAGGAGAGAGATTTTTTTTTTCCCCCTTGTTTTCTAGAATTTTCTTTCTGCCTATCTGTGAATATACCAGGCACAATTGTGCCTGAGCCAAACAGATTATTGGAAATAAGTTGTCAGGGGACACAAAATACAACAGAGTGGTGTGGGTGCTGCGTCCCTACCAGAGCTGACTCTTTGTATGTTAGGTAAGTGTCACAGTCGGGGTGCCCTTCTGCCTGTACCCCAGCTGTGTTCCTTTGCACACTTCAAGACTGTAGGGAGAATCCCAGCACTCGTGGACTGGGTTGCTGTAGACAGTCTGCAGAAGCAGCCAGGGCGCAAGGTGAGATGCGGGCCTTCTCACCCGGCCTTGGCTCTGGTGGGGGAGAGGGGCGGGGTGTGAGGGTGTTCTGAGCCGGCTACTCAGGCCCCAGCCCCCTCAGCCTCCCTCTGCTCATCCGCATGTAAGGGCCAGGGGAACAAGCAAGAAATTTCGTTATGTTCCTCATTTACTTTACTAAAAGTTAAATAAATGCACAGGCTCACCCACAATGGTACTGGTTCTCCCGGCTGCTTTCTCTAGCCCAGGAGGGAGATGGTCCCCGCAGGCCAGTTCATCTGCAGCAGCCCCAGGGAGATGAGGGCCCCAGGCACATGACCCTGCCCCCCAGTGGTGCCTGGGGCCTCACACTCTTCAGGGTGGCTACAAACCGCCTAGACCACGCCCCCGTCCTCAACCAGCCAGGCTCCCATGCTCCCAGGCACTGCTCTGGCCACACAGCTATTTCCTCTCCCTTCAGGCTCCTGCGCTCCACCAGCTGCTCTGCCTTGCTGAGCTCAGCAGCTTCTCCCCCAAACTGAGGAAGGGTCTGCAGGGTCCATAGTCTGAGAAAGGGCTGCCCAGGGACCTGGACTTAGCACCAGGCACGGAGTCTCTAGGCTCCCACAGGAGCACAGGGCGTCCCAGTCCAGAAGGGGATGTCCGGTGGAGGCAAGATGCCAGGCTGGCATAAGAAGGCGTGATGCTCAGGGGGACAAATGTCCAAAATGAGGTCATGGGGACTGAGGAGAGGGATGACTCAGGATGAGGATGCTGGGAGAGCCCAGCAGGCCTTCTCTATCAGCTTGGGGTCCCCCAGGGCCTCAGGCCCTGGTACAGAGGAGCCACTGAGGGAATATAATGTGAGTGGATGACGGGCAGGTCCAGATGGGCATGTGGGTTAAGGAGGGCAGGTGGAGTGGCCTGGTCAGGTCAAAGGTGACAGAACGAGGCCATGTTGATCTAGGCCCTCTCAGAGCTCAGCAAGTCACGGCTACACTGGCCTGTGTCCTGAGGTGTGGCAGCAGAGTCCCCTTCGTGGTACCAGGACTGTCCACAGGCCCAGAACCCAGAGTCTGTCCCCTTCTGCTGCCAGTGACAAGCAGCAGCAATGGGTCATCCCAAGCTGTGCTCCTTGGGCACCTTAGAGCCTCCCTTTCTGATGCTGGCAGAGAGGGTTGGGGACCATGGCAGGTTTCCAGGGAAGAGCAGCAACCCCACGGCAGCAAAAGTTGCAGGCTCAGATGTCCTTGTCACCCCCCAAGCAGGCTCTAGGGCCCATTCCCTGGGAGGCAGTTGCCATGGTTACTGGGAGGAAGAGGCCATCTGCGTGGAGATGAATGTCTCGATGACGCTGTGGTTGGATGGCAGCAGGTGGCTGTGGCCGTTGGTGGAATCGGAGCTCTGGTACAGCACCAGGCTGCTGGAGGACACTGCGGGACAAATGATGCTGCTGAGCACCCAGACCACCCACTGGTCCTCAGGGGGTCCCAGCACGGGGGAGGCAGTGCCTCGCCTGCTGAATTGAATCTCAGCAGCTAACGGGATCCCAAAGCAAAACCTCTCTGTCCTCATTAGCCCCAGCCCAACTCAGGGGCCAGCCTGGGAGTGGCCTCAGGACATTTTTAGCAGGAGCTGATGGCGTGGGGGGCTCGGCTGTCCTGCCCGGTCATTGAGCTCTAGGCTCCAGTTCCCTGAAGAAGGAATTCTGCCTCAAGACTGCAGCCTTCACTCCTCCCTCCTCACCTGCAGGCTGGCCTGCTCCAAGCTCTCGGATTTGCCAGCCCCTCAGTCCTGCCACCCAACTCCTTACATGTATAGATTGCTATTGGTGCTGTGTCTCCGGGTGGAGGGGGGTCTGACAGATGCAGATGGCTAAAGAATGGGCTGGCCTGGGTTCACATGCTCACCCTGCCACCCAGTAGCCAGGCCAAGTCTCAAGCCTGCTGGGGCATCATCACAGTGGGGGTGATGAGACAGGCACCTCACAGGGCAAAGCATGGACTGCCCTGGCAGCCACCAGGCATCTGAGGCTCAGGGAGGACAGCTTAGCTAAAGTCACGCAATTAGCAAGCGGAGGCGCCAGGCCTCAAGGCCCAACTGCCGTCTCAAGTGCCCGCTCTTAACTGTGACCGTAGGCTGCAGGCTCAGGTCCTTGGGGGTGGGAATGAAGGACTAGGTGGGACGTGGTGGCTGCAGAGCTGCCGTGCTGTGGGAATGGAGTCAGTCTAATTTTCCCAGAGAAGCCAGATGTCAGGACTACATTGCAAAACCCCTGATGTTTAAATATTGGCAGCAAATTAAGAGTGCTAAACCCTGAGCCAAATCTACACCGCCATGCGTCCCCTTATCCCACAGCAAGCCCAGTTTACTCATTGGTCTCTACTGACCCTCCCAGTGACTCGGTCTTTCTCCTCCATCAAGTCAGCGAGATGTTCCTGAGGAGGGAACCCATCTCCCTCCGTTTCACACCCCTCTTGGCCCACTTAGGGAAGCACAAGACACCACCAATGCCTGGCTGTGGCTCCTCCCACTCCCCTCCCCCCGCCGTGGTGACAGCAACAAGGGGACCGCTCACCAGTGGGGCTGGTGCTGAGCCGATGGGCAGGCTGCAGGTGCTGGATGCCAGGGTCCTGGCTGGGGATGTGGATGGTGGTGGTCTGGGACACCGGCGTGTGAAGTCCGGACTCACTAGAGGCCTCTGTGTCTGAGGTGAAGACCTGGGGGAACGGTAGCCTCCTGAGCCCCTGAGGTGTACCCCAGGACAGGTCTTGAGGGAGGGCCAGGGCAGGCTTGGGCCTTACCTGCTTGGTGGGCGTGAGGCTAGCCAGGGCACTCAGGTTGGTGGTGTCGGTGATGAGCATGGTCTGCGGAAGCAGGCCCGTGTGGGTGTACTGGGTCACCTCAGGCTTGTGGCTGTAGAGGGCTGGGCAGGGGGAAGGGGATAGGGTATAGACATGCACCTTGGGCGGGGCTGGAGCCCTCCCAGGAGGTCCTCAAGGCCTGGTGCTCTGGGGGGAGAAGGGTGGGACCTGGTAAATGCCCAATGGGGCAGTGCCTGGGGACTCAGGGCTGGTTTCCAGGTAGAAAGGTAGACGCTCTCCCTGACTACAGGGGCCCGCTCAGCCCATCTTGGTGGAAAGAAGCCTAGGGCAGCCAGGAACCCACACTCAGCTCCTCCCATCCCCCGGAGATGACAGGTGTGAAAGGGAGTGGGAGATGGGGGTGTACTAAGTCCAGGCTGCAGAGGAAAAGGCCACTACCCCTGCTAGGGGTGAGGGGGAGCAGAAGACAGCAGCGTCGCCATCTCCAGGACACTGCTCCTAAATGTACCCGTCTCACCTATGGCACCCCTCCCCCCCCCCCGGAAGAAAACACACACGGAGATACCAGCAGAAAAACACATAAACCGCATATTCTCACACTGACTCAGATGAAGACAACCGCCCACATACGCTCATAAATCTGTGCAGCCACATACACACAGACGCGCAGTCCCTGACGCCCTGGCCCAAATGCCTAAAAGGTCTGAAAACCAACACGCTTTTATAGGGTCTGCACTGGGGCTCCTGGCACAATCAGACCTGAACTTGGTGCGAGTGCTCAGTAAAGCGACTCCATGGCATTCTACCTCCTGCTGCAGAAATCGCAGTGCTTTGAAGACCGGGTGCCCCCCCATCCCCGAGGCCTGCTGGGGTGTTATAGAATATGGGGTGTGGCTACCACATTGCACTCTGACACCTGAGAAATTGTGAAACACCCAAGGTTTCAGAGAAAGGCTGCGCCCTGTATCCCACTCGTGGGCAGGCACACACAAACAGCGACGAGCCCTCAGATGCACAGCCCTTCACACACTCGTGTATACACGCAGCCACATGTACTCACACAAAACATGTTCTGGCCTGCAGTCACGCCCTGTCACAGAAGCACGGACACTTGTACCACGCATTCTCAGACCCCCTTCCCCTGTGCACGTTGGCAGCCAACCTCTTCCCCCACCTGCCAAGCCCGGGCCCAGGGTGCTCACCGTGGGGGCTCTGCAGCTGGGCCATGGTGGCCATGAAGGGGCTCTGGGTTACATGGCTCTGCACTGGGGGCATGAGTGGCTGCTGGTAGGAGGGGTGCAGTGGCTGGGAGAACTGGACCGGCTGCAGGGTGGTGAGGCTGCTCCCCATGCTGTTGATGACTGGCACACTCTGTGCCTGTGTAGAGGCCAGCCCTGGAGCGGGAGGGCAGGAGTCAACCAGGCCTCTCACCACTACTCCCTAGCACCAGCACAGACCCCCCACACCCTCCCTCCCAGCACCAATGAGTTGGGACCATGCCCTGGGACAGGAAACACCCATGCTCTGGGACCTCCCTGACTTCCCTGGCCCTGGCAAGTCTCTCCCAGTTTCTAAGCCTTGAGTTCATTATAGAGCAGGGGTGGATGTGAAACCAGGTTCCCTGGGGCCCTGGGGTGCTACCACAGAGCAAAGGCCCTGGGGCTTAACTGTTTCCTCTCCTAGCACTTCCCTCTTGGTCTTCTATATTGAATTCTGCATGTAGTTCCTGCAAAAAGTCTTTCTGATCTTAAAAAAAAAACCTAAAACTTGGAAAACGTCAACCCCCCCCCCATTCCTTGCTCCGTTTTCCATAAACATTGTGCCTTTTCAGATGCTATTTATGTTTCCTGTATATTGCCTGCTCCCCACTAGAGTTGCTGAGCTTTTGGTTGGTTTGGCTCTTTCGTGTGATCCGTGTCAGGGACCAAGCATGGTGCTCGGCTTAGGGTAGACACTCAATGCATGCATGGATAGATAGACAAATAGACCAGCCCCTGTTGCCCTTCCAGCCCCTGGAGTCTATGTGAGTCCTATGTGGCCCCTACCCAGTCGCTCCCAAACCCCCATCTCACCAGCTTACCAATGACCAGGGTGGAGGCGCCTGTGTTGGTGAACGTAGGGCCTAGGGAGGCAGGCTCACCCGGCCCGATGGTCATGACCCCGGGAAGCGAGGCCATGATAAGATTCTGGGGCTGCTGGTTGAGGCCTGGGGATGTCTGCTCCAAGCTGTGCAGTGCTGTCAGGGTGCTGACAGGGGGGAGGGGACCTCCAGTCGCCGAGACCTTGGAGGGGAAGCCACACTGAGTCAGGTTGGAGCCCCACACCTCCCCCCTGGGGGCCACTGCAGGATCTCCAGCCAAGGGAAGGTGAGGTTGGAAGGGTCTTCCCGCAGCGGTAGATACTCACCAGCTTGGCTTCTGTGCTCAGCAGGCTGTGGCTTGGCTCCAGGCCAGTGGGGGACACTTGCAGGGGAGTAGATACCGTCACCAAGGGCCCCCCGCTGCTTGAGGGTACTTCCGTTCCCTCACTGGTTGTGGGCTGTCCGTAGCGTACCCCTGGAGCAGGAGCAGGCCAGCCTCAGCACTGCCCTGCCCTGCCCGCCCCACCTCCACAGCCCACATCTCTCCAGGCTACATGGCTTGCTTAGGCAGGCGTGCCATCTTTGGGCAGCCAGCTAACCTGGCCTGCATGTGCCCCTCCTGCCAGGCCCTGTGCTCCCTGCTCCTGACTCCTCCTTAGGAGGCTGTGCTTGATCAGCCTGTGACTGCCACCGCCTACAGCAACACCTGACCGCAGTAAGTGCTCATTAAACGACAGTTGAACCAAATGGAATCCAGTCTAATGAAATGAAACTGCGCTGAACAGAACTGAATAGAATGAAGCAGAGTTCGCGGAATGAATCTGAATCCAGTTGAATGGGACCTGAAATGAATGGAGCTTGATTGAGCTCAACTGAATCAAATCAAATTGAATTGGATTGACTTGAACTCTACCAGATGAACCAAATTTCTCTGGATTACGTGTAGGGAAACTGAATGGATTGGATGGGAATGGATTAAACTATACCAAGTTAAAGTGAGCTAACTTGGATAACTGAGTTGAGAGCAGCACTGCATTGGATTGGATTGTGTGGACTCAATCTGAAACGAAGGAATGGAAATGAACTCAAATGAAGGTGGATGGATTGAATAGGATGGAGTGGAGTGGCTGGAGTTGAACTGTCACTGGAGCGGAGAGAGTAGCCTGACTAGGGTAGAGTAGAATATGGAACCAACCGAAAGTGCTACCCGGCCCTCCAACCTACCCTCTGTCTCCACTACCATCTCCCTGAATCCCCCTGCCTGTGTAGCACTCACCGTGGACTTTGCTGGGGGAGAGGGTGGGTGGGGGCAGGCCCGGGGAGCTGTGGGCGGGCAGTGCAGAGCCCGGGCCTGGTCCCGGCGGGGGCCCGTTGTACGTGTCCATGGCCAACTTATGTCGGAAGGCTTCTTCCTTGCGGCGATTGGCAAACCAGTTGTAGACACGCACCTCCGTGACGAGGTTGGAGCCCAGCCCCTGGGCCTGTGATGGCGACACCCCTCTCTGGATGCACTCCGCTCTGCAGAAATGGCCATTGGTGAGACCCCAGGCCAGGCTCAGAAAACCCTCTCCTGGGGTTGGGGGGAGGGTTCTGCGAAGTGAGGTTCTACCTGAATGTTTGAGGCTGGCAGATCTGGGTTCCAACCCCAGTTCTGCCTGTGTGACCTTGAGCAAATGACATCGCTATTTTACTCTTCATTCATAAAACGAGCAAAATAGCCACAAGGTTGTAGTGAGGATGAAGAGGGAGAAGGAGCCGTTCAAGAGTTGCTTGGGTAGGTGGGGGCTGGGGGGTGCTGTGGAGCTAGATTCCAGTCACTGAGCAGGACTTGAGAACTTCTGGGTCAACAGCTGAAGCTCTGAAGAACAGGGTAGCCTCCCTGAGCCCTTCAGCCCCCCTTTTCTCCCCCAGTCCAGACCCCGCCAGCCCTGTACCCACCGGCCAGCCTACCTATTGCACTCCTCCACCAACGCCTCTCGCTCCTCCTTGCTGGGGTTCTTCTGCCTCTCGTAGGCCTGGAACAGAATCTGCTGGGATGCTGGGCCCCACTTGAAACGGTTTCTCCGCCCCTTCTTGGTTGGTAGCTCATCGCCCGTGGGCTCTTCAATCAGCCCACCCTGCCCTGCATGGGTGAACTCTGCAGGCACAGAGAGATGTGAGCAGGGAACCGGCCACTGCCACCTTCCCACATGGCTTCCCTGACACCCATGTTTTCCCATTCCCAGGGTGCAGATACAGAAGTGTTTACATCTAGAACTTAAAAATCATCTAATCCAGGGATGACATACACACACCAAACATGCCACCACTTTCTTAACCTGTGTCCAGGGAAGACATCACTAATCAAGCCCTATACGCTGCTGTACTGAGCCAAGACGTTCTCTCCCAATCCTTCCCAATACCAGGCTCCAGGCAAGCACACGTGTTTATTCATAGCTGACACACTTGCTAGCCCATTTTACAGATGAGGAAGCTGATGTCAGGGAGATTATTTTGCCCCGGGTCACACAGTGGGGCAGTGTAGGGTAAAGAAAATATCAGGCTTTTCTGCCCTTCCGCCATCAGGATAGATGATGGATCCTTGTCCTGAATGCATGCCTGATGTGGCGGGCACCTGGAATAGGGTGTGGGCATAGGAAGATGGGATTCAGCTGAGCTAAGACTGTGCTTTTAAGGGCGGCGTCACAGGGACGCTAGAAGCCGAGAGAGCAGCAGTAGAAGCCAAAGAGAAGCTGAAAGAGAAGCAGCAGAATGAACAGAAGAGCAGAGAAGCAAAGAGAACACCAGACAGCCCAGATAGTGAGGATTTGCTGGGGGCTGGGAGGACTGCCAGCCTCCCGGCCCCCCAGCACCCCTGCCTGCCATATGCCTGGTGAACCCCAAATAAAAAAAACCTGCAAAACTACTGAGGACTCTGACTCCTCCTTTACCCGGTCTGCATGGGATCAGAAAACCTGCCCTGTGTCCAGGTCCTGCCCTTACAGGCAGAAACTTGGATTCTATCTCCTAAGGAGATTCAGAGCTATTTGCAACTTTCCAGACCAAGAAATCAGGCTTATGGGCAAGGGTTAGCCAGGAGAGAAGGAAGCCAGCCAGCCCTTGTCAGCTGGTTCCACTTTAGTGGAAACTAGTCTATTAGGTTTTCCCTGAGCAGGCCACCAGAAGGATGGGGCAGACAGGGGCCAGCATGTTTTTATGAAAGGGGAGAAAGAAGATTCTTAGCGGGGAAGCAATAGGGGTGCCCCAACATCACGTACCAAGAGGCAGAAGCCGGCACCAGTTAGACCCTTCAGAAGTCAACCAGAGACATGACTAGAAGCCAAGTTGGCCAAGAATCCAACAATCTCAGCAGCTGTGGCTGGAGCATCCATCACACTGACGCCCAGTGAGCCTGACTACACCCACAGCCTCGATATGATCTGGCACCAGGACCCTATGACTTAGCCCCCCCAAATGAAAATATTTCAGGTAAAAAAGTGACCTTGCATAGGCCATGCAAAACAGGGAAAATCTGAGAAACGGTCGCAACCACGAAGAGACTAGGGCGATATGACAACTAAATGTAAGATGTTTACAACTGGATGGGTCCTGGACCAGAAAGAGGCCATGGGGAGAAACCTCAATCTGAACCCATTCTGGCCCTGACTTAATGGTAGTGCACCAGTGTCGACTTGTTCATGGACCACACCAGTAGCATCAACAGAAGACTGACACATGGTTGTACTTTCTATGTCGTGATACGTATTCGTACAATAAAGGAATCCAGAGAAAAGAAGATGTTATTAAGAAAATCATAAAAAAAAGACATTTCTAGTACTGGACTGTATTTATGAATACCATGCATTTATGTCCACTGTTTACATGAAAATCCACATATAAATGAGTCCACACAGTCCCAACCTGTGTTGTCCAGGGATCAACTCCATATGTACACACATCCATACATATATGTGTATATCTGTACATATTGTTAATGCATGCATAAAATATCTCCGGAAGGAGACATATGAGATGGAATGCCAGTGGTTCCTTTGGGAGGAATTAAATTAAAATTAAGCGTGTATTGCCTTTTTAAAAACCTGGATAACTAAAAAATATCTAAATAGGGCCTCCCCGGTGGCACAGCGGTTGAGCGCTGGGATGCGAAGCTGCCCACAGCCTCTGCAGCGCTGGTTCAATCCCCGGCTGCTCCCCAGCCACAGGAGGAGGGTCCCGCATGGTGCGCAGACCTCTCCTGCCGCCTGCTGCTCCCCTCAGCAGTGGACTTCGGTCCTTCTGCCTGCTCTGCTCCCCGCTCTGGCTCTGGTGAATTCTCTCGCCCTCCCGCGCTTCTGACTGTACCCAGTGCTTGTATAAATAAATAAATAAATCTTTTTAAAAAAAAAAAGTGTGGAGGTGAACTTAGGATTTGGTAGAGCATAAAGCCTGCCTACGGAAACCCATCATTTCCTGAATAATAGGTCCTCCGTGGTGTGCAATGGGGGATTCCCTGTGCATCCATTTCTGAGCCTTTACGCATGCTGTTCCTTCTGCCTGAAACACCCTTCCCTGCATGTCCATGGATCAAAGTTCAACTTACACTTCAAAATCTAGTTGAAAGCTTCTAATTCTAGTGTGATCCTCCCCGATGCCCTGCCTCCCTGAGGAAGAATAGATCCCTCGCTCCTCTTGTGCCAGCTCAACACTTCGAAATATTTTGCGTAGGGCTCCTCCCTGGGCCTTGCACACAGTGAGTGCTCTCGAAACACTAGCTATTGTTATTTTGCTATTGCATTCTAATACATGTTCCCCTGTATCATAATGAGCTGTCCTTCTGCTGCCCCACTATGCAGAGAACTCCTGGAAGGCAGAGACTCAGTTTATCAATCTCGGGATGCTCAGGACCCTGCTCCCTGCCCCCAGAGCCCCTTGTGCATAATAAGTAATATATTTAATTGAATCCCACTGACTCCCTCCCAGTCTCAGTTGGAGAAAGGGGGTGGGGAAAATTCCAGGTCCCCACCCCTTGAGTCCCAAGCCCTGCCGGGGAAGGAGGGCTGTGGTCAGTCGTTACTTACGCTGGGCCACCTCTCGCTGCTTGCGGACATACCAGGTGTACAGAGCAGCCCGCTTCTGCGTCTTCATGGGGGTGCCCTTGTTGAGGTGCTGGGACAGGTGGGACTGGTTGAGGCCGGTGGTGTCGACCACCTCCCGCTGGGGGATGTTGTGCTGCTGCAGATAGGACTTGACCATTTTAGCCACGCGCCACGGGTCCTCCCTAGAAGCAAGCAAGGCAGGCCCACTCAGTGCGGGGTACAGGCAGGGCAGGGTCTTGGGCACTAGAAACCCTGTCTGCCCTGGGAGGGGACATGGTGGAGGCCATCACCATGTCCGGAGCCCAGAGCCTACACTTGGACCCAGGGACAGGGAGGTGTGGGTTCTCATGCCAGGACACAGGGGCACGTTACACGGATGTGGGGTAACAGACTTAAAGACACACACACACTACAGACATGTTGTCACAGGCCTCGGTCCTCTCTCACAGACGTGGGAGCAGAGAAGGGTTTGGAAACATGATGCAGTCACAGGACAGAGACAGACATGAACAGACTCCCAGAAGAAGTTGCACAGGCCATGTAGCTTCTTTGAAACTCGTCTCCTCAATTATAAATCAGAGACATCCTGCAGGGGAGGAGGCGGGAGAGGGATCAGAGGGAGGGAGGGAGGAGCACAGGGGACTGAGGTGATGGTGCACGGGTGCCTTGCGGAAGGAAACTCTTTGGGGACTACACCTGAGGGGGTGGGGGGAAGCAAATGTTTAAAAATGAACAGTGATGTAAAAAAAAATTTTAAAAATAATATTAAATAAATAAATAAATAAACCTTTTCTCCTCATCCCACTGGAAGTGTTATTTCTGGCTGTATACTTATCCACTGTAAGCGACTGCAAACACCTTGAGGACAAGAACTGTCTGGTTCTCAGCACCCAAAATAGGCCTGACATAGAGTATACCCTTGATGAATGCATGAATGAATGAGTGTGTAGGTGGGGGGGTGGGAGGATGGATGGACA
Source organism: Talpa europaea (assembly GCF_964194135.1). Taxonomy (NCBI): domain Eukaryota; kingdom Metazoa; phylum Chordata; class Mammalia; order Eulipotyphla; family Talpidae; genus Talpa; species Talpa europaea. The sequence continues at coordinate 12,288,280 of NC_140082.1, read as the reverse complement.
GATAGATGGACAGACAGAGGGACAAAAGGATGGATGGATGGATGGACGGACAGATAAGGGAGATTTATTGGAGAAAAAAATTGGATCTGAAAACAAGGTAAGAAACAGGATCCTCCCATTTCACAGCTGAGGTCCCTGAAGATACAGGTTAAGTGCTGTGTCTCTTACCAAGGTCACAGAAGCAACCCAGAAGAACCCATCCCACCCAAAGGACTCAGTCTAAGTCAAACTAGCAGGTGAAAATCACTCAGGGTCACACTTCCTGAAAGTTTACCCTTGATCCTGGGAGTGGCCTGACAGTTCCTGCAACGCCAGGCCAGGCTGCCATGCGCAGGCTGTGGGCTGGCGTTCTGCAGCCTCACTGTGAGACATGCGTGTTCGAGCACCAGATTCCCACTCCTTTTTTCTTTTAAGTTTTTTTTTTAATTTATTTATGCATATAAGAACTGGGGTGTAGGCCAGCGGTGCAGGGAGGTAGGTGGTGAGTGGATTCACCAGAGACAGAGTGGGGGCAGATTGACTGAAATACACTGCTGAGGGGAGCAGCGGATAAGACAGGAGAGGTCTGCTGTGCCTTGTGGGTTAGCTACCTGGCCGGGGATCAAATTCATGCTGCACTGGCTGGTGATAGCTTGATAGCACTGACTTTTACCCTCTGTGCCACCAGGGAGCCCCAGAACCACATTCTTTAGGCTGAGATTTTCTAGAGAGACTCAAGGGACCTGGGTCAGCCATGGTTCATATTCCTGTCCTCTGCTTCGTGGGGGAAGGGAAAGAATCAGATGGCCTTTGATACAGACATCTTCCCCCTTCCCAGCCTCCTCCCTCCCCTTCCTCCTCTCCTGCACTTGTGTTACAAATATGTGTCCCGTAAAAAGCAGTTCAAACAGGCAGAGCTGGGACCAGACTGGTCTGGCATTCAGTGCGTCATCACCACCCCCCACACTCAGCCATTTGCTCCTGGAACGTGTGTTCTGATGTTTGCAGTTGTGACAAACAGCACCTGTAGGAGGCAGTTTGTTGCACGTGGCTTGCCAACAGGAGGGCGGTGGTTCAACTGCAGCACCTTCATTAGCTTCAAGCCTTGCCCCCCCCCAACCCCAGGAAGCCCTGCAGGTGCCCAGAGGGACCAGGGTCCCTCCGATAGGTTTGCCGTGTATAAATTTGTATAAAATTTAAAGTGGGGTGAAAGAAGATTTCTACATATTTGGTCGTGCTTGCGTGAAATACCAGAAGTGCCCAGAAGGAAGTGTCGACACTGATTGAAGGGACTGGGTGCAGAGGACAGGGTGGGTGGGGCGGTTACTGTCTCGTACTTTTTAAAAGTGTATAAGATATCATAATATGGGCACTATAATATAGCATAATGCTTCTGTTATACTATGATGCTAATATGCCCTCATGTATTACCATAGGCATGAGATGTTATTTTATTTTCCGCATGCACTACATATGCATATATAATATTTAAAAAGGAACTGTAAAAGTTACCAGCCGATAAGCCCCCCAGCACTCTGAAGCCCATTGAGTTGTCTTCTCTGCCAGCCCTTCTCTCCTCCCTCAGAGGTCCAGCACTCCTGGACCTTTCATCAGCTTTGGCCCTGGGGCTTCCTTCTGCTTTACTGTGGTTCTCGTACAAACAAGGAAACAAAGGTAGAGACAGATAAAACTTGAACTGGTCAGCAAAGTGCCGTTCGTGGAAAAATGATAGTGTGAGAATGAATGTTTCCTGAGTAGGTGTGTTTCTTGAGGGCACTGTGCTGGGAGCTGATCATATAAATCTTGTAACCCAACGAAGCAAGGCCTACTTATAAGCCCATTTTCCAGGTGAGACAACTGAGGCTTAGAAAGGCGAGACTCACTTGTACCAGATGACCTGACTGGGACTCAAGAATAGCTCACTTATCTCTGACCCCCCCAGACCCTCGTAACTACTCTCTCTCTCTCTGCTTTTCCCAAATCCTCTCTTCTCTACCTCCCCTGCGTCCTGGGCGCCAGTCAGAGCCAGGAGGGAACGGCAGGACAAAGTCCAGTTCTGTGCTCCATGGCAAACATGGTTATCTGATTCTGGGGCTGAGCTGTCCCGTGGCCTCCCGCCTCCCCAACTCCCCACCCTCCTGCGTAATCCTCCCTTCTGCCCATCCCCCCTCCCCTCCACACACACACAGAAGGAGCCCCCCTCTCAGCAAAGCCACTCCTGGGCTCACACTAAAGATTTGCTGTCTCTGTCCATCTGATTCCTTCTCCCTGCCATCTTTGTGTGTCTCTCTGTGTGTTCCACCTCGTTCTCACCCATCTGGCAGTGCCAAGTCAACACACACACACACACACACACACACACACACACTTGACTTTTTTTCAGGACAGTTTCCCCAATCCAGAACTAAGAGGCAAGTCCCCAGGCATCTCCTGCTTTGAGTCTAATGGATTTGAGTCTCAAAATAACCAGGGTTTGAATCCCACCAGTGTGACCCCACACATATGTGACCTTGCACAGCCCATAACTCAGGTGATCCGCACCTGCCCGCCGTGCCTTTGGGCAAAGTAAATGATTTTCAAATAGGAGTGAAACCTTAGCTCTGGGCGAGCACACTAAGTGCTCGGTTACCAGAACCCCATTGTCATCATCACCATCATCCTCATGCTCGTCCTCACCACTACCATGTAGCCCTGGGGCCCTGGCCCCACAGCAGAGAGCAGAGGGCCCAGGAGACATGACCATCTGCTCCTTCTTCCTCCTACTGATTCTAGAGTCGGCTTCGAGGCTTTGGGACTCTCTGGAGCCAGCACCTGAGGTTTTAGGGACCAAGCCCCTGGAAGAGGAGCCAAGTTCTCAGTGTGGAACCCTCTATCTCACTCTGAACCCCAGCACCTCAAGAGGCCTTGGAAGTTGCTTAACCTCCATATGCTTCAGTTTCCTCATCTGTGACATGGGTCAAGAATATTTCATGGGCTGTCAGGAACAGGAAATTAGTTTAAAGCGTCTGTACGCTCCTTGTGAGCACTGAAGCACTGCGTGAAAATGAGGTGATGGCGAAGGTGAGCAGCAAGAATGACTGGGAGGGTCAAAGAGAGATAAACACAATCAGGACAGGCGTCCAACCTCACGCTGAGCTGAATGTGGGGCTTGGGGGACCTGGGTCCAAGTCCTGGCCTTACTGCTTTGTAGGCGTGACCTTGGGCAAATCACTTCACTTCTGTGAGCCTTCCTTTGCTCTTCTGCTGCTAATAACAGCAACCATGGACTACACTGATTCCAGGCACTTACAGCCGCCCCAAATGTGCACTCTACACACACTGTGCTCTTTAACCCCATGCGTGGGTGTTTCTATTACCTCTACCTTGAAGAGGAAATGAGCTCAGAAAAAATGAAATCACCTGCTCGAGCTAGAATGGGGCAGAGCTGGGATTCAGACCCATGCCAACTGGCCTCAGTCCGATGTCAGCTTGTCCTAGCTTGGCTGCTGACTCCTGGGTCTCAATGCCCTGGCACTACCAGATGGAGAAAATCAGAGGCCTCAAGGTTATACTTGGAGGTGGTCAGGGACAGGGAGGATTTAGAAGGATACCCAGGAAAGACCCCATGGCCACAGCTTTAGTCTCCTGGGCCCCTGGTCAATGGGGCAGCAGATATGCCCAGGGACTCAGAGAATCCTATCTCTCATTCATTCATTCATTCATTCATGCTGTGTGCCAGCTGGGCTGACTATGAGTGGGTATAAGTGGTAAACAAGCCAATACAAGCCTTGCCCTTGAAGAACTGCTATTTTCATGGCAGGATAGAACACAGACACATTAGATGATGATGATGATGATGATGATGATGATGGTGATAATGGAAAAGATAAGGTAAAGGAAGGTAATGAAAGAGAGAGAACTGCGATCCGAGTGGCTATCTTTAGATGGGGGCAATCAGGGAGGGCTTCCCTGAGGAGGTGATAGTTGAGCAAAAGAAAGAGAAGGAATGGACCATGGGAAGATGTGGAAAGAGGATTCCAGGTAGAACTGCACATGCAAAGGCCCTGGGGTGGGAATCGGCAGAGTCAATGTAACTGAAGCAAGGGAGGAAGAGAGGTCCCTTGGGAAGAGGTCAGGAAACCAGGCCAAGGAGTTGAATTTTATTCATTGACCAGGTTGGAAAACTGAGGCAGAAGGAGAAGAGATTTGCCCAAGGTCACATGATGAAGTAAAGGAGAAGAGCTGAGGGAAGAGCTCAAGTTCCTGCTGTAACCGCAAGCTGGGGGCACCCAGACCTGTCCCCACATACCCCAGACACTGTCCTGTCAGAGAAGTGGCTTCCCCTGAAGCCCTGACTCTGCCCCAGCCTGCCCAGCCTTCAATTCCCTCCTTCAGACTTTATGGGGGTCCCCCACCTCAACCCCTTGCTTTTTTCCTGTGCCCTGAGGCTGGAAGCCCCACTTTTTTCCATTGGGGCGTTTTCAGATCCCTTTTGTTACCTGAACAATAAGTAACCCAGGTAGTTAGTTATAAACTCCGCAGGAACAAGGAGCTGGTTGATAATTTATAGCAACATCTCAAATTTAAATGGAAAGTAAATAGCATGCTGTTAGCATTAAAGAAAACCCAATCGGGGCAGGCGAGAAACACTCCAGCCTCCTCTCAGCTTGGGGCGCCTTGCTCTCTCCCCAGCCCCTTCTCCCCCTGGGCGTGAGCCCCTCTCCCTTCCAGGCTCCTGCTCTCTGCTGCCCAGCAGCTCTCCATCTCCCTGGGCATCCTCGCTCTTCCTGCCTGTCTCCCCTCTCTCCCTCGGCCTCCAGGTCTCTGCTGGTCCCAGGGAGCACTTTGACCTCTGCTCCCCCCTCAGGTGCTGTGGATCAAGCCACCCCCCCACCCACCATCCCACCAAAGGGGCTGCTGATCAAGAGGCCCCACCCAGTCAGGTAAGAAAGGCCTTTGGCACCCCCAGCCCCCACTCCCACCCAAAGGCTCCCAATCCCATCTGGGGCCCTGAGCAGATCTGCCCAGCCCCACCCCGCCCCTGTCCCTGTTGCCCTCACCCTGGGTCTGGCAGTGCCCCTCCCCTGCGGCCCGGCAGCCCTTTGCCCTCCACTTCCTGCCAAGTCAGGGGGCCCTGACTGGGCCCCTGCCCCCTGCCCAGGCCCTCCTGAGGCCTGGCAGACCCTGAGCACTCACTGAGGAGGGCACCAGGTCTCCCCACCCCTAGCTGGGACCAGGACCTTAAACAGAAAAGAGGTGGCCCCCTGCAGAGCATCTTTGGGGCTCTTCCTCAGACCCCCCAAGCCCACACAGCCTGGCCCTGGCCACCAGTCACAGCGTCTAAGAGCATTACTGTGTGGGGCCCCAGCTGGGTGACCTTGACCAAGCTACCTCCCTCTCTGGGCTTCTGTTCTGTCAAAGAGTCCCCCATGGCTTCCTCCCAGGTTTCCCCTCAACGTTCTCCAAAATTATACGCAAGGAACCCATGCATAGGCAGCTGTAGGGGTGGGGGGGTCTACAGTGTTTAGGGGGCTGTCCCTGCAGCCCCCAGGCCACCTCTCCCACCCCGCACTCCCCACGCTTCAGCCCCCACCCCCCACTGGGGGCCAGGTTGGTTGAGCCAGGCCTTCCCAGGCCACCAGCCCTACGAGTTAATGATCACAGGCCTTATCAGAGCCTTTTGCTGTTTATAAATTTATAAAACAAAAGAGAAATAATAACGCCCGTGGGTAATTAGTAACCAGGTCAGCTCTGCTGAGGAGAGGGGAGGCATTGGCTCAGACCCACCCAGTTCTCCAGGAGATGGGGAGTCAGCCAGGAGATGGGGGTACATAGCCGGGAAGCCTCTAATGGCACCTACTGGTGGGGAGCAGGGGCTAAGGCTGTCCTGGGAAATGTGCGCAGCTCAAGTCCCAGATTCTGTCTCCTTCAGGTAAGGAAGACCTGGGTTTTCCTGGCTGAATTCTCGAATCTCTGGGGCAGCCTGGGGAGCCCCCAAACCCCATCCTCTGCGTCCCCCCCCCCCCCATCGTGTTTCCCAGCCCAGAGCCTCAGCCTGAGCGCTTAGCAGGGAAGTTAGGGTTTGGGGAGAGGAAAGGGTTGAGACGGGTGAAAGTTCCCACCACCCTCTGGCTCTCCTGCTGTTGCCCCCTTTGTGGAGCTCCCCGGGGCATGTCCCCACGTCCCAGGCTCTGGGCTGAAAGCCTTGGCTCTCAAGGA